>NC_080541.1:129770963-130092213 GCF_028640845.1 Ahaetulla prasina
TTGCTATGGCAACAATTACCCAGATAGTTCTTTACGAAACACCTCATGACATTTCCAAATATGAGTGTTGTGCCTTTCAGATCTTTTCATGTCTCTGCTGGCCAGTGTAGAAGATTAAGTTCCTTCAGAGTATATCTTTTAAAGAAAATGGATACTTAATATGTTTAATAACTTTTCCTGAATTTATTTCATCTATTTCATAGATACAATGTCTATGGCTCTCTCATGAAGCTTAAAAAGAATCTTATTTTCCACAGAAAAAAATGTTTTACTTGTAAAGAGTTAAAAATGCCATTTGAGAAAATATTATTTAACAAATTGGGTATGCTTGATTAGCAGTACAGGAAGTGTCTTCCCTATGGATTCAATATTGAGTAAAGCTCTTTATGCCAAACTTTATCAAACTGATACTCACCAGAGTCATTAATATCAGCCAAACAATGATTGAGAATTCTGGAAATTGAAATATGTATATGTGGATATATGTAACTTGAGAATACTGGTATCTGTGTGATACTATCTAGGAATGAAGATAACTAAGAAATATAAGTCGTTTTCATAGGTCTTAAAACAACTATGATTAAAGCTAATTATAGTTTTAAGAGAGACTAATTAAATCAGATTAATGAGATCAGACTCCATGTTAGGATGATAAAGACCTGTAAGATTATGAAAGCACTTGATAAAAGAGATGCTTAAAGGCAGAAACTGGATAACTTTCCAACTCTATGATTTTATGATTCTGTGATTAACATGCTGAAGTAGAACTTTGTATTTTTTTAATTTTTTTTTGCATTGTATCAGTCAGGCCTAATAAATTGTTTGGTCTTTATTAATAAATTAACCTAAGCTGTTGAATAAATTCTTAAAGCAAGTGATGATTAGTTTCACAACTTATTTTAATTCACTGAGTTGAAATTTATTATTTGCAACCATGTGCACAAGTTATGATAAATTATTTCAGATTTTTATGCATTACAGTGTGGCATCTAATAGTATTGTCAATTTCCACCCATGAATATAATAATAATAATAATAATAATAATAATAATAATAATAATAATAATAATAATAATAATAATAATAATAATAATAATAATAATTGCTGACAAGATCACCATTGGTCAGCTGCAGAAGGCCACCTTACTGGGATCTGCTCACATAATTCGCCGATACATCACGCAGTCCTAAACACTTGGGAAGTGATATGATCTGTGATACAAAATCCAGCATAGTTATCTCGTTTGCTGTGTATACTGTCATTTTGTGTAAATATAACAACAACAATAACAACAACAACAATAAAAAAATTTTTTTATAAATAATTTTTTATTTCCATTTTTCAACATCATATTTATGTACAAACTATTATCCATCATTAATCATTAATTTTTATTTATTACTAATTCAGGCCTGCCCGACTGCCACTTCCTTACTACACAACTTCCCTCTCTACCCTCTACTACTTTCCCTTATCCTTCATCCCCTTCACTTTACTACTTCCTCTCCTCCTTCTCCACTCCTCCCTTCTTCCACCCTATCTAACCTCTTATTCCCTCCTCCTTCTCTACATTTTCCTATCTACTTTCTTCCTCCTTCTCCTCTCTCCTTTTCTTCCTGAAATGGCAGTCGAGCATCCCCAATATCATTTTAATTTTTAATTTCATATCTTCAAAATTACTGTACATTAATAATCAGTCCATGTATCACTTGTTGATTCATTTTCCCCCTTCCCCTCCTCCCACTTCCCCCAAGACTTCCCAGAGCAAATACCGGTATTATAACCAACAATCACAAGCTAAAGTATACAAAATATACATAACCTCCCACCTTAAAAATTTAAAACTATAGATCCTCACAATAAAAATAAAAAGATAGGAAAGAATAATAAAAAAGAAAAGAAACAATACCAACTTCACATATTGCTTCTTCTTACAGTCCATTTTAAAATTAATCCATCTTCTCAAATTCAATTTTTCTTTTCCACTTGTATATTCCTCCAAATTTCATAAGCCCATTTCTCAAATTACAGTCCATCTTCTCGAACTCAAATTTTTATCACTTATATATTTCTTCAATTGCCATAACATTTAATGTCCATTCTTCTTACAGTCCATTTTAAAATTAGTCCATCTTCTAAAGTTCAAATTTTTTTCCCACTTGTATATTCCTTCAAATTTCATAAGTCCATTTCTCAAATTACAGTCCATCTTCTCGAACTCAAATTTTTATCACTTATATATTTCTTCAATTGCCATAACATTTAATGTCCATTCTTCTTACAGTCCATTTTAAAAATTAGTTCATCTTCTAAAGTTCAAATTTTTTTTCCGCCCACTTGTATATTCCTTCAAATTTCATAAGTCCATTTCTTAAATTACAATCCAGCTTCTCAAATTCAGGTTTTTATCACTTATATATTTCTTCAATTGTCATAAGATTTAATATTCAATCTTCCAATACTACTCCATCAATCAAATATCAAGCAAATAATCATTTAGACTACATCCACAATATAACAGTAAACAATTAAAATCATTACATCCACATTATCTGAATTCATAAATTTCACTTTCCAACCTTCACAATTGAGTAATATCATCCTATAGATTTATACCATACAAATAGCAAATAACACAAATCCTATAATTTATATCCTAAACAAATCAATTCCAAAAATTAACCATAATCATCCTATTCACATCTTAAACATTCCTCCCCTCTCCCATTCTATTTTCCATCATTTCCAAACCAGTTAACTTAGCATCTAACAACAAAGGATTCCCACTCTTTAAAACATTAATATAAAAATGTCTCGCTTTCATAACTGAATTAAGAAAATACTTTCTACCTCTAAAATTCACTGACAAACCCATTGGGACTTCCCATCTAAAATGTATCTGATATTTCTTAAACTCATCCACCAAAAAAGCAAATTCTCTTCTGTTTCTTAACATTTTAGGAGGAATTTCCTTCATCATTTTTATATCTTGTCCCAATATCTGAAATTTATTTTTATAAAAGGCTTGCAAAATTTCATACCTACCCTTTTAGTTGTAAAATAAATAACCACATCCCTAGGTACTCTATTTTGTCTTGCCCACCAAGAATTAACACAATAAATTCTTTCAATATTAGTCTCAAAATCTTCTGGCTCCACACCCTTTATCTGTGCAAAGGCTTGCGTAAAATCTCCTTTAAATTTTCCTTCCTATTTTGTTTCAACCCCTCACCCTTATAGCATATTCCATTAATCTATATTGTAATATTACTCTTTCTTCATCTGCCCTATCTACCTTTGCCTTTATATCTTCCATCTTATTATCTAAGTTCCAATTGTTTTGATCTTTTTGGATTTCTTCTATTTTCCTTTGCAGCTCTACATTAGCTTTACTAAATTCTGCAAGATCATCCTGCATCTGAATACAAGAACTTAATATTTGCAATTGCATCCTTTACCATTTTCATTTCCTCTTCTGCTCTTCCACCACTTCCTTGAAATCCAACATCTCTTTCTCTATTTCGTCAAATTTTGATCTATTTCTAAAAGTGACTCTCCAAAAACTCCTGTAAAAAATTTCTTACTTCCTTTTTGATTTCTTCTTTTAATTTTTGAATCTGAGCTGAAGAAATTTCAAAGTTTTTAATAACTTTTGGCACTATTTGCTTAAAAGCCATTTTTTAAAAAAAGGATAACTTAATAATAGACCAAGAAAAAGAAAGAAAAAAAATTATAAAAGAAAGTTTCAAAAAACTTATCTTCTAAATCACTATAATCCCAAGGAAGAAGAAAAAATATAAATCATAAGATTCTCATTTCTTCCAATTAGTCAGTATCTTCCTATATATCTTCTTTTTCAACACACTTTTAGCACTATTTGCTTAAAAGCCATTTTTTTTAAAATATAACTTAATAACAGGTCAAGAGAAAAGAAAAAATATTTAGAAAAGAAAAAATTTCAAAAAACCTTTCTTCTAAATCAGTATAATCCCAAAGAAAAAGAAAATATATAAATCATAAAATTCTCATATCTTCCGTTTAATCAGTATGTTTCTGTGTATCTTCTTTCTTCTATTTCAACACTAGTCATTAGTAAGCATTTCTACTTTCGTTTTCAAAACACACATTCCACAAAACCGCCATTTGCTTTCTTCTCTCCTATCTTCGCAGCAAATAAATCCTCAGGGGCTCACAGTCTTCTTACAAACAGGTGCTAGAACGCCAGTTTCTGCTCCGTCCACGTTCCAATCCATAATTAAAGCAATTCCTGTCGTGGAAATTGGACGCTTCGTTTGTTTGCCATAAAGGCAAATGCCTCTCCTAGCCAGGAGCTTATCAGGTTATAGAAGGAGAACTTCCCACAAGCTTTAAAAGCTTATTAGGGCATCTCTACCTCAAACCTAATCTTTAAAGTTTTTATGTCTTCATTATGACTATTACTTTGGCAGGTTGGGAATATAAAATAAATGATGATAATGTAAGTATTATATTCCTCTATCTAATTTTATATTGGTGGTACAGTATTCTGAAAATAATTCTGGATATAAGATTAATTGAAATAATTATTTATTTTCTCTAATATATTTTAATGGACTTTTCTTCTATGTTTTGTTTTTGTTTATTTTTCTACTGTTTATTAATTCTTTTTAGTTTTTTTCTTTTTAGATTTTTTTAGTTTGTTATTTGCAGTTTTTAGTTCTTTATATTTTATATTCTGTTTATTTTATTATTTATTTATTTATTTACTTACAAAATATCTTTGTAATATTGTTATGGAACAAAATAACGGAGAAAAATGAAAAGTATAATGTGTTTTACTTTCCTTAGTCATCCCTGATATCTCAGCCTTAAAATTGTTCAGGGAAATATTTAATAAACATATTACAGTAAAATCATTTAATGTATCTATCTAAAATTTGCTATGATTAGTGTCCTCTATAGGGTCTACCATCTCTGATATTTTAATGCAATTTGAGGATGAGAAGGAGAAAGAAAAAGAGGAAGAGGAGGAAAAACAAATGCAAGTGTTTTGATCCTTATTGCCTATGACTCGATTTCTTATTTGAAATAAAATATATGCAGCTTACAGCAAATTGGTTTGACTCTGAATCTCTGCACAATTTGAACTGAATCATGCTTTCTATGAATCTCTAATCCAAATTCATTAGTGTTGATTCACAGAGGTCTAGAGAACATGTCCACATTGCAAAGACATAGCATTTGTTATTGAAAACAAATGCAAGTGTTTTGATCCTTATTGCCTATGACTGGATTTCTTATTTGAAATAAAATATATGCAGCTTACAGCAAATTGGTTTGACTCTGAATCTCTGCACAATTTGAACTGAATCATGCTTTCTATGAATCTCTAATCCAAATTCATTAGTGTTGATTCACAGAGGTCTAGAGAACATGTCCACATTGCAAAGACATAGCATTTGTTATTGCTACCACTTTTTCTCTTGGTCATCTAGGAACAATCTTAATAAAACTTATGTCTTTTAGAAATTTTCTTTGGGCAAATTGAATATGCATAATGAGACAGACACCTTGTATGATTAATTTAAAATGAACTAGGCATCTTGACACAAAGCCCCCAATAGTGATGAATTGCAGCTACTGCCATGTCAGCACACATAACCAATAATGCCTTTATGGTGTGGCTCATTACATCTCTTAATGGGAATTACATGTCTCTGAAACATTTACAGCTCACTGGTGACAGATGGAAAAATGACAGGTTAACCTCAATACTGATGGAGATGCAGCTGAGTCGCTTTCAAATAAATATTTGTCTATCTCTGTCTCTTTGTCTCTATCATCTAGTTCATCTGTTGTGTTCTCTCCCTTCCAAATATTTCAAATAAATATTTGTCTATCTCTATCTGTATCTCTATCATCTATCTCCACTTCTTAATCTCAGTATCATTATGTTCTTTGGCATTCTGTCAATGTTATGAATACTGTCACTTGTGTCTTGTTTAGAAAGTTTAGGAAAAATGAATTTGGGGAGGAGCAGCTAAACTCTGAGTTTAATGGATTGATTTCAACAATAAAGATTGTATTGTACAGATTCTTTCCTGCAATTTTAATTACAGGTTCCCTACACTGTATAAACATGAACTGGTTAAGATGGTGGAAGAAGATGTGAATATAAGGATAGAATTGGTGATAGTGGTAAAAGAAATTATGTCAGAGAAGATATCCTGCAAAGCATGTAGACAGCATATAAGGAATAATAAGTTTATAGTAAAACTAGAAATGATAGAGAAACAGGAGCTGCTTAGAAAGATGGTAGCCTTAGCTATCACATTCTAAAATGTGGAAAAAGAATGCAAATAGTGAAATAAATAGACTTCTAGACCTCT
Source organism: Ahaetulla prasina (assembly GCF_028640845.1). Classification (NCBI taxonomy): domain Eukaryota; kingdom Metazoa; phylum Chordata; class Lepidosauria; order Squamata; family Colubridae; genus Ahaetulla; species Ahaetulla prasina. The sequence continues at coordinate 129,777,333 of NC_080541.1, forward strand.
AAAATATAATTTCTTGCTATCAGTTTTCTTCAGGCTACTTAGAGCCTCATATTAAGGTTTTTTTTTTCCCTGATTCCATTGAAAATGTATGTACTAAATAATAGATGTACTGTAACATCTGGAAACCTTTGGCATAGTGTTTAAAGTACTTTAAAAGTTCTTTTGCATGTAGCTATACTGGAGATCATTCAGAACTACAGAAGTCAGCAGGGACGAAACTGACATCTGTTTTAAATGCTAATGAAGTATCTGACATTTTGGAGGAACTGTATTCCAAAAGTGTAAGAAAAAACACACATAAGTGTACTTATATTACAAGCACTATCCTTTTGTTCTGTAGAAGACCAAAGCTCAGATATGCTTTAAAATCTAAAACAACGACATTCCACATTTTCCTCAAATGGCTACTCTTGGATCACAGGGTTGTCTTCCTATAACTCTTCTAATTTGTACCTACTGAAAGCTTTACCATAATTTACATACCTTTCTTTTTTTTTTGGGGGGGAGAGATAAATGTGTCTCCTACTTGTACTTCTTTGACACAGCAAATGAAAAATGGATAGAGATTGATGTGAGATATAAAAAGAATGAATATTTGTATTATGAGCATTTGGAGGGAATATCCTACAGACTGTGGAGAAAAGGACTGGAATGCATAGTTTATTTATTTATTTATTTATTTATTTATTTTATTTGATTTTTATACCGCCCTTCTCCCGAAGGACTCAGGGCGGTGTACAGGCATAATAAAACCGACAATACAATATACAAGTTTAAAATACGATTTAAAAAACTTATTTAAATTAGCCCAATGATTAAAATTTACCATACTAAAAAACCCCGTTTAAAATTAATAAATTTAACATTAAAATCCCAATTTAAGCCATCCCTGCGCGGATAAAAAGATGGGTCTTGAGTTCGCGACGAAATGTCCGAAGGTCAGGTATTTGGCGTAAACCCGGGGGAAGCTCATTCCAGAGTGTGGGAGCCCCCACAGAGAAGGCCCTTCCCCTGGGGGCCGCCAGCCGACATTGTTTGGCGGACGGCACCCTGAGAAGTCCCTCTCTATGGGGCGTCACGGGTCGGTGGGAGGCGTGTGGTAACAGCAGGCGGTCCCGTAAGTACCCAGGTCCTAAGCCATGGAGCGATTTAAAGGTCATAACCAACACCTTAAAGTGCACCCGGAAGGCCACAGGCAGCCAGTGCAGTCTGCGCAGGAGCGGTGTTACATGGGAGCTACGCGTAGCTCCCTCTATAACTCGCGCAGCTGCATTCTGGACTAACTGAAGCCTCCGAGCGCACTTCAAGGGGAGCCCCATGTGAGAGCATTACAGTAATCCAGCGAGAGGTAGCGGCGCATGAGTGACTGTGCATAAGGCATCCCGATCAAGGAAGGCGCAACTGCGAACCAGGCGAACCTGGTGGAAGGCCCTCCTGGAGACGGCCGTCAAATGGTCTTCAAACGACTGCCGATCATCCAGGAGGACACCCACGTTGCGCACCCTATCCTTTGGGGGCAGTAACTCGCCTCCAACAGCCAGCCGCGGCTGCAGCTAACTGAATCGCGGTGCCGGCATCCACAGCCACTCCGTCTAATTTGTACCTACTGAAAGCTTTACCATAATTTACATACCTTTCTTTTTTTTGGGGGGGGGGGAGAGATAAATGTGTCTCCTACTTGTACTTCTTTGACACAGCAAATGAAAAATGGATAGAGATTGATGTGAGATATAAAAAGAATGAATATTTGTATTATGAGCATTTGGAGGGAATATCCTACAGACTGTGGAGAAAAGGACTGGAATGCATAGTTTGGTGTGCTTACATCAAAGATTCTCATATTTTACAGTAATTCAACTCCCTAAATTGATTTGTGTGTGTGTGTGTGTGTGTGTGAATCTCCTCCTTGCTTTGTGGTGAAATGGATGGCAAATTTAATAAATAAAAACAAAACAAAATAAATAAAAGTAATGATTTCATTGGATGTAGAATTCGGCAATAAATAACAATACATCAGATATGCAGTGAAAAGCTAGAATGCTGTCAATATATTTACTCCAGATTTATATTAACTGTGCAAGGAAGATCCGTTATTTCATAAATTTAAAATGAACCAAGTTGTTCATGATCCCAAGGAATTGATGTGACCAAAATTTGTCTTACACTTTGAATTACTTTGAAAGAGAACAAGTACATCAGATTCTTCTAACTCGTAAGCTAACAATGAGTTTAGATTTATTTATTAAAAGCAGAGACAATTCATGTAAGGACTATGTTTTGCATAATATAAAAAATCTTATGTAGCATCATTCTGGGATAGAATATATAAAACATATATTTTATGTACTTAGTCAAATAACTAAGTCCATGTGGAAGATTCATAGTACTAATGTAAATATTTTAAATGTACATTACAAATAACCTGATTCTGAGATATAACATAAATCTGCTGTAAATTTATGTGGAGACAGTTTTGCAAGCCCTGCCAATAGATTTCAACACACAATAGGCAGATCCATCTGCCTTTCTCTTTTTAAAAATTTAAAAATCACTTCCAAATCTTGTTTATTTTCAGATGTATCTGAAAATAAAAGTATGCATTAAAAGCTGCATAAGCAAAACAGTTGTAAGGGAAGAGAAAAATTAAAAGTAAAATGTATATATTGTATTTTTCAGTGTATAAGATGCACTTCCCCCCCCCAAAAAAAAGTGGGTGGAAATATCTGTGCATCTTAAAGAATGAATGTTGCTGAAGCCCCGCCCACCCTCTGGCCCCCACCCTTCAGTCTCTGCCTCCCAGCAATTTGCTTCCTTGCAGCAAACAGCCTGGTCAGTTTCAGCACAGCCTGATTTAGCAGGAGCAGCTGATTGGCAGTTGGATCTGCCTCCTGAAATGCCACCTATCAGCTGTTCCAGGCTCCTGGAACATCGCTGCATCCACATGTCCCGTTTTTGGCTTCTGCATGCCCCATTTTTGGCCTGTTCCAGGCAGCGGGGATAGGCAGTGGGGGGGGGGGCAAAAATTGGATGCATGGAGGCCAACACACACACACACATACACAAACGCACAAGCCGCAGTGGTGCAATGGTTAGAATGCAGTACTGCAGGCAACTTCTGCTGACTGCTACCTGCCTGCAATTTGGCATGTCAAATTTCACCAGGCTCAGGGTTGATTCAGCCTTCCTGTAAACTGCTTAGAGAGCACTTTAAAAAGCATTGTTATATAGCAAGTGTTATATAAGGCTAAGTGCTATTGCTATATACAATTTGACAGTAACTGGGAATTTTGGGATTTGTAGTTCCAACAATTTTGGAGACCACTACAAAAAGGGAAGCCCTCTTTAGCCAGTTCAGTGGAATATTAAAATCAATGAAACAAACAAGTCAATGGAGAGAACGTGTCCTAATCAACATTATTTATTACAAGCTTAATTTTAGAATTTTCTTTTTCCTTCTCCTTTACACAAAAATACTAAAACCACCAGTAGTTCACAAAAATGAACAAGCGGGCCCCAAATTTTGCTATGCCATTTGCACCAGTAATTAAAATGAATGCCACCAATTATTTTTCTGCTGATTAAATTGATTAGGGATTGCAGCACTAATGAGATGAATTTACAAGATCTGACTAATACATTCAGTACATAGTATATTTCTGTTGTTTTTTATCAGTTTGGAATACAAATGGACCCCTGAAATTCTCAACTTTATTTTGAAAGATAGCCTGAATATAAAATTCTAGTATAATGTGAAATTACCTGTGCTATGGGAGATATGAGGAAGGTAGGAGATGGATGGATGGATGGATGGATGGATGGATGGATGGATGGATGGATGGATAGATAGATAGATAGATAGATAGATAGATGCAAGGCTCTGCGCATGCGCGAGAATGGTGGCGGTTTAGAAGAGTCCGAATTCGGCGATGGTGGCTTTCCCAGGAAATGGAGACTTCGGCTGACTCACCAGGCTTCTCCGGTCCCTCGGTGTGGGGTATGATCTATCTGGCTGCCGCTGGAGAGGTTTGTGGCCTCTCGGGACATACGGCAGCCGAGAACGGGCCGAGGGACGGAGGCGGTCGGAAGGCGGCCATTTTGGAGGCGGCGAGGGGCGCGGCGAGGCGAGAGAGGCCTGCGGCTTGTTGCGGGCTCCGGCCTTGGCTCCGGCCCTGCCCCAGCGGTGATTTCAGCCCTGCCCCAGCGGCGATCCCAGCGGCGATTCCAGCGGCGACCCCGGCGATCCTGGCCAAGCTCCAGCGGCGGGAGATCGTCGGCGGCGGTACCTGGCTCCGACAGCGGGTTGTGGATTGAATCCCGACCCGTTTTTGGCTGTCAGTGGGCCTGCCAGCTCCGTTGGCGCCAGCTCCATCGGCGCCAGTTTCTTCGGTGCTGGTTGGGCCCGGCGAGCCTTGTGGACTGCGGCGCCTGCCCAATGGCGCCCTGTGTTTGGCAGTCCCACCAATGGATGGGTGTGGTGAGGCCTCGGTGGGAGGAGGCGGATTCATGGCTGAAGTTTGTCCCTCTTGTGGCCTGTTTTGCGTGTCATCAAATGGCCCTTGGAGGCCTGGCTTGCTCCATCGTATTTCTACCTCCCCCTCCCATACCGGACTTTGGATCATCTAAACTGGTCGGTCATGCATGTCCATCTGCGGGTTATGGAGAGGATTGGACTGGATTGGAATAGCTTGGACTGGTCTATGGACCCGGACAGACCGATAGCCATCTCTACTTGACTAAGACCTTGTAGAACTATTCCCCATAGGCACACTATGGAGATTGCCGCCTGTCTGTTCCTGCTCTGTCATCGCTATCCGGTTCCTGCTCCATCTGTCCTTTACCAACTGGACTCCGCTGGAAGATTCACCATTTTATCTCTTTGGGATTTTACCATCTTAGCATCCCTCGTCGATTCGCACTTTTCTATGCGCTACACTGTACATGAACTCTTGCGCCTGCAGTGCCCCCGCCTCAGGAATGGCCCATATCGCTACCAAGGGCCGGCCTCAATGACGGGTCTTGGGACCCACAGAGGTGGCATGCGAGAAGAAAGAGCCTTTGGGGTTTTAGACAGGGCAATTTTAAGGGGTGGGAGGGTAGGGCGGGTGATGGGGTAGCCGTCGGGAGGAAACCAGTTCCAGCGCATGCTCGTGGCGACTGTCAAATGGGTTCGGAGGTTATGGGGGAGTGTGTTCCTTTGTGTGAGGTGAGTCTATTTGCATGGTAAGTGGGAGGGGCAGATATGGCGGAAGGGGATCGTATCGATGCAAGGGGTCACGTTCGATGTATGCAGGCGATCGCGTGCCCGATCCCCTGACTTCACCCGTTCCCGGATGGTCAAGACTCTCAGAGCCTGGGCCTTCGTCTGATGTTATGCAACGCACGGTCCGTGGCCAATAAGGCCCCCTAATATGATCTGATTCAGGGGTGCCACGGATATTATAGGCGTTACGGAGACCTGGTTGGGTACTGAAGGCGTGCCCTGGTCGAGATGTGCCCACGGGTTTCCGTGCATTCCATCAGCCGAGGGCCCAGGGTAGGGGTGGAGGGTGGCGGTTGTTATTAAAGAGAGTCTAGAGCTGAGGAGACCACTGTACCTCAGATTGCGGTGTGAATCCCTCTTTGTGAGGTGGGGTCGTAGATGTCAGTTGGGCTTGCTGGTGGCGTACCTGGCTCCTTGCTGCGTGACAGCTGCCCTGCCCGAGCTTCTAGAGGTGCTTGCGGGGTGGCAGTGGAGACCCCAGACTTTTAGTCATGGGGACTTTAATTTGCCATCTGCTGGCTCGTCATCGACGGTAGCTCGGGAGTTCTTGGCTTCCATGACGGCCTTGGACCTGACTCAAGTAGTGGATGGCCCCACTCACATCGGGAGGCACACTGGACCTGATTTTGTCTCTGGTCAGTGGTTGAGAGATCTGGACTTAAAGGAAATAGTCATTGAACCTTTGTCATGGTCAGATCACTCTCTCCTTCGCCTGGACTTTCTGACCGCTACCCAACACCGCAGGGAGGCGGAACCATTACGTTGGTACCGTCCCAGGCGCCTAATGGACCCAGAGAGGTTTCAGACGGAGCTTGGGCCACTTCCTGAGGTCTGGCTCACGGCACGGCAGAGGAACTAGCTGCAGCCTGGGAGCGGGCTGCGGCTGGGGCCTTAGACCGTGTCGTGCCTCTGCGGCCTCTGACCCGGCGCAGATCCCAACCGGCTCCTTGGTTCTCCGAGGAGCTGAGGGGATGAAGCGCGGAGAAGGCGCCTAGAGAGTTCCTGGAGGTCCAGCCGTTCAGAGGCTGATCGGACACTAGTTAGATCCTATACTAGGACCTACCTAGTGGCACTGAGGAAGCGGCGTTGCTCGCCTCCTCCCTCATTGCGTCGGCAGATAACCGCCCAGCTGCCCTGTTTGGGTGACCGCTCCCTCCTTCACCAGGGGAGCGGGATGACCCGTTGCAGGACGTGCTGAGGAGTTTAACGTTATCTATACGATAAAATCGTTCAGCTTAAGGACGGTCTGGACCAAAATTGTGGCGATTCGGATGGGGCGTCCGAGGGCGGTCTTGGTGATGTTGTCTGGGATGAGTTTGACCCTGTGACTCCCGAGGACATGGACAGGTTGCTGGGTAGACTGAATGCCACCACGTGTTTACTGGACCCGTGCTCCTGGCTGGTGCTGGCCACTCGGGAGGTGACACGAGGCTGGCTCAGGGGATTCTGAGTGCTTCCTTGTTGGAGGAGTCTTTCCGGCCGCCTTGAATGAGGCGGTGGTGAGGTCGCTCCTCAAGAACCCTTCCCTGGACCCGGCTGTTTTAGGTAATTATCGTCCGGTCTCCAACCTTCGCTTCGCGGCGAAGGTTGTAGAGAGTATGGTGGCATATCAGTTTCCCCTGCACCTGGAGGAAACTGTCTATCTAGACCCGTTCCAGTCCGGTTTCCGGCCCGGTTACAGCACTGAGGCGGCTTTGGTCGCGTTGGTGGATGATCTCTGGAGGGCCAGGGATAGGGGTTGTTCCTCTGCCCTGGTCCTATTAGACCTCTCAGCGGCTTTTGATACCATCGACCATGGTATCCTGCTGCGCCGGTTGGGGGGATTGGGAGTGGGAGGCACCGTTTATCGGTGGTTCTCCTCCTATCTCTCCGACCGGTCGCAGACGGTGTTGGCAGGGGCAGAGGTCGCCCGCGGCGCCTCACTTGTGGGGTGCCGCGGGGTCGATCCTCTCGCCTTCTGTTCAACATCTATATGAAGCCGCTGGGTGAGATCATCAGTGGTTTCGTGTGAGGTACCAGCTGTCGCTGATGACACTCAGCTGTACTTTTCACACGGGCCACCCCAATGAAGCTATCAGTGCTGTCCCGGTGTTTGGAAGCCGTACGGGTCTGGATGGGGAGAAACAGGCTCAAGCTCAATCCCTCCAAGACAGAGTGGCTGTGGATGCCGGCATCCCGGTACAGTCAGCTGAGTCCACGGCTGACTGTCGGGGGCGAGTCATTGGCCCCGATGGAGAGGGTGCGCAATTTGGGCGTTCTCCTGGATGAACGGCTGTCTTTTGATGAACACCTGACGGCCGTCTCCAGGAGAGCTTTCCACCAGGTTCGCCTGGTGCGCCAGTTGCGCCCCTTTCTAGACCGGGATGCCCTATGCACGGTCACTCACGCCCTTGTGACGTCTCGTCTGGATTACTGCAATGCTCTCTACATGGGGCTCCCCTTGAGGGGCATCCGGAGGCTACAGTTAGTCCAGAATGCAGCTGCGCGGGTGATAGAGGGAGCCCCTCGGGGCTCCCGAATGACACCTATCCTGCGCAGGCTGCACTGGCTGCCTGTGGCTTTCCGGGTGCGCTTCAAGGTTTTGGTGAACGTCTTTAAAGCGCTCCATGGCATAGGGCCGGGCTACTTACGGGACCGCCTGCTGCTGCGAATACCTCTCACCGACCCGTGCGCTCTCACAGAGAGGGACTCCTCAGGGTGCCGTCGGTAGCGACAGTGTCGTCTGGCGGCGCCCAGGAAGGGCCTTCTCTGTGGGGCTCCGCCCTCTGGGCGACCTCCCCAGGACTTCGTCAACTTCCGGACCTCCGAACCTTTCGCCGCGAGCTTAAAACTTACCTATTTATCTGCGCTGGCCTGGGTTAGTTTTTAAATTTATGGGTTTTTAAATGGGTTTTAGTTTTAAATTTTAATTGTGGCCAATTTTAATAAGTTTTTTAAGTGTATTTTAAATTGTATTTATATATTGTCTATTTTACTTGGCTGTGAACCGCCCTGAGTCCTTCGGGAGAAGGGCGGTATACAAATTTAATAAATAAATAAATAAAATAAATAGATAGATAGATAGATAGATAGATAGATAGATAGATAGATAGATAGATAGATAGATAGATAGATAGATAGATAGATAGATAGATAGATAGAAAGATAGATAGATAGATAGAGTAGGTGGATGGATGGATGGATGGATGGATGGATGGATGGATGGATGGATGGATGGATGGATGGATGAACGATAGACAGTCAGGGACAGAGAGATGAGACAGAAACAGATCAAGTAAGCAGGCAGCAGACAGGAAATATACAGTATGTATACACAGAAATATACATACAATAGCTCCTCAAATGATCATATTTTGATGTTGACAATGCACTGTAGTCAATAAAAATACTGAGGTAGCAGAATTATAAAGTATAGTAATAAAAATTACATATATTAATATCTGATTCACAACAGTAATTATTTCTATATTTGATTGCTTAAAATACACAAAGAGATACACGGCACATATGGATGCAGTGCTATACCTCTGAAATGTAGTGATTCAAATGTTATTCTGGGAGTGAGGAGACCCTGGATCAAATCCTCATTCTATCAGAGCATACACAAGATAACTTTACACCTGTCATTTTATCTCAGCCTAACCTGTTTTCAAGATTTTGGAAGTAAACAAAATAAATATTCAATTCAGGTTGCTTTTAGCTGGAAATCAAGGTAATAAAGACAACCTGCTATGCTGTAGTCAGCCTGCTTTTACAGATTTCTACCTGCAATACATATCAGGCAAAGTGCACACATTCTGAATCCATATTCACTCATCTGGATGTGAATCCAAATCCTTGTGGTTTTTTTTTTTACTTATTAAGCTTTATTGCAGTAAAGTATCAGTTGTATGTCCCAGTTTGAATACCCAGGTGGTTTCCTCCAGACAGAAAAAGTATTTTGAAAATAAAGGGAGCATTGACTGGAATAAACAGCCTCAGAATGACCTTACTGAAATTCTTGAGAATTATCTGGAGGAACGATTCAGGAATAATTAGAAGACAGAGGAAAAATTGTCTTAATCTGTAATCATCACCAAAAGTCCAATTACCTACATGTGTAACATTGTTGTCTTCTTTTCAGCGTGATGCAAAAAACTGCATTGTTTCTAATGTTTATTGCAACTATTCAAAGTCATTTACTTTATGTTTGATGCCACCAAAACTTGTCTACTGTCCCAAGCTTAAATTCTTTATCTTTTTATTTAGGAAATTGTGTTTTGAGCCAGCTGTGTATTTTTATTTCTGAATGTTTAAAGCAGCAAAAAAATAGTAATTCTTTTTTCCTTTCTTCCCTAATTTTGTTGATCAACTGTGAGAGAAACCTGTCACCCAAAATAATGGGCTGGTTACCTTCGTCATGTTCCTAAAAGCTACAATGACCAGAAGTGATACTATAGAATTAGTCATTTTTTAAAATCTTTTTTTATTTTCTTCTATTTGTTAGAAAGTACTTAGATTCTGATGGGCCCAGGCTGGAGTTGGAAGGAAAGCTAAGTAAAAAATATTCCCCTGAAAGGTTCCAATCAGGTAACACGAGGCAACCCAATGACCTCTTGGAAGATCTTTCTTTCCACCTATAACATATCCTGGCCAGATAGGCCAGGATATATTAACCCTTAATGATAGCAACAAAAAGTTACAGTCATACAGTCATAAGTGGAAAGAGATTGTTGACTGAAATGATGAGAAGATTAATAGTAGTGTAGATTTAGTAAATAGTTTGACAGTGTTGAGGGAATTATTTGTTTAGCAGAGTGATGGCCTTCGGGAAAAAACTGTTCTTGTGTTCTTGTAGTTGTTCTGGTGTGCAGTGCTCTATAACGTCGTTTTGATGGTAGGAGTTGAAACAGTTTATGTCCAGGATGCAAGGGATTTGTAAATATTTTCACAGCCCTCTTCTTGATTCGTGCAGTATACAGGTCCTCAATGGAAGGCAGGTTGGTAGCAATTACTTTTTCTGTAGTTCTAATTATCCTCTGAAGTCTGTGTCTTTCTTGTTGGGTTGCAGAACCAAACCAGACAGTGCAAATGACAGACTCAATAATTCCTCTGTAGAACTGGATAAGTAGCTCCTTGGGCAGTTTGAGCTTTCTGAGTTGGCGCAGAAAGAACAGTCTTTGTTGTCCTTTTTTATGATGTTTTTGATGTTAACTGTCCATTTTAGATCTTGCGATATGATAGAACCTAGAAATTTGAAGGTTTCTACTGTTGATACTGTGTTATCAAATATTGTGAGAGGTGGAAGTACGGAAGGGTTTCTCTTAAAGTCTACCACCATTTCTATGGTTTTGAGTGTGTTCAGTTCCAGATTGTTTCGGTCGCACCACAAGGCTAGACGTTCGACCTCACATCTATATGCGGATTCGTCATTGTCTTGAATGAGACCAATCACTGTTGTGTCATCTGCAAACTTCAATAGTTTAACAGATGGATCGTTGGAGATGCAGTCATTGGTATACAGAGAGAAGAAAAGTGGGAGAGAGCACACAGCCTTGGGGGGCCCCTGTGCTAATTGTACAGGTATCTGATGTGATCCTGCTTAGCTTCATCTGCTGCTTCCTGTTTGTTAGGAAGCTTGTGATCCACTTACAAGTCTGTTCAAGTACTTGTAGCTGGTTTAGCTTAGTTAGAAGAGTGTCTGGAATGATGGTATTGAATGCTGAACTAAACTCTACAAAGAGGACCCTTACATAGGTCTTTGGAGACTCAAGATGTTGTAAGATGTAGTGCAGAGCCATATTAACAGCATCATCTGTTGATCTATTTGTTCGGTATGCTAATTGGTGTAACAGTGGATCCGTGATGGTTTTCAAGTAGGAAAGCACTAGCCTTTCAAATGCTTTCATGACTACAGATGTTAAAGCAACTGGTCTGTAGTCATTCAGTTCCTTGATGGTGGGCTTCTTCGGCACTGGGATGATGGTAGAGCGTTTGAAGCAAGAAGGAACATAACACATCTCTAGTGATTTATTGAAAATATGGGTGAAGATGGGGGCTAATTGGTCAGCACAGACTTTTAAGCAAGAAGGAGTTATTTTGTCTGGGCCTGGAGCTTTTCCTGGCTTTTGTTTGTGAAATAGGTCCTGCACTGCCTTTTCTGTGATCACTAGCGGTTGTGAACCCAATGTGATGGGGTCAGTTGTAGGAGGCTTGATTGTTGTTGGTGTGTCTGAGATGCGGGTTATGGAGATAGGTCGCTGTAGTTTCCTTTCAAACCTGCAGTAAAACATGTTTAGGTCATCTGCCAGTTGTTGATTTCCTTCAGCCTGGGAGGGAAGTTTGGCATAGCCGGTGATATTTTTAAGAGTTTTCCACATGTTTGCTGGTTCATTTGCTGAAAACTGATTCTTTAGCTTTTCAGAGTAGCTTCTTTTTGCTGCTCTGATCTCCCTTGTTAGTACATTTCTGGCCTGATTGTACAGCATTTTATCACCTTTCCTGTAGGCTTCCTCTTTGGAATGACGTAGCTGCTTAATTTTAGGTGTGAACCAAGGTTTGTTGTTACTGGATATTTGGAAGTCCTTTGTCAGTACACATAGGACTTCACAGAAGCTGACATATGATGTTACAGTATCTGTGAGTTCATCCAGGTTTGCAGAGGTATCTTCAAAAATGTTCCAATCAGTGCAGTCAAAGCAGGCCTGCAGCTTTAATTTTGACTCCTCTGTCCAGATCTTCACTGATTTAATTTTTGGTTTTGTGGTTTTAAGTCTTTGCCTGTAAGTAGGTACAAGGTGACTCATGCAATGATCAGATTGTCCTACAGCTGCACGTGATAAAGACCAATAAGCATCTTTTAATGTTGTGTAGCAATGGTCTAAAGTATCATTGCCTCTAGTGGGACAATTGACATACTGAAAGTATTTTGGTAGCTCTTTCCTTAAGTTTGCTTTGTTAAGATCTCCCAAAATAATGGCCAGTGAATCAGGGTATTTGGCTTCAGCCTCCATGATTTGGTCAGCTAGAGTTCGTAATGCCTTGTTTACACAGGCTTAAAATGGTACATAAACAGCAATTAGAAGAAATGAGGAAAATTCACGAGGCGAATAGTATGGTTTGCAGTTGATAATTAAAGTCTCTGTCACAGAATTTGTAAATTACAGATAAATCTTGACACCAGCTGATGTTAATATATAGGCATAAACCTCCACCATTCATTTTATCAGTTGCTTCTGTAATTCTGTCTGATCATATAATCTAAAACCCTGGAATATGCAGGCTGCTATCTTCAATTGATTCATTTAACCAGGTTTCAGAGAAGCATAGGACTGCTGAGTTGCGAAAATCAGAATAGTATTTGTTTAACAGGAGTATTTCATTCATCTTATTTGCAAGTGAATATACATTTGTTAAGAAAATTGAAGGCAGAGGAGTTTTATTTCCTCTCTTTTTTAATCTGTTTAAGATCCCAGCCCGATTACCTCTTTTCCGCTGTTTACGTCGTCGTTTGGTTTTTTTGGTAATCCATGGCTCCAGGGGAATTGCCTCTTCCTTTGTTCTTCCTGTCTTCTCCGCATTTGTAAAAATGGGGGGGGGGTTGAGATCACAGATAGCTGCTCCTTAAAGAAATGTTGCTTAATTCTTTGCAGATGGTCTCGTGAGTAGGAAATCCCTTGTGAGTCACAGAGAACAATTAGAAAATAAATAAATAAATAAATAAAATCATTTGAGAGCATTTCATCGAGGCAGCCTTCATCGGCGCCATCTTGCAGTCACACCTTGCACCAGCAGATTAGATTCAGGAGCCAAAGGGAGGCAGGAAAGAAGGTGGGATATGCTCCTCCCAAATTTCCTTGCACCACACAATCTATAGGTTTATGGGAAGTGTAGCTGGAAATCATGATCATGTGACTGCAACTAAGTGTGGTGATGCTGTAGTAGCCACAAATTTGTAAATACAATTAACTGAAGATCCTTGAAATTTCAGTTACATGAGAGTAATTGGTCTCATGTTTTGGATGCATTCCTTAAGTTAGCCCATTCAAAGTCCGTTGATTGAAATAATGGTGTTATACAGTATGATGTAGTGTTTTGCCCAATTGAAGGCTCCCAACCGATAGATTTTTAGAGTTATACAGATATATATATATATATTTATTTATCTATTCTTTTAGGAGAAGATAACAGAGATCATAGGGTAAAATGTTGGAGATTTTGAAGATTGTCATCTTCAAAAGGTTTTGTAAATTTCACATCCTTGTCCCATCTTCCTGCTTCTACACTAAATAAGAAATATAAACTATTCATTTGGGGGGAACTGAAAAATGCAACGGAAGATGGAAAATAAGGATGTCATTTTTTAAGGACCCCATTATTTTGGACCTTGTATATGTTGCACTTTCCGTCACTGAATGGATTACATTTATCTGAAAAAAGCAGATTTGCAATTATAGCAAGGCATATCTGAATCTCTTTTGCACACTGCCAGCATTTCATTATCAAAGGCTCTGCAATATAATAGTAAAGCAGAAAGTAGTCCTTCCAAAATAATAGTTGTCCATTGTTGTTCAGCAATTAGCTCAAAGGAAGTTTCCGTTTCAAAACTCACGCAGATCTGAATGATCATTACAGTTAAATACAATACACTAGACACAATTTACTGGATACCTTTTATTGTTATGCAGCCAGTCATGTTCATCTGCAGTTCTATAGACTGTCTGGGATCTGTAAAGTAATTGTAACAGGTTTCCTTAGTGAATGGAAAAACCATAGAGATGCTCAGCATCCACACCACTTATGAATAACATTTTATAGTACACTTTATTTTGATCTGACAAATTTGACCAGAAAATCATAAGCTAAGTATTTATGTATTTACATAGCAGACAAAATAATTTAATGGATCATCTAATCCAATTTGATGGTTTGAAGAGAGCGCTTATGTGAGTATTTTGTATTCATTGTAGAGTTTTATTCATTTTAACTTTCATTAGCTGTAAGTATAAGTGCTTCATTGAAGCTACCACACTGGAAATGATGTTATCATAATAAATGCAGTCCTGTAAAAGCTTCCTTTGATTAACTAGCATCTAAAGAGACCTAGTGATTTACTTTTACATTGGTCAGATAATACATGGTTGTGAGTTCTAGGATAAAGAAAACATATGATCAACAGGGCAATTTTCTTAAAGAATTTGTTGAAGAATTTACAATTTTTTTAAAAAAATTCCATCATAAATATCCGCCAAATATTCAGCAAAAATTATACTTCTACTTTAGCATACATCTAAGAAATAGGCTTTTCCCGACCACTTTAATCATTATAGCAAGAAAATGTGTTCTCAGAAAATGTAGTCTTAAAAATTTCCAGAAATGAGAAACTGAATTGTCACTAGTAGACTAGAATCTGGATTCATTGGTTGGAACACAAAGCTCCTAGAATTCTTTCTAAGGAAGGTGTTTTATCTACACTGATAAAGTTGTAAAGTCTAAAAAAATCTAACTTCTTCAAAAGCTCTTGGAACTAGGCATTTGGTTTCCTTTTGATTTCAGAGAAACAACCATCTCACACTGAACGTTCATTCAGTATTTAACATAGGGGAATGTTATGGTAGATTCTTTCATATGTCATAAAGTCTTTCCAATGATAAAGGCCTCTTGAGAAAATTATACTGTTTTCATACTTGCATAAGTAGACACCATCCCACTTACTGTATAAAATCTTTTCTTTGTTGTATGACATAAGATACTGAATTTTAAAAACCAGTGGATTGGAAGTAAAAATTATCTTTAAAAAAAGTTATATGTTAGTGTAATCTCTCCAATAAGATTTGTACTGAATAGGGTTCAGTGAGAAATCACTGGGTATTCCTAGGGAAAAAGTAAAAATACAACTCAGCAAATTTAATTATCTGTTCATCCAGTTATTAAAAATCTGAGTATGCAATCTGTCTAAACCAGATATTTTGAAGCTGTCTGGGGAGTAAAATAAAACATGGTTTAGGAATGGTGGATTAGAAAACAATCCTTTATTTCTTTATTACTTTTATTCAGATGAGAAGGCATTTGCTTTTCAGCACTTGAACCTGTACAAAAAAAATGGGTAGTTCTAGGCAATTTTTTTTGAAAATCAGGAAGGTTTGACATTTTTAACAAGGTACAATAAGATATATTCTCTCACTAAGCCCACATGATGCCCACATGGTGATTTTTCAGATATGTTCTACCAAAGGAGCTTTAAACAATATTCATTTTCTTGAATCAGTATTTCATATCAAATTGCCAAAGCTATCCAAAAAAAGACTGAATGGGAAAACTGCTGATCACTGGCAGGTCTTTATATTCATAAAATCAGGTTTGCCAAAGCAAGCAGTTGCGTTGGCAATCCTGATTTTATGAATATGCGAAAAGACCTGCCAGTTATCCAGCAATTCTCCAATTCAGTCCTTTTCTGTTCAGTGCAGTGGCTAAATTCTGAACGCCATTTTCTCTTTGTATATCAATCTACCTCTGCTGCCTCCATTGAGAAAATCGTCTCCTAAACTGCCCCCCTTTGTATATCTGCTACATTACAATAATCTTGCTTGACTTTGGATAAAAATGTTGAATGAACTGATTTATTTGTTACTGGTAAATTTTTGCTTCCCAAACCTTGCCACACAAATCAAATGTGCTGTCTTGTCTATTTCTGCCTGTCATATCAAAACATTACTTTTTTAAAAAAAATGTTTAAAACTTTTCAAACTCTATTGTCAATGTTTGTCTTCTCTGCCTGATGTAGTTACTCAAATCTGGCAACTTCTGAAAAAATTCAGACCTGCCACTCATTCCTCCATTGTGTAAACACTCAACTCAGATAGCTTGAATAACAACACAGCTGTGTCAAGGATGTTCTTATCTATTTCCAATAAAGTTAGGTAAACTTTCTGATTATCAAGGCTATCAAGGATGTTCTGATCTATTTCTAATAAAGTTATGTAAACTTTAGGGACCAAAGTTTTTGGAGAGATTTACACTATTTGATCTTGAAAAAAAATATTTCCAACAAATTTGCTATAAGAATTACTCTGCATGACTGACCCATGCGCGAACCCTTGCCTTCAAGCTAGCCTCTTGTCATTTTCCTGTTTTTCCTCAACAAATCAGCACACTCTTTCTGCATGATGAAGCTTCAGTAACAAGCGTTCAGCTTTCCCCTTTTAACTTTTCCATTTAATATCAATGTAACCACTGTTGGTCTAACAATGTAATTGACTTTTTGCTTATCATAACTTTCTGCTTTCTTTGATCAAGTTTCTGCAGTCAGCATGGGGAGCACAAATTGTCTCCTCTTATACACATTTGTTTCGATGATATGACTAACCAAATGACAACTTTGTGACCTGACACCAGTTCCCAGCACTGGATCATGAATGAGATGGGTAACCCTCTCCTTGCTCTTTTTCATTGGGTTTCAATCATTGGTCTACCCAACTGTGGGGAACCTAGGAATGCCAACTGATAATAACCCATTTATTTAAAAATAGTTAAAATCTGCTATTTATAGTAATGAATGTGTGTAGAATTCATTGGTCCCCCATTACTGAAATGGCCAAGCTCATGTTGTGGTTATGTCATGCTTGTAATATTGAATGAATGAATGAATAGAATTTATTGGCCAAGTGTGATTGGACACACAAGGAATTTGTCTTGGTGCATATGCTCTCAGTGTACATAAAAGAAAAGATACGTTCATCAAGGTACGACATTTACAACACAATTGATGGTCAATATATCAATAAGGATTGCCAGCAACAAGTTATAGTCATACAGTCATAAGTGGAAAGAGATTGGTGATGGGAACTATGAAACGATTAATAGTAGTGCAGATTCAGTAAATAGTCTGACAGTGTTGATGGAATTATTTGTTTAGCAGAGTGATGGCCTTCGGGAAAAAACTGTTCTTGTGTCTAGTTGTTCTGGTGTGCAGTGCTCTATAGCGTCGTTTTGAGGGTAGGGGTTGAAACAGTTTATGTCCAGGATGTGAGGGATCTGTAAATATTTTCACGGCCCTTTTCTTGATTCGTGCAGTATACAGGTCCTCAATGGAAGGCAGGTTGGTAGCAATGGTTTTTTCTGTAGTTCTAATTATCCTCTGAAGTCTGTGTTTTTCTTATTGGGTTGCAGAACCGAACCAGACAGTTATATACAGAATATTGTAATAACCTGTTGACTGAATTATCCAAAATGTCCCTCTGCCTTTTCATTTTTTTTCCTGAAATGCTCCTGTTAGCACTATTGTGGACACTTTGTCCCTACTTCTTTTGATTGTCAGATGTTATGCTAGCTGGGAATGTGACAACATTAGCAGTACAAATTAATGGCATTAACAATTCATGCCCTGCATATTCAATTATTTGGAAGGCCCGCTGGTGGCTCATATATTTATACAATTGACTCAGTTATTCAGCCACAGCTAATTGATTCTGTCCTGTACTAGAATAACCACATCACAGTTAAGAGCCTCTTTTTCATCAGTCTCTGATTCTTTACAATACAGTAGATTCCATCAAGATTATACCTGGAACTTGATTGTTTGAAGTTTTAAAAAGCATGATAATCACTTCTTATTTACTAGCCCATGAAGCTGCTATAAAATAAGTAGATTTTTATTTGCATTTTTAAGTGTATGGAAAAATCAATATTTTATAGACCTTTTAGTTTAAAAGCTCCTTATTTTATATTTTGATGTTATGATTAATTGAAATGCATTTGTGTTTCATTTGTTTTTATTATTATTATTATTATTATTCTATATATGTTCTTACTTACAAGCACATGTTATTCATGAGATGTAGAGGCTGCCAAACTCTACATTACTCTCGGTAGCTTACTTTAAAAGCAAATATATAAATAACAAAATTATATGCATGAAGACAAATATACTCCCTGAGACATAATACATCACCAATAGGACTCCACTCCATTCTACTCCAACAGTTTATTTTAAAGAATCTAAGTGTCAGCATTCCAGAAAACCCCCAACTCCAAGTAAAAACTCTGAAGCAAGCATCTTTCAAAGTTCTATTTACTAGGATAGGTAAACTGGCACATCTGGGAAAACCCGAATCTGAGAAAGTGGTAGCATGGAAGCTTCCAGCCTAAAATGGCTTCCAAAGCTGACACTAAGGCCAGAACCACACAGAGCTCTGGAGATATTATTCTAGAGAATAGGCACCATGACAGCGAAGGTGCATTTCTTCAGTCCTGATAGATAGCATTGTTTGATCGAAGCCCACAAAACATTGTACGTTTACTATTACAACCGTCAGGCCTGTAAGCCCTCTTTTTCATCGGGCCTTCAGGCCTGCCACATTTACTACTGTGGGAAACAGGGAGGGGGGATTATATGGAGCCAAGGTGAAATATAGTCATAATAACATTCCTTTCTCGGAGAGTCAAGGACATCTTGCCCCACACCTGGACAGCTGGAACTAGGAGGCATCTCAGTTGGAACGGTGTTTGGATTGGACCATGTGATGGACATGTGGGTGTTGGGCAGAGACTTGAACTTTTGTTTGGGTGGGGAAAACCTGGAAGCTTTCAGATTTGGGTTTCCCCAAATATGCCAATATGACATCTCTAATTAAAAGGAACTTTGAGATAAGTCAAGCCTCAGAGTTTTCTTCTGTTGGGGTATTACTTAGAACCCTGATAACAACATAGATAACCATGGAAGTGTTCCATATAAATATGGAAGTTTTCCCACAGAAAGAAGAAGACCTAGCTAAGATTTTACTCTTTTATGAAGTTCATTAGATGATCTTTCAACAAATCATTTGTACTCATCAATACAATAGGTAATATTAAAATTTAAAATTCAATTAATGTCTTCACCGAAGGAGATAGAAGATTTGGTGAACTGGTATAATAAAAACAACCTTGTTTTAAATGTTGGGAAAACAAAAGAGATGATTGTCGATTTCAGAAAAGGCAGGCAAAGCCACACACCTCTATGTATTAATGATTCGCCTATGGAGGTAGTTAGCAGCATCAATTTCTGGTGTGCAGCTAACAAGTAGGCTAGCTTGGTCGCTGATTAAGGGCACAGCAGTGCCTGCATTTTCTGTGTCACATAAGAAAAGTACATTTCCTTCCCCTGTCCTTAATACTTTCTATAGAGGTACAATCAAGAGCATTCTGTCATATTACATTACAGTCTGGTTTGGAAGCTATTACTACTTCAGACAGGAAGGCAGTGCAGAGAGTGGTGAGGATGGCAGAAAAGATTATTGGTAAGTCACTTCCTTCTATTCATAGGACATAGCATTTAAGCATTGCTTGAGCATGGTCCGCAGTATTGTCCAGGACACTAGACATCTTCTTCACAACCTGTTTTTCTTGTTACCATCTGGAAGGAGACTTTGTGGTATCCAAAGCAGAACATCTAGATCAGGGTTGTCAAACTCACAGCATCACAGTGGCATCACATGATGTATCGGGACTTTCCTTCACTTCGCTAAACTGGGTGGGGGCGGAGCCAGCACATGTTGCATCCGGCCTGTAGCCCGTGAGTTTGACACCCCTGATCTAGATTCAGTCAGTTTTGTTCCATAACTCTCTCTGGACTCTCTGAACTCTCAAGCGCCCTCTTTCTGCTATGTATTCAAAATGAACCGTGGTTAATAAAATATATATGTATGGGTGTAGGTGTGTGTGTGTGTGTGTGTGTGTGTGTACTGTACTTTCTTTTAAGAGCAGGCAATAGAATTTCATTTTTAATGTGTGCCAGTGTGCCCACAGCAAAATATTACAATAAAGGTTATCTCATCTTATTAAAAAAGTGATAAACTCAATTTGCTCTATTAGTTTATATTTATTTAAAACATTTATCTCATTTATGCTATCGTTTGATAGAACTGAAATATACTTGGCTAAAGAATAACCACTGAAATATAGGCTAAAGAACTGAAAGCTAAAAAACCTGAAATATACTTGGCTAAAGAATAAAGCTGGATCCCTAGAATTTTGTTCTAATCTAGTAACAATTGATTCATGTCAGGACTTAATAACTGAGGTTTTCATCATCTTTGTTGATATCCTTCTGTCTCTCTTTCTGCCTCTCTCCCTCTCCCTCTCTCTCCCTCACTTCCTCCCAACCTTTCTCTCACACACACATTTTTCGTACATTTCATTAGGCACAGTTATTATCTATCTCTATCATCTCTATCGCTATTATCATCATCTACACTTTGTACAGCTGACTAAATTGAGAAGCTTAAAATTGTATTGAAGCTGAGGTGAACGAATTCCTGATTTACATTTTGATTTGAAAAACAGAAACATGAAAGTAGAAACTGATTTTGAAAAATCCTTTAATCATACCTTTTCATGTTCTCCCCTAACTGTTTATAGTCACACATTGCTTTCTTCTGTATTATGCACCATTTTCTACACTAGCCTGTTGTGTCTTAAAAGATTCCTGCCAATTAGCAATTATACATTGGGTATGACATCATTGCATTCCATTGGCCATTAGAAGTGGTGTGTGCTAAATATCACTAACATATGGGAAAAAATGTATTTAAAATTAAAATAACACTTTAAATCCCTTAGTATAGCTACATGACATAAAAGACAGGTTAATTAATCTACAATTAATGAACTCTACAAATGTTTTTTTTTTAAAGCTTACTCCTAACAACTGGACTCTTCTCTTCTGTGATGTTAGTCAAAATTTTAACAAACCAACACACTATAGTTCTGTCTTTATTGGCTGATGCTGGAATTTTACACTTTTTAACAAATAAATATTTCAACAGTGAAGTATATATCTATTAAAAAGCTGGGGATGCTTCATGAAACATATTGACCCCAGAAAGGAGAAATTCTTCACTTCTTTTCTGGAAAGGTTTGTAGGATAATTGGGGAGCTAGGATTGAGAGCAGGAGTGAATTGTAAAAATGTTTTCTACAAGTTCTGTGGGCATGGTTTGGTGGTCATATGACTGGGTGGGGGTGGCCAACTTGACATCACTCACTGTTAGAACCAGGAGATGCACATTTCGAAGCACATTCTGACCTTTTGAAGCCCCCAATGCTTTGAGTTTCCCCCTGCCACCCAAGCGAACATCGGAGCCTTCTCTTGCAGAAGCAGAATCCAGGCACAAAAATGGAAAAATGGGAGGGGGGATGGGGAGAAGAAGGTGTAAGAAGCAGAATCCAGGCACAGAAATAGAAAAATGAGGGGGGATTGGGAGAAGGTGTAAGAAGCAGAATCCAGGCACAGAAATGCAAAAACAGGGGGGGGGATGGGAAGGAGAAGGTATAGGAAGATGTTTCCTTAGATCGCTGACTTTTGGTGATCTAAGGAAATCTTCCAGCTTTCCAGATCGAGTTTAAGAGCGCTGAGAAGCTGAGAAGCTGACAGCAAAAGTAATGGCAGTGGGGGTGACAGGGCATGTGTGTGTTTGTCACCCTCTGCAAGGACTTGGAGGCGGACACTGCCCTCTTAGGAAAAGAGGAGGCAGCAAAGCCTTTGCTGTCACCTGGGAGAGGATGACTGTGGAAGGACACACATACATACACACACAGAGTTCTTAGATCGCTGAGGATGAGTATGGCAGTATGGAAGGGAGGGCTGCGGGCTGTGGACCAGTTTGGGGGCATGACCAGCCAGCAATTGCTATCGGTATGGCAAACCATCCCCAAACTCTGCTACTGGTTCTTCCGAACCAGTCTGAATCAGTAGCATTTCACCCCGATTGAGAGTGAAATGTTTGATGACCAAATGTTTGTCTGGGTTCAACTGTGTGAATCACAGAAAGGAATTGCTGTTTATGTTATTAATATAGGCTTATTGAACAGCATAAATCTTAAAATATATCAGCTCCAATAAAGACACGGGCCTTGACACGACATAGAAAAACCCTTAAAAAGTAAGAACAAAGAACTTCCAGGGAAGAAATGGTGAACTGATAGTGGCTTCATTAAAAGCAGAGACTGAAATTGTGGTGGAATGAAGTGCTTTCAATTGGACTATCTCTTTGTAATTCCTCTCAGGACAAGAAAAGACTTGCAATCACCCTCTTAAGGAGCCAGCAGTCTTTGGTGGGGTTAGAGCAGGGGGTGTCAAACTCACGTCATCACGGCATCACCATGTGAGGTATCTTGACATTTTTCTCCTTTGCTAAACTGGGTGTGGGTGTGGCCAGAACGTGACATATCCAGATCGCAGGCCGCGAGTTTGACAGCCCTGAGTTACAGCTCTGGAAGATGGA
Source organism: Ahaetulla prasina (assembly GCF_028640845.1). Taxonomy (NCBI): domain Eukaryota; kingdom Metazoa; phylum Chordata; class Lepidosauria; order Squamata; family Colubridae; genus Ahaetulla; species Ahaetulla prasina. The sequence goes on from NC_080541.1 coordinate 129,799,832, forward strand.
GTCACAGTTGGCACCTTAAAAAGTATACTGGGTTCACATACTTTGCTTTTTGGCTATTATGACCTTTGGGTAAATAGGTTTTACAGTGCCAGATGAATTTTCAACAACCTTTAACAAAGGAAATTTTAAATACAAGTTTAGGGACTTTTTTAAAAAAAATATTTTCTTTTTATTAAGGAATAAACATAACCAATGCAATTGGTAATGTTTATTCCTTAATAATGCAATTGTAAATCATTACCAATGCTTATTGGTGAGATAAATTGGATAATAGTGGTGAACTATATATGAACCGCCCTGAGTCCTTTGGGAGAAGGGCGGTATATAAATCTAATTAATAAATAAATAAATAATAAATAAACACACACAAAAAAAATGTAATAAGTAAATTAAAGTTTCACAGCAAGAAAATCAGTCTAATAAAAAATTAAAAGAGAATGTTCATTCTATAACAGAACATGAAATATGCAGTAAAGCTTTCCACATCATAGTTAGTGTTCTGTAGATGTGTTATACTGAAACCAGCATGGCTCTTGAGACAAGTAATTCTTCAAATTCTATTCCAACGCATCTGGAGAATGTTGGCAGAGTTTAAAATTACTGGTTGGAATCCGAACTAAGCCCAAAAGTTTGTTTGATATTGTGGATCTGATTTATGGGCCAAGAAATTGGGTGGTTGATTTCTTCTGCTAGCTAATTTCTATGGGGAAGAAGAAGTTCTGCAACCAATTTTCAAGAACAGAGTTATTCTCCACAGGGCAGAAGCACTGCAGACTAGAGTAGAGATTATCGTACAGTGAAAGGCAAGAGATTGATGCAAGTTCTGTAACCATTTCCTAATGATATAAGTACAAGAATTTCCTTCATAAGAACAATAGCCTGGGCACTGCAATTGTAAAAGACTTCAACAAGTTGGAATAAGAACACAAGAGGGTTATGAAGAAGTACTGGAAAAAGACCAGAAACCAGTTCTGTGAGGAATTGATAAAGAAATTGGTTATATTTAATCTGCAGAAAAAGGGATTGAAAGAAAACATTTTAATAGTCTTTAAATATCTGAAGAGATGTCTTATAGATGAGGGATTAGATTTGTTCTCCATTCCTCCAGAGATCAGGACTAGAACCACTGGACTAAAACTGCAGAGTAGATTTAGGTTAAATTTAGGAGGAATTTCCTGAGTAAGAGTGCTCATAGTGGAATAGGCAGCCTTATGAAGTAATATTTCTCCTTCAAAGTTCATTCAAAGGCTAGATACACTTCTATCTGAAATGGTTTAGCAGAGCTTTGTTCTGAGAAGGAGGTTGGATTAAATTATTGTTGAGGTCCCTTTTATCTCAATGATTCTACGAATTTCTTGAAATTCTCTTCTCTTTTGAAATTAATTAACTCATTAAAGCACATTTTCTCTCATCAGATTTCATAAGAAAAAAAAAATAACACAAATACTCTGCCTAGTACTAATTGAAAACAATTTTTCTTATTAAGTATTTATCTTTTTATACCTTCAAAAAATTGCACATAAATTGCATCAGTAAGCCATATAGCCCAATAAGTAAATTAAGGCCGAATGATCATTTCCCTATTGCCAACAGAAAATACGTAGGAAGAGAACATTTTCTTTAAGGAAGCCATCCCCAACCATTCCAGCTTGGCAGCCCAGTCTGGCATAGGGGAGAGGTGTGCAGCATGTAAATGTGCTTTACATGAGTGGCAGGTGCACACATGCACACAGCTCCATGTGGGCAAGGGGTGTGTGCGTGTGCCCTCCACATGAAGCTTCGCACACGAACGGAGGGTGCTTGTGCTCACACACAAAGCTCCACTCCCACAAGCAGCAGGAACTTTTGCATTCACACACGAAGCCCCCAGTGCAGGGTGTCGCATGTGAAGCTTCATTTGTGCAAGTGTAGAGTTGTGCCTCGCTCGCCCCCCTCTCCGCAGCTGGGCCCTTCTCATCTCCTGCCAGAGACTGATAGTATAGAAGAATGTCCTGGCATGCCTCCAGCCCCCAGTCCTGGCACGGAGCAACTAAACCCCTCCCCCAAGCATGTGAGCCTGAGGAATATGAAGCCAGTCACGAGCTGGAATTACCGACAGCTGGAGGCTGGAGAGATCCACTGGAGACTGGAGAGGCGACGTCAGCAAAAGGAAGGGAGGGGCAGGCCTAGATAAGTGCTGAGTCATGGAGCCACACCCTATGGCCTATATAAAGGATCTGCTTTCTGGCAGTCTCTGAGTCAGGCAAAGTCTAATCTGGATTGCTGAAGTCACACCTTGGATTCCTGCCTGCCCTGAGGACTCTGATAGGACTTTGGCAGAGCTGCAGAGGCACGCTTGATACGGACTTCCCCGACCCAACCGTCAGAGGAGGAGTGGGACACGACGTGGAGCTTCGTGCATGAGTGCAAGCACCCTCTGCTCGCACAACTGGAGCTTCCACGTATGCATGCTTGCCCATCTCTCCCATGGCTCAGTTTCAAACAGTCCATGGCCAAATAGTGAGCTGCGGCCCCGGTGTTGGGAACCCCCGCTTTAAGCTATTGTGCGGTTCACACAATTGAATGAAATAAAAAAGGCAAGAGTTTCTAAATCTCAGAGGATGAACCCACAGCGAATATACACCAGCTTTCAAACACAAGGATACTATATAGATGGTCCGAATTCATGACATTTCTGGTGGCTAATATTTTAGAGCAAAACATGAGTCTTCCTCAATCAACTCCTGTTTTTCAATAAAACATTTTTGTTTTTTTAAATCATTATCCCTTTCTGTTCCTTGTACTTCTCTATTATATATTTGACAAGTTTACATGAAATCCGTGTCTGGCCTTCATACAGTTTTGATACCTACTGCGTAATCCAGCCTTTAGATCCTAACCTCTTGTTTGAGCCATTGGAAATGGTTACTTTGGAGGTAATTATATGACACTAAAAGAGCATTATTTGTTTCCAAGGGAATTAAGCAGCAGGGGCCCCAAAGCTTTTTTAAATGTAAAATCTGTATTTCATCACCTCCCACCACTACACATGTAGAGAGGAAGAACTGAAAATGAAATAGGTTCAGGGAAGCTAAAGAAGGATTAATCTGCTGCTTTCACTTTTTCTTACATTTGCATTTTTGAACTCTCAAGTCTTGTGCATTCTGTTTAAGAAGGAATTTATGAGACTTATATATTCTTAAAAGAAAAAAAATGAAACAAGTTTGCATTCATTTGCATCAGCAATACTCAATTGGTTTTGCTATTCCAATGGAAAGGATCATACATCTAGCACCCCTATATGTCATGATTAAAGATAAGAAGCTTGCCAGGAAAAAGACTGGGAAATTCTGATTCAGCATCACATAAATTATGTCACAGGTAGACACCTTATCATGAAAAAAAATCATTTTTCTTTCTTCCACTGATAAAGTTTTGAATCTCAACTTTTCTCTCTAGTGATTATGAATACAAGAATTTGATTATTCTTTAAAACAATTAAAAAATGCTGAATTCTAATATCCTATATCTAGCATGAGACTTGCTTTCTACAGCTATTTAACTTATTAATCTGTTAAATTTCACGTATTGGGCAAAGGGCCTTTGAAGTGGCTATTTCCAGATAAGCAATTCCATGTGGTTCTTAAAACAGTCAACAATGATTTAAGTCAGTATGTCATCAAAACAATTCAAATGATTAATATTCCTATTAAAGTTCTGATTTGTATGGGTGGAGTGCTCTCGAATGCAAAATTAATACACTATTAAAATGACATTTAGTATTATAGTCATAATTATTTTTGGGGTTCAAGCTACAACATTATAGAACCCTAAGATTTTTTTTTTAAAAAAATGAAGTTTTTTACATGACTTAAACATTCCTCATCTATTATTTGCAGCGGGTGTTCTTTAAAACTCTTTTGTATTATTTGTCTTTTTAAAATATACAATTTATAATATTATTTATAGCTGAAATGCAGACTAAAAAGGCCATGCATCTTAATTTAACAATACAAAAAGCAAAAATAAAACCTTTACAGGGATGGAAAATAAAATTCTCTTAACATTTGTTCTTCTCTGTGGTATAAGAGAAGTCATCAAGATGGTGTGTGTGGGGGGTATTTCTGTCTTCCTGAGATAAATTTTTCCCTGTTTAAAATGTTCACATGAGTTTGTAAATTGTTCTCTGATGCTGTAAGTAGCCAAGGGCAGATTCATATTATATGCTGATTTTGCCACAATTTTGTTTGGTAACTTCCTTGTGAGCAGCCTTTTGTTGGGGTTGAGTTAAATAAGCATTTCTGTTTGGCTATTTCTCTGACCTGAAGAGCCAATTTATATTTTACAAATTTATCGATGTGTAATCCCAGCAGTTTACCGTCTTCTGGTCTTTTGAGTGTAATAGCAAGAGGGAAAATATATTATGTTCCTCTTCCTAAAGATTACTTTCAAGAGTCTCTTAATGGATGCTTCTAGTCAAGGCCAGGTCAATGAAAAAGATCAAAGATGTTGCGGTTAACTTGTAAACAGATAGCAAACCATTCTTCATTTTCCTTATGTATCATATTAAGTCTTCTTGGTACAGAATTTTGTGAAATGCTGATTCTGTCACAAGTTTATAATTTATTGACACAATACTTTAGTTCAATTCTGTTATTATTAGAGCAATCAAGTGTGTATGTCTCTCTGTCTCTCTTTATATGTACACACACACACACACATATATATATACACACACACTTCTGTTGTTATTAGAGTGATCAAGTGTGTGTGTCTCTGTGTGTGTATATGTATATGTACATAGTACATATATATGTACAAATATATACATATACACATATACATATATATGCATATGTAGGTATAAACACACACATATATACATACAGACACACACACACACATACTTCTTCTGCGCATGCTCGTTATGGCGGCGTTTTGAAAACTCACGGAGACGGCGGCTGGAAATCCTTGGCCCGCGATGCCGTTCTGCCGCTCGCCTAGCTGCTAGCCCTCTGGCCCCGGCTTTGTGATCTTCTCGGCTGCCGAGAGCGAGGTCTTTCGGCCTCATTGAACTCTCGGCTCCCGAGTACGGGGCCAGAGTGTGTCTGGAAGCAGCGGATGGTGGCGGCCATGTTGGGCGAGGTATGAGCAGCCGCCCGGCATGACTCAGCTGTTTTCCGGCCGTTTTGGCCAGGAATATTAACGGACATCAACTACGGACACCAGCGAAGGCTGAGGATTGTCCCGAACACCGACGGAGGAGAGCGGTATGCTGGATACCGGGTGGACACCGGGTGTTTGGGTCGCAGTTAACTATGATTGCTGGGACGGGTTTTTGTATGGGCACGGATATCGCCCTTTCCCTCCCTCCCCTCAGGGACTGGAACATTGCCTTCTCCCCACTGCTGACTTTTGCTATGGCCTGTCAAAACACCGCAATTGCCATCAGCGGTTTCTTCTCTCTGAGTCGCTCTTTCCATCAGCGATGGAGGGGTGGTTTGGCCTAGACAATTTTAACAGCAGCATAGTGGCACGCTGGGACCATATCGGCCCCAGAAGTATAATCTGCCGACTTGAGGAGGAGGCATGGACGGCATGAGGACATCAGCGGCGGCGTTCCAATTAGCGTACTGCACGGGTCCTTATCCCGGAATGGCGCGCTGCCGGGTTTTCAAGGGAGACCTTTGTCATTCTTATGGTCCCACAGACTCCTACGGACTAGGACCCACATGGTTGACCATCTATTGTTGGGTCTTGGTGATCTCTGGATACGACGGTAACATCTCCGACGGCTAAGGATGGACATTTTTTACCGCAATTATATGGACTATCCCTCCATGAGATATTCATTTCCGAACTACTACGACTGCGAGGTTCCCCCGCCTAGCAGGAATGGCCCTCCAAACTATTGAGGGCTTACCTTAACGAAGGGTCTTGGGACCCAGAGAGGTGGCATGCGGGCAAGAAGAATTTGTGGGGTTTTTAAATAAGGGTTTTTAAGGGGAGGGATTTGTGGTGGGGTGAGAACCCGTCGGGAGGATCCAGCCCTGTGCTAGTTCGCGACACTACTCCATCTTGTCTGAAGGCAGGGGAGGCGTTCCAGGACTAGAGGGTTGTTCGATCTGTACGGTAAGTGGGAGGCAGATATGGCGGGGGGGCCGTATCGAGTTTTGGGAGCACGTGTTCGATGTCTGAAAGCGATCACGTGCTCCGGCCCCTCAGTCCCTACCCGTTCCTCGGGTGGCCATGATCCTCAGAGCTTGGATTCTCGGCTGATGGTATGTAATGCCGGTCCGTGGTTAATAAGGCCCCTGATCTGTGATCTTATTCAGGGGAGTCCGGACCTTATGGGCATTACGGAGACCTGGTTGGGCCCAGAGGGGGGGGGTTCCCTTTGTTGGGATGTGCCCCCCAGGTTTCCGAGCTTTCCACCAGCCGAGGGCCCAAGGTAGGGGTGGGGGGGTGGCAGTTGTTATTAAGGAAGTTCTAGAGCCGAGGGAGGCCACTGTTCCTCAGATTGCCGGCTGTGAATCCCTCTATGTGCGGTGGGGCCATAGGAATCAGTTGGGCTTGGTGATCGCGTACCTGGCTCCTTGCTGCGTGACCACAGCCCTGCCTGAGCTGTTGGAGGTGCTTGCCGCTGTGGCGGTTGAGACCCCCAGACTTATAGTCATGGAGGATTTCAACCTGCCATCAGTTGGCTTGTTATCGACGGCAGCTCGGGAGTTCAAACTTCCATGACGGCCTTGGACCTGATTCGAGTAAATGATGGCCCGACGCACATGGGGGGAAGCACGCTGGATCTGATTTATATCTCTGGACAGTGGTTAAATGATCTTGTATTAGATGATTTAGTAACAGAACCTATGTCATGGTCCGATCATTTTCTCCTTCGCCTAGACTTCCGAACCGCCATTCACCATCGCAGGGAGGCGGAACCTATCGTTGGTTCCGTCCCAGGCGCCTGATGGACCCTGAGAGGTTCCTGGCGGGCTTGGGCCATTCCTGAGGATCTGGCCCACGGCACGACTGAGGAACTGGTCGTGGCCTGGGAACAGGCGCGGCTGGGGCCTTGGACCGTGTCGCGCCTTTGCGGCCTCTGACCCGGCGCAGATCTCGTCCGGCCCCTTGGTTCTCCGAGGGGCTGAGGGAGATGAAACGCCGGAGAAGACGCCTGAGAGCACCTGGAGGTCCAGTCGCTCCGAGCTGATCGGACACTAGTTGGGTCCTATTCTAGGACCTACCTAGTGGCAATGAGGCGAGGCGTTCTCGCCTCCACCCTCATTGCGTCGGCAGATAACCGCCCGGCCGCCCTGTTTGGGTGACCCGCTCCTCCTTCATCAGGAGGTGCGGGATGACCCTTTGCAGGGGCGAGCCGAGGAGTTTAGTGGTTATCTATCGATAAAATCGCTCAGCTGAGGACGGTCTGGACCGAATTTGGGATGATCAAGCGAGGGAGAGGAGGCACGTCTTGTTGAGCCATTTGGGATGAGTTTGACCCTGTGGCTCCGAGGGCGTGGACAGGTTGTTGGGGAGGCTTCACGCCACGACATGTTTACTGGACCCGTGCGCTTCCTGGCTGGTACTGGCCACTCAGGAGGTGACACGAGGCTGGCTCAGAGGATTATCAACGCTTCTTTGTTGGAAGGGGTTTTCCCTGCCGCCTTGAAAGAGGCGGTGGTGAGACCCCTCCTTAAGAAGCCCTCCCTGGACCCAGCTATTTTGGGTAATTATCGTCCAGTCTCCAACCTTTGCTTTGTTGCGAAGGTTGTAGAGAGTGCCGTGGCGCGACAGCTACCCCAATACCTGTATGAAGATGTCTATCTAGACCCGTTCCAGTCCGGCTTCCGAACCGGATACAGCACGGAGACAGCTTTGGTCGCATTGGTGGATGATCTCTGGAGGGCCAGGGACAGGGGTTATTCCTCTGCCCTGGTCCTATTAGACCTCTCAGCGGCGTTCGATACCATCGACCATGGTATCTTGCTGCGCCGGTTGGGGGGATTGGGAGTGGGAGGCACCGTATATCGGTGGTTCTCCTCCTATCTCTCCGACCGGTCGCAGACGGTGTTGACAGGGGGGCAGAGGTCGACCGCGAGGTGCCTCACTTGTGGGGTCCCACAGGGGTCGATTCTCTCGCCCCTGCTGTTCAACATCTACATGAAGCCGTTGGGTGAGATCATCAGTGGTTTCGGGGTGAGATACCAGCAGTACGCTGATGACACCCAGCTGTACTTTTCCACCCCGGGCCACCCCAATGAAGTTGTTGAAGTGCTGTCCCGGTGTTTGGAAGCCGTACGGGTCTGGATGGGGAGAAACAGGCTCAAGCTTAATCCCTCCAAGACGGAGTGGCTGTGGATGCCGGCATCCCGATTCAGTCAGCTGCAGCCGCGGCTGGCTGTTGGAGGCGAGTTACTGGCCCCAAAGGATAGGGTGCGCAACTTAGGTGTCCTCCTGGATGATCGGCTGTCGTTTGAAGCCATCTCCATGAGGGCCTTCCACCAGGTTCGCCTGGTTCGGCAGTTGCGCCCCTTCCTTGATCGGGATGCCTTATGCACAGTCACTCATGCGCTCGTTACCTCTCGCTTGGATTATTGTAATGCTCTCTACATGGGGCTCCCCTTGAAGTGCACTCGGAGGCTTCAGTTAGTCCAGAATGCAGCTGCGCGGGTGATAGAGGGAGCTACGTAGCTCCCATGTAACACCGCTCCTGCGCAGACTGCACTGGCTGCCTGTGGCCTTCGGGTGCACTTTAAGGTGTTGGTTACGACCTTTAAAGCGCTCCATGGCTTAGGGCCTGGGTACTTATGGGACCGCCTGCTGTTACCACATGCCTCCCACCGACCCGTGCGCTCCCACAGAGGGACTTCTCAGGGTGCCGTCCGCCAAACAATGTCGGCTGGCGGCCCCAGGAAGGGCCTTCTCTGTGGGGCTCCACACTCTGGAGCAGGCTTCCCCGGGTTTCGCCAAATACCTGACCTTGGACATTCCGTCGCGAACTGAAGACACATCTTTTTATTCGCGGGCTGGCTTAATTTTAAATTTTAAATTTTAAATTTTTATTAATTTTAAAATTTTAAATGGGGTTTTAGTTATGGTAAATTTTTAACTTTTCAGGCCAATTTAAATAGGTTTTTTTAATGGTATTTTAAATTGTACATTGTTGTTGGTTTTACTTTGCCTGTACACCGCCCTGAGTCCTTCGGGAGAAGGGCGGTATAAAAATCAAATAAATAAATAAATAAATAAATAAATAAATACTTGATCACTCTAATAACAACAGACATTGTTATAGTGTGTGTGTGTGTGTGTGTGTGTGTGTGTGTGTGTGTATACATATGTGTGTGTCAGTGGTGGGTTTCTACCACTACCGGGTGAACCGGTAGTGGTGGTAGCGGGAGGCTCCACTCACCCTCCCAGACATCATCACAGATGCTCTCCGCATGCGCAGAAGGTTCTATGCATATACAGCAGCGCCGTGCACAAGCAAAGCTAGCGCACACACATGCTTACAGTTCCGAACAGGTAGCAAAGGTAAGTGGAACCCACTACTGGTGTGTGCATATGTGTGTGTGTGTGTGTGTGTGTGTGTATTAAAAAAGTGCAGAAATATTACAAGATACTTAGGTCAAGATGCAACATACTCCAGGCAAGCCTGATGACTTCGGCACTTGAAAATCTATAACGTCCTTTTCTTGAAAACAAAAATCCAATAATGATATATAACTAGCAATTTTCTCCCTTTTAAAAACACCCAAAATCAACAATGTGAAGCCTTCTCATTTTCTGACTGATTCTTGTCAGGTACAGGCAGATATACCAATAGTGAAATCCTCCACGGATTGCCACCTGTTCGCTGCCCGCACATGCCTGGTGTGCGCCAAAAGCACAGTGCATGTGCATGTGTACATGCAGTGCGCACCAAACCCGCACTTCATTTGGGAAGGTAAGTAGAACAAAAAGGGGGAGGGAACAGCTGTGCCACGTGATTTAGCTTATAAACTATAAGAATATAAATCGGCATAGCTGATCATTGAAAATATCGGTTCAGACGAACCAGTAGCTTTTTTTTACTACTGGTTCACCTGAACCAATAGCTTTTTAACTATTAGTTCACTGGAACCGGTGCGAACCGGTAGCATTTCACCTGAGATGTACTTTTTGAAAGTATTTTTGTCTTAGTGATCAGAGTAATTCCATCCAGTTACATTATTATTTGAATTTTGGAATAAAGTGTTATTAACATGCAGAACCACTTTTGTTGGAGGAAAAATGGAGATAAACTTTTTAAGGAAAATAATTTCTGTGGGTATGCATGTGTGCAGGCCTTTGAGTCAGCTTTTGATTCCTGCTGACTACCTGTCCAAGTTTTTGCAATTTTTAGTAAGGTTTTTTTGAAAGTTGTTTGCCCTTGTTTGCTAATTAGAGCTGAGACAGAGTGGCTGGCTCATCCTGGCTCAATCATCTAATAACAAAAACCTCTCAATTCCATCTGTAGTAAAAGGCATACTGATGTATTGATGTCAAGCAGTTACAGCATAGCGAAGCTAAATTTGAGGATTCCCATACAAAGTATCCCTATGTTTCGCCCTTTGCCCTAGCTCTCCCCCTTGATCAGTTTCCTAGTGTCCAATAAAATTTTAAGTAGATATTCTGGTAATAGTTCTGAGGTTTCTGGTAATAGTTCTGAGGTTTGGTGCCTCCTTTCCCAGGCCAGGTGGCCTCAGTCCACTCTTCTGATGTCTCTAGTCGACACATAGGATCATTTCTGTTTCCTATCTTTCCCCCTTCTTGACAGCTCCCATTTCCCCATGATTTATTACAGGCTGATGTCAGAACAAAGCAGGGCTGAAGTGGGAAGATGGCAGCTCTGACAGGTCAAGACCACTGACTGACCTTGTACCTCAGGTGAGACTAGAAATCAGTCTTCTGGTTTCTAGCCTGATGACTTAACCACCACTCCAAACTAGCTCTATCAGCCCTTCATCTCATCCCATCCTCTCCCTTCAGCCTGTCCCACTTGTTTGGGCAGGAAGGGCATGTCAAAGAAAAGGGCCTTTTTTGCCACTGACTCAGCTTTGTGAAACATCTTGTCCTCAAAACTGAGGAAAGACCCCAATGTTTTGGCCTTCCAAAGGATCAAAACCTGACTGTGTAGCATTGCATGGGGGGGGGCATAGGAATCCACACAACCATGGGGTGGGCTGGCTCAATGAGAACCCTCCCTCCCCACTCCTAGTGTCCCCATCTTGCAATCATCCATTTTTTTGTAATTCTTTAATGTTGTTTCACATTTTTAACAAATGTTTTAATTCTAAATTATTCCGTTTTTAATGTTTCATTATATTGATTCAATTGTACATCACCCAGAGCCCTCCTATGAAGGAGATAGGCAGTTAAGAAGTTTGATATATAAATGAATAATATGGAGACTGGAACACAGCTATTCTTCAAATGATATGCTCCTTCACTTTCACAGAATGGATTTTGAATGAACACCTTTATATAAAAGAATACACATGAAAACATTTCAGAATAGAGAAATACTTAGGTCAAGAGAATATTACATAAATTACCTTAAATACTTTTTAGAAAACAATCTAAAAAGGCCAATCTAGATATTGATTGAAATATACTTGAAGCAATCTGACCATCCTTATTTATCGGAGTTGCCAGAAGTCTGGATTGGTCATCTTGTTTTACAGGATCATCTTGGGATCCAATCCAGTCCATTTCAAAGACTTTTCCAGACAGAGGAATTCTATTGCAAAGAACTGTCAGCTGACCTCAGTAATCTTCCCAAACCCACTTGGAGTTTCTAATTCTTTTCATTCATTACTTTGGAAACCATAGATAATCAAGAATCTGGGAGGATAATTGGAGTCACTCTCAGGGCCCTGTTGTTTGCTAGAAAATCTCATTGGAAATTGCTGAATAAATACAATATATCAAATCAAATTGGGTACCTTTGAATTGATCTGGCAATTCAATGGACTTCTGTGCATTTGTACACATCCTTTGAATTGAACTGAACCAATGATTTCAATCAACTCTTTCCAACGAATGTGTTTATTTACTTAAGTAGGCTTATTTGCCTCCCTAACCCCTGAAAACTGTGAGCAGATTACATACCCATTCTTCTAAAGCTGTGTTAAAACAAGCATAATAAACAATTAACAGAATAATAGCATACAAATCTCCTCTTCATGCAGCATGGAATTCATTTAAAGAGACATTCTCGTTGTAGAAGAGATCTAACTGATAACAGGGAAGCCCTCACAGCAGGTTGAAACAGCCAGATTCTAATGGGCATTCTAACTTCCTTAGATTTGGACCTAATCAAATCTCAGGAGGAATGCTGTGCAAAAACAAGAGTTGCAGCAGTTAAGAAGGATCTGTGAGAAGAGAAATGGAAGAAGTCTATCCATCCTGGCATTATTGGGAAACAGAAATCACTGGGAGTTAGAGATTCTAAAGATGAATAGGTTCTGAACCACATATGATGTTAAAGGTGACAGTCAGTATCTTAAATTGTTCCCACAAGACAATTTGTAACCACTACATATGTTACAAATTTCCCAGTGGGACAATTATGAGTAAACTGAGAAGCCTTGGCCATTTCCCCCCTTGGACAATTCTTAACTTCCAAGTAGTTTTCAATGGCAAACCCACATACAACACTTTTCAGTAATTCAAACAAGAGATGATCAAGTCATGAGTGATTGTAATTAGGGTCTTCCATTTTAGGAAAAGGTCATAACTGGTATGTCAAATTAAACTGAGAGGGTATGCACCAAGACAAATTCCTTGTGTGTCCAATCACACTTGGCCAATAAAGAATTCTGTTCTGTTCTTTTCTTTTCTGTTCTTTTCTGTTCTGTTCTAACTGTTCAAAGGATCTCCTGATCACAGGTACTATCACTTTTTTTAAAAAAGCAGGAGCTGCGAGTTCAAAGGCTTCCTAAATTATTTCCAAGATCAGAATAGAGGACTGTGACTTTATCCCCAAGATGGAATATTTATGTATCATATGGTTTCCACTAAATCTTGCTGAGATTTTGCTCAGCAGAATCCTAACAGTGTCCTATCACTGCAGCAGTACATCATCTGTTTGTCCAGAGGAAGATTTATAACTGTTAACATCAATGTTCTGATGATAGCAGATTCCATACTGGCAGATGACCTTCCCAAGTAGATTTATGTAGATATTGAATAAAAATTGTGGGAAGGCTGAGTTCTGTAGCACTTCACAACAGAATTCAAGAATTTGACAAGAGTTCTAATAATTTCCCTTTATCTTCCAAGTGGAGGATAAATGATAAAATGAACTTTCTCCCCACCCCCTCTAATTGGCATGCAGATTTTCATTTACAATGAAACACAGTGCAACAGGCCAGCCGGAAACCACCCCTTGAATCAGTAGAAGTTGGAAAACATCACTGTTATGTAACATAAAAATTGCCTTCCTAATGATCTGGAGGCAAGTAGAGGACAACGCTCTATATGCTTACATAGTTAGTGGTTCATCCTCACACTGTTCATACACTCAGCCTTCAAATCACAATGGAAAGCTAATGCAGAAAGAACAGAGTCTTTTCACAAACCTTTTCCCAAAGAAATAGAAGGTGGATGAAGAGGAAAGAATGGTCTGTAGGAGATTTTCTAAAGTAGAATTAGAAACTTTTAGCTGGCAATTCAGAAACTTTTTTTTAGGCATATCCTCTTTAAAACAAAGATCACAAGCAAGCAATGTATATATATGTGTGTATGTGTGTGTGTGTGTGTGTGTGTGTGTGTGTGTGTGTGTGTGTGTGTGTATCACTGTTAATGTCTACAGTACAACTCTGTAAATGGAAGAAATAAAGAAATACTTTTCCTTGCTAGTTAATATTTCATTGATAACTGAAAAAAGTGGCAGTCTCACTTAGCTATCTTTTCATTTATTCTTATGCCATGACACCACAAGGTAAAGGAAAGCACCATTATTCTTATACTTGTTCCATTTTTTGTGTCAGTAGCCTAATGATGGCTGTGAAAATGTCACTGTGTATAATTCAGTATTAGCCTCACTATTATACTTTTGGTCAGTCTGGAAAGAAATGTCAGCTATTTAGTAGGCTTTGCAAAATAACTTAAGACAAAACTATTTAAAGCTCTTAAAAAAAAACAACTATCTGCATTTTCAGACATACCAGCCAAAATTCTTATGTATCATTAAAATGTTAGTTCTGAACCGAGTGTGGAATCAGGAAAAAAAATGTTCTACTGGGTGAAAGATTAAGGTGCATCATAGGAATTTATGAAATTGCCCTGTAACAAGTCAATATTTGGTTTTTCTAAATAAACAATGCCTTTACTGACAAAGTGGAGTTTTCCAGAATTGCAATGTGGGAGTCTTTAATGTGCTAGGAACTAAACCTGTATGCTGCCTTTATTATTTTCATAAATAATTCAAGGCAGGAAAAATACCTAAAAACCTAAAGAGCCGCTGTGGCACAGTGGTTAGAGTGCAGTACTGTAAGCTACTTCAGCTGACTGTTAGCTGCAGTTCGGCAGTTCAAATCTTACCAGCTCAAGGTTGACTCAGACTTCCATCCTTCCGAGGTGGGTAAAATGAGGACCCAGATCTTTGGGAGCAATATGCTAATTCTGTAAACCACTTAGAGTGGTCTGTAAAGCACCGTGAAGCAGTATATAAGTCTAAGTGCTATTGCTACTCCTTTATTTTTTCCATAACAACCATCTGAGTTGGCTGAATTGAAAATGAGTGACTGGCCCAAGTTACCCAGTCTGTTTTCATTCCTAACTTGGGACTAGAATTCACAGTCTCTGGTTTCTAGTCCGGTTGTCTTAATCATTAGAACCAACCTGTTCCCACTTTCTTCCAGTCCAAAACAAGATATGAAATTAGAACAGTTTTCCCAACCATGATGTGCCAACACTAATCAGGAACCTTTGTCAGGATTGGTTGCAGCATTTTTCAACTTTGCATTTCCAAACATTAGGGCTTCTCAAAAGTTGTGTCATGCCTTGAGGATTGTAAAGATATTTTGGTTACTCTGATATAATGTAGATGTGCTTCGTAACTACATAACTTTTTAACATTTTATTTGTTTCATTGCAGAAAGATGCCACAGCAAATTATAATGCTGAACACAAATTTCTAATAGAAAAGAGAATCGGATTTGAAAGGCTCAGTCTTTCCTTCCTACTTGTCCAATGTAATACCTCACAGTATACAAGATATTACAATGTGATATCTTCCAATGTAGTGGATCTCCAAATTGACTTCCAGGATGGATAATAGTGAGAGATTCTTGAGATGCTGTTCAATATAGCTAATGTCCAAGTTTATTTATTATTTTATTTATTTATTTTGTCACAACAATATATGTAGGTATCATACAAAAAGATTATATAGTAAATAAACATATATATATATATGGGTAAATATAAGGAGGTATAAGCATATATATAGGAAGGAGAAAAGAAAAAACAAAACAAAAGAATAGAACAGGAACGGTAGGCACGTTTGTGCGCTTATGCACGCCCCTTATGGTCCTCTTAGGAATGGGGTGAGGTCAATAGTAGAAAGTTTTTGGTTAAAGCTTTTAGGATTATGAGAAGAGACCGCAGAGTCAGGTAAAGTATTCCAAACACTGATGATTGTGTTACAGAAGTCATATTTTCTGCAATCTAGATTAAAGCGGTTGACATTAAGTTTAAATCTATTAGTTGCTCTAGTATTATTGCAATTAAAGCTGAAGTAGTCTTTAACAGGAAGGACATTACAATAGATGATTCTGTGAGTTAAGCTTAGGTCTTGTCAGGCTGACGGAGTTCAAGTTTTCTAAGCCTAGGATTTCAAGTCTGGTGGGATAGGGTATTTTGTTGTTTTCAGAGGAATGGAGAACTCTTCTTGTAAAATATTTCTGGACACGTTCAATTGTATTGATGTCAGAGATGTGGTGAGGGTTCCAAACTAGCTGTATTCTAGAATTGGTCTAGCAAATGTTTTATATGCTCTGGTTAGTAGTGTGGTGTTTTGGAAAAGAAGCTACAATTAGGTTTACAATCTTAGAGCTTTTTGCTATGTAGTTGCAGTGGGCTTTGGCACTTAGATCATTTGACATGAAAACTCCAAGGTCTTTGACGGGATGGGGGTCGTCTGTAAGGTAATGTCCATCTAGTATGTATTTAGTTTTTGGGTTCTTTTTTCCTATATGTAAGACTGAGCATTTGCTGGTTGAAATTTGGAGCTGCCAATTTTTAGACCAAGTGGATAGATGATCAAGGTCGTTTTGAATGATAGAAGTATTGTCTGTGGTGTTGAATAGTTTGACATCATCAGCAAAGAGAACACAATTACTTGAGATGTGGTCACAGAGGTCATTAATGTATAGTATAAAAAGTGTTGGTCCAAGGACGCTGCCTTGAGGAATGCCACTCTTGACAGGAACAGGATTCAATAAAGCATTGCCAATTTTGACCACTTGTTGTCTGT
The DNA here is from genome assembly GCF_028640845.1 of Ahaetulla prasina. Taxonomy (NCBI): domain Eukaryota; kingdom Metazoa; phylum Chordata; class Lepidosauria; order Squamata; family Colubridae; genus Ahaetulla; species Ahaetulla prasina. The sequence goes on from NC_080541.1 coordinate 129,816,318, forward strand.
TAGACAGAAAAGCAGATATCCATTTGTGGAGGGGTCCTGAGATGCCATAGGATGTTAGTTTTAGGAGAAGTTTATCGTGTACTACTGAGTCAAAAGCTTTGCAGAAGTCTATGTAGATTGCATCTATTGATTTGCCTTGATCGAGATTTGAAGTCCATATGTTTTTGCAGTGGAGAAGTTGTAAGTTACATGATAACTTTTTCCTGAAACCAAATTGTTTGTTGGAGAGTAGGTTGTTAGTTTCTAAGTGTGAGGTAATGGATTGGTTGATGATAGATTCCATGACTTTGCAGGTGACGCAGCAAAGGGAGATCGGTCTGTAGTTTTCGACTAAGCTGGGGTCTCCTTTTTTGAAGATAGGGATGACTGTGGCTAGTGACCAAAGTTTGGGAAGAGAACTGGTAGTGAAAGCTTTATCAAAGATAATACTTAGGGGTTCTGCTATATTAATGGAAAGTTTTTTTTTAAGAAGCATGCACATAGTCCATCGGGTCCAATAGAAAGCGATGGTTTTAAATTGTGAAGAGCTTTTCCAACATTGTCTTCTGTGAAATCTATATGAGTTAAATCATCATAGTCATTGCTGGTTCGTTTGTGGAATGTCGGATATGTTATCGGAGTTAACAAAAACTGAGCCAAAGAAAATGTTGAAGAGGTTTGCTTTGCCTGTTTCGTCATTGCATTCTTTGTTGTTAGAATCTTTTAGTGGTGGGATGGATCTTGAGTCTTTAAGTTTATTGTTGACAAAATTATAAAAGGCACGATTGGAATTTGTGCGCAGAAGTTTCTCTTCTTGCTTGGTGTGGTAATTTGTGCATTCAGTTTTTATTTGCTTGCATATGTTTCTGTAGCGGTTTTTGAAATTTGTAACATACCCTTTTTTGTTTCTTTTCCAGAGGGATTTTTTTTTTGATTGAAGTTTTTTTATTGATATGGGTAGTTTGTTTTTTTTGGTCATGGTAGTCATTTGTGGTACATATAGTTTAATGACTCTATTGATTTCAAGTAGGAAGACTCTATAGTGGTCTTCAGCGGTTATGCAGGTTGCAAACAGATTTTGCCAGTCCAGAAATGAAAGATCGTTGTTTATAAGGTCGTAATTGGCTTTTTTGAAGTTGTAGTTGGGAGTACTGTTGTTATGACGTTTTAAGTATGGACGTATATTGAGACGAAAATCTATCATGCAGTGGTCACTGTTGACATCCAGGATGGATAATAATGAGAGATGCTTGAGATGCTGTTCTGAAACTTGTGGACAGGGTTACCTATCACATTCTGATTCAGACAAATATTCATATGCTTACTGTTTACAATTTTTTTTTGCAAGTTCTTAAAAAGTGAGGTACACAATCAGAAGTACCTATTGCCCATCTTGAATTTTGAGCCTTGGGGTAGTTAATGAGAACATGGAATTAAAAGGACAAAAGCCAAGTGTATATAAAGCTCTGAAATCATTAAGTGGCATCATATGCAGTCTTGGAGTAGGGCTCGTCCCTTCCTCCCCAACCATGTCTTTTCTTTCCCCTCCCAATTATGGAAGGAAAACATTTCTAAAGCACTGTACAAACAACAGTGCTTTTATTATAGCTTTGCAGTGTGGCCAGTAAATTTGCTGCCTACGCAAAAAATAAGGCATGCTATTTTCTGTGCAGTAATTAGTTCTTGTGGGTTGAGAAATGTTCAGCTCTCTTCATGTAAGTGCTGAATTTTAAAAGCAGGGAAAGGAAAGACAAGGGTCTTTTTTCCTTTCTGTCAACATTTGCACTGGAGTTCTGATTTAATGGAGTGAAGAAGGGTAGAGAACTTTCCTTCCTCTGTCATCTGAGTGATTGATGCACAGGGCCTAAAGAGCTGTGAAAGGTTTGCTCTCCCAAAACAAATACCTTTTGGTATGATATTTGCTCTTCCAGCACAAATACCTTTTGGAGAAGTCCTCTGCCAGGCTGGGAATTGTTGTCGGAACTAGGAATGATAGCTATTATTCTCAGAGTAAAAGATGAAGAAAAGGAACAACCAGGGGTGGGTTTCAAAACCCGTCGCTACTGGTTTGCTCATGTGCACGGGCAATGCTTCTGCGCATGTGCAGAAGCATCCGGGTGGATGAGTGGAGTTTCCTGCTTCCGCTATCAGTTCGCCCGATCCGGGTCGAACCAGTAGCAACCTACCACTGGGAACAACTGTTTGCCAGATGAGGGTTTATGCTTTCTGGCAGTCATCATAGAAATGGCCAGGATGACACACAGTCCAATGGCTAAATAGAAAGTTCTAAATGGAGCTCTGAAAATTGCAGGTCTCATCAGTCTTCTATTTCTAATGCAAATTAGAATATTTGCATAAGGGATTCTATTGCATTTTTTCAATGGAAAACACCAGTTTCCTGCTGGATCACTTCAGTCTGTCTTTACCCAGGTTCAGCAGCAGGCTGACACCAGGGGTGGGTTCCAATTTTTTTTACTACCGGTTCTGTGGGAGTGGCTTATTTGGTGGATGTGGCTTGGTGGTCTTATGACTCGGTGGGCATGGCCAACTTGAAGTCATTCAGGGCAAGGTGGAGTGGCACCTTGCTGCGAGTGACATCAAGTTGGCCATGCCCACTCAGTCACATGACCAATGCTGTAGAGATAGGGCGATTTCTCCCGGGGGACAGCCAGAGCTTTGCCGCCTCCTCTTTTCCTCAGAGAAGCTGCCTCCAAGTCCTTGCGAAGGGACACACACACAACACAACACAACACAACTGAGTCAAACACAAGGTAAAAGCAGCTGCACTTCACCCAAAATGGCCCCTGCAACAAGCAGGAACCTCACAAAGCCACAAAAAGTTCAAAAACCAACTTTCACATTTTACACACACACAACACAATACAACAGACTCACACACAATTGCACTTCACCCAAAATGGCTCCTGCAACAAGCAGAAACCTCACACAGTCACAAAAAGCTCAAAAACCAACTTTCACACTTTACACACACACAAAACAACCCAACTGACTCTCTCTCTCACACACACACAAAATGCCACATACACATTGTTAGGTTCTGGAAGTAACGAGGCTGGAGACCAGGGTAGTGACAACAGCTCTTTAATATAGGGTGAACCCAGCAACAGGCTGGGGGAAAAACCTCTCCTTTTATACAGTTCTACTGGAGGCTTCGTCCAATCAGCAACGTGCTGATTTCCCGCTCAAATATTTAAAGGTACAAACATAAATACATAACACTCCTCCCCTCCCAGAAAACACTTTGCCTCTATTTACATGTTATTTTTCGACGTAGTCACGCAAATAACCTGGGCGTCTCCTAGTTCTTTCTGACCTGCGCGGTTCAGTTCTGGGTGGTGTTTTGAGCTGGTCGGAGGGGCTGTTTTCTCCTCCCAGCTCTTTCTCTGAGCCAACGGGCTCCGGATTATTGGCCGACTCTTTTTCTTGGCCATCCGGCCTTGGATTACTTTTGAAACTTAACCTGCTGTTTCCCTCGGGAACCTGATGGCGTCGCTGGAACTCTGGGACCTCAGCTAAGTCTTGCGCCTCCCCCGGGTCATTGTTAGCTGTGAATTCAAATTGGTATTGGTCATGATCTGTTTCATTTGGTTCGGTTTGATCAGTTATTCGTTTCCTTATCTGATCTATGTGGCGCCTCCACACTCGGTTGTCTGGTAGCTCTACCACGTACGATTTTGGGCCGGTTATCTTTATTATTTGTCCTGCGATCCAACTAGGGCCGTCCCCATAGTTTCGGGCCCACACCCGGTCGCCTATGCTCATTTCCCTTGTCTTTTCTAGTTCCCCCTTGTAACCCTCTGGTGTGTAATGGGGATTCAAACGGTCAAGTGGGCACCGGAGTTTCCGTCCCATTAGTAATTCTGGGCTTTTCCGGTGGCGTGCTTGGGGTTCTGTGCTGAACAGCTAGGAAAAGTCTATCTTTGTTTGCCAGTCCCTGGCTTGAGCCTGGACAATGCCTCCTTAGCGCTCCGGACGGAACGCTCTGCAAGGCCATTCGACGCAGGGTGGAAAGGCGCAGAGGGGGCATGTCGGATGCCCTCCTCTGCCAGGTATTCTTCAAACTGGGCTGCCGTGAATTGAGGCCCATTGTCGGACACCAGAGTGTCCGGCAACCCGTGAGTTGCGAATAGGTGGCGCAGGGCTGCGATTACTGCTTCGGCCGTAGTGGATTTCATGAGTATGATCTCCAACCATTTAGAGAATGCATCAACAACCACTAGGAACGTTTGGCCGTGGAAAGGGCCAGCAAAATCAATGTGGATTCTTGACCAGGGCCCTTGGGGCTTTTCCCATTCCTGACTGGGGCCGTTGGGGTAGAGGTCTGGACTCTTGGCAAGCCTGGCATTTCCCTACCCTCTCAGCAATCTCTGCGTCCATGAGTGGCCACCACACATAGCTTCTAGCTAACCCCTTCATCCTTACGATCCCTGGGTGACCCTCGTGGAGGAGGTCCAATACCTTTCCCCTTAATTTATCAGGAATTATTACACGATCACCCCATAACAGGCACCCCCCTTGAGCCGAGAGCTCATCTCGTTTTTTAACAAATTCTTTGAACCGTTCGCCCGGCTGCGCCACCCTCTCTGTACCCAACCGAGTACAGTCCTTAACACAATGTCCCGGTATGATGCCCGAGCCACTTCCTTAGATGTGACTGGGCCAGAGTCCAAAGAGTCAATAAGTAGGATGGGCGTCCCCGGGGTGGGGTCTTCGGTCGCCCCTGGTAGTGGGCATCGGCTTAACGCGTCTGCATGCCCCACTTCTTTTCCTGGTCGATGCTGCAGCTTGTACTAAGCTGCCAAGAATATAGTCCATCGGGTCAAGCGTGGCGAAGTGCCACAGGCGCATGTCGCCAGCCAGTATCCTAGTAGCGGTCTGTGGTCAGTCACGATTTCAAAATTCGCCCAAAGACATATTCGTGGAATTTTTAACCCCTGACACAATGGCTAGTGCTTCTTTATCTAATTGGCTGTAGTTTCTCTGGGGAGGACATCGCTCTAGAGTAAAAGCTATAGGGGCTTCTGTGCCGCTTTGGAAGTCTATGGCTGAGTACAGCCCCACCCCATAAGGGAGGCATCGCAAACCAGCACTAGGGGTAATGAGTTGTGATATTGGATGAGCAGGCTATCACTTGAGAGCAGGTTCTTTACTGCTCAAAAGCCCTATTTTCTGACTTTCCCAAGACCAAACAGTATTTTTCCTAAGAGCCTATGCAGCGGTTCGCAACGGTTGCTTTGTTCTTTAAAAAGACCGCAGAAATTCACCAACCCAGGAATGCCTGCAGCTCTGCTTTGTTTTTGGCGCTGGAGCCTTCCTAATTGCCTTGACCTTGCTCTCAGTAGGGTGAATTCTTCTTGTCTATCCGTAGCCCAAGAAATCGACGGATTCACCCTATCTGGCATTTGTTTGCCTTGACTTTTAATCTGGCTGTCCGAAAATGCTCAAAACCTTTCTTAAACGCCTCCCCAATTCCTCCATGTTTTCCCTGAAATTAGACATCATCAAGTAGGGAACTACCCTGGGAGCCCCTGCAGTAGTCGTTCCATTAGGTTTTGGAACAGCCCTGGTGCCACACTGACCCCAAATTGCAATCGGTGCACTTGAATGCCCCCTGTGCGTACAATCGCTTGGGCTTCGCCAGTGCGGGCGCTCACTGGCAGTTGCTGGTAGGCTTGGGCCAAGTCTAACTTCGCAAAGACTTGCCCTTGCCCCAAAGAGTGCAATAAGTGTTGCACCACGGGAACCGGGTAAGCGCTTTTCTGTAAGGCTTTGTTAAGCGTCGCCTTGTAGTCAGCGCAAATTCTAATTGACCCGTCCGACTTTATTGGGGTGACGATTGGCGTCTCCCACTTTGCGTGATCGACTGGCACCAAAATCCCCTGATTTATGAGCTTGTCCAGCTCCTTATCGATTTTTGGTTTTAGGGCAAAAGGGACTCTCCTCGCCTTAAGCCTAATGGGGGCTACCTGGGGGTCTAAATTGAAGGATATAGGGGTCCCCTTGTACTTGCCCAGGCAGTCCTTGAAGACATCTTCGAACTCGTTAAAGAGAATGTCTTTCAGGTTACAGTCACTTCTGTAGATGCCAGTCACTCCCATGCCCAGGGCACGAAACCAGTCTAGTCCCAACAGGCTGGGCAGAGTTCCTTCGACGATCGTGATGGGCAGGGTCTTCTTGTATGGACCGTACTCGACTCGGACGGAGGTGGTCCCTCGAACAGGGATGCGATTCCCCTGGTAGTCGTGGACTCGAGTCCGTTGTGCTTGCAGGTGGCGCCGCGACGGACGGCAGCGACTTCGCCAAAGTGTCCCAGGACATGATGGTGATCGCTGATCCCGTGTCTACTTCAAGCCGGCACCGTACTCCTCTATTTTTGGCTTGGTGAAGATCTTCTTCTCCACTTGGGTTAGGCGCGCCTATGACCACAGTTGTTTGGTTGAATCCGCGCTTTTTGTTTGAGCCAATCGCGGTCGCCTTGCCGATTCCGCCTGATTGGCCGATTTGAATTTTCGGCGGGAAGGTTGGGCCGCCGACAAACTTGAGCTAGGTGCCCTTTCTTCCCACACCGACATGTCGCGCCTTAAACTTGCAGCGTGGCGTTGGTGTTGACCCCGCAGCTTCCGCAGATTCGCCTCGGTCCCCTTTGTCGCGTTTCTCGGTGCGGCAGACCCTTCCTCATCTTCACCGCCGGATTCGGTCTGAACCTCCTCCTGGTGCACGGAGTTGCCTTCGCGCCGCCTTTTGTGGGACCGGCTTCTGCAGTGTCTCTGCCGCTGGGAGGATGACATTTCATGTGCTCTGGCTTCGCCCAGAGCGTTGGCCAGCGCCAGGTTGCTCTTTGCTAGCAGCCGCCGCAAACGGATGTCTTTGACCTCGGATGAGTTGCTCGAGGAGCACCTCGCCCAGGTCACGGTATCCGCAGTCCTTGGACGCTTTTCTTAGGGCGGCCATGTAGTCACCGATGGATTCGCCTCCATCTGCTTCGCCTCCAAATTCAAACCGCCACGATTTGGACGGCGCATGCGAAATGGTTTTTAGTAAAGTCTGTAAAGTTGGCCACCACCGACTGCAACGGCGTTGGCTCTGCCAGGGCTTCCGCGATATCAATGACCTCCGACCGCAGTGGCTTAAGAAGTAAGCCCTTTTCGGTTATCTGAACTCCTTGCAGTTCGTTGGCTTCTAGAAAGCTTTCAAACGGGTCATATCGCCCCATTTCTCTTTAGCCGGGTCAAACGGTGCGGGCGGAGTGTAACTGGCCATCTCCGCTTTTCTGCCCTGGGTTTGCTGGGTTCGGGTCTATCGTGCTTCAGCTCGGTTCTGGTTCTCCTTAGCCTCGAGATCCCACCTTCGTCGCCAATGTTAGGTTCTGGAAGTAACGAGGCTGGAGACCAGGGTAGTGACAACAGCTCTTTAATATAGGGTGAACCCAGCAACAGGCTGGGGGAAAAACCTCTCCTTTTATACAGTTCTACTGGAGGCTTCGTCCAATCAGCAACGTGCTGATTTCCCGCTCAAATATTTAAAGGTACAAACATAAATACATAACACACATATTGTGAGATTCTGTGTGTTTGTGCAGTTAGAGTGAAACACTACAGAAATACACCAAATCTCAGAAAGCTGCACAAATATTTTATTATTTTATTTTATTTTTATTTTTTAGATCAGGGATCTCCAACCTTAGTAACTTTCAGGTTTGTGGACTTCAATTCCCAGAGTTCCTCAGCCAGCAAAGCAGTTGCTCACTGAGCAAATGGATTCCAGGCCGGCAGATTCAGTTGCTAGCTGATGCAACTGATGTAAAGCATGGCTTTGCCAGTGCGAAAGAAGCTGTAATAAGGTAAGTAAAGAGGGGGAATTGAGTGGGCCAGAGGGAAAAAAGATTTTAAAAGGCTCATCTGACAATCTCAGCTGAAGTTGCTTAATAGCAGCCCAGAAGCTCTTAATTTAGCTGGGATCGCCAGAGGAGCCTTTTAAAACCTTTTGTTTTAACAAGCTCTTCGGCTGAAGGGGTTGTTAAAAAAAACAAAAACTTTTAAAGGGTTCTGATGATCCCTGCTCAGCGACGCGATCATCAGAGGGTTTTTTTTTACTTTTAAAAGCCTTTTTTTTTTTGCTGAAGAAAAGATGCTTTTAAAAGTAAAAAACAAAAACAAAAAAACAAAACCCTCTGATGATTGGGGAACCGGTTCGGGGGCATGGCCAGCCAGCCATTACTACCGGTTCTCCGAACACCAGAAAATTTTTACTACCGGCTCTACAGAACCAGAGCGAACCGGGGGTAACCCACCACTGGCTGACACTGAAATGGAGGCTCTATTGTGAAAATACTAATGGTAAGCAGGCTATGTCGATCCTGGGGAAACTATAGGATAGGCCCATAGTTTACTTTATAGGATTGTTATAAGCAGGGGTGGGCTTCAAAAATTTTAGCAAGGGGTTCTCTGCCTGGTTGCTGGGTGGGTGTGGTCATGGTGGGTGTGGACTAGTTGGCCTCCTGCACCATGGCAAGAGGGGTGTTTTTGCCCTCCCTGGGCTCTGGAGGGTTTCCTTGAGCCTCTGGGAGAGTGAAAATGGCCTCCTCAGGCTCCGGGGGCCCTCTGGAGGCCAGAAATTGGCACATTTCCGGCTTTCCCAAATTTCCGGTAGGCCTGTTTTTCACCCTTTCCGAGCCTTCATGCACACCCTGTACTTACTTGCATCCAAAACGGGCCACATGGGGACTCCTGGGAGGGGTGGGGTGGATGGGGCAAGACCATCCAGAAGTGGGATTTGGGGGTTCTCCGAACTGCACAGAATATTAGCTAGAGGTTCTCCTGAACCCCTGCTAACCCCCAGCAGCCCACTCCAAGTTAAAAGAATGATCAGGAAATTTAGAAGGATCTTAAAAGTATCTAGAGCTGACCAATGTTTTAGATTTCCATTGAAGACACTTGGGGAAAATACTTCTGACACATTTGTAATTACACAAATTAGATGTCATTTGTGGATAATAACATCTAAAAAATGCACTGAAGTTCCAATTTTACATATAACATTTATTAGGGGAATAATAGAAACAACAACAAGCATTGTACAGCCTGAATCCCAGTTTCAATGTTAGTATAAACTATAAGTGAAAGGATTTTTGATTTTCAGATTGCAATAATGTTCCAGGCCTGTGCTTTATTGGTTAAAGTTTTATTGTGCTTAAAAATAAAAAATCAAGTCATTTTATTTTGTAACAAAACTACAAACTATGCCCAAAATATAGTTATTTTGATGCTGTGTGATATTTTGCTTTGAACACCTTGAGGAAAAATTGATGCCAGGTTGATTTAATTTTCCAAGGTTTTACCTAAGAACGAAGCTTTAAAAGAAGGTGAAATGTGTAAATAGAAACAGGTCTTTAAGGATTGGGGGTTTAGGAAATATCAGTTAGGATCTGATGCAAGGAAATAAATGGCAAAATGCAGGATCAAAATACCCAGAGAAAAAAATGCATTTCCAAAGCCTCAAATACAATTCAATTTGCTTTTCAGGTAGGACATGTTACACATACTTCAGCCTGAAAAAATAACGTCTCATCTCCGCAAACCACTAATTCAGTTGTTGAGTCAGGTAGCTTTAAAAATCTAAGGAATAAATGAATAGAGGCATACATATCTATGCACCGCTCTTTGGGATGTGTCCTCACAGCTTAGCCTATATCTCATCCCCCAACTCATAAATGTCAGAGAATTCGTGACTGGCAGAGACATGGTAACAAGGTCAACCAATGAATAGGCATAGCAACTAAGTCAGCCAATGAGGACTGTTTGGAAACTGAAACTGGAAGGAGCCTGGGCATGGTTTAGCAAACAAGTCTGGTCTAATCTGTCTGCTGAAACTCATCTCTGCTATTCTCTCCTCTACCTGTGTTTTTTGCCTGTAACTCTCTACCACTTGGAAGAATCTGCTATTGGTATTGTATGTGTTATTACGTACTTAAATAGAAGTTAATGAATCCTGCTGAATCAGTTTTCTCTGTGTGCTTTCTGAATGTGATTTCTGCAACAAACTCTGACAATAAATTAGATTATCTAACTTTATATTATATTAAAAGGATGTTTCCCATCTTCTTTTAATACAAGACTTGCTATAATCATGGTGCAACTATAGAGATGATGCAGGAGAATCCCTCCTCTCAACCACTGGCAGTTTTTTCTCTGTGGCCACCTTAGCTTGGGAAGCAGGATAGATCAGGCACAGGAGATCTACATGGATAGATGAAATCCCTGACTGACAAAAAAGCTTGCATGCATGGTGGAGGGTTGGCTGAAGTGAGAGAAGCAACTTATCAGTGTCTGTCAGCAATTCCCATTGAGAGAAAGGACACACAAGAAATATGGAAAGACTGTGAAAGAGCATAGGAGTGAGAGAAAGACAAGCTCTCTTTTTATGACCCTGTAGCAGTTGTAGAATTCAATTCTTTTACTACCAGTTCTGTGGGCGGGGCTTGGTGGGCATGGTTTGATGGTCATGTGAGTGGCTGGGCGTGGCCAACTCAATGTCACTCCCACCCAGTCACATGACCTCTCCCAGCCATACCTACCCAGGTTTTGTGGCTCCTGGTGCTTTCTGTGGGAAATGGGTCATGTGACTGGGTGGGCATGGCCAACTTGATTGGTCTCAACCTTAGGAAATTTCTCCTTAGTCCAACTCACAATAAAATAGTACAATAAAATAGCACTGTTCCAATATTTAGAATAGAACAGAATAACAGAGTTGGAAAGGACCTTGGAGGTCTTCTAGTCCAACCCCCTGCTTAGGCAGAAAACCCTACACCACTTCAAACAAATGGTTATCCAATCTCTTCTTAAAAACTTCCAGTGTTGGAGCATTCACAACTTCTGGAAGTAATTGTTCCACTGATTAATTGTTCTAACTGTCAGGAAATTTGAGGGGCTCCTACAAAAATGAGGGAGTCAATCTATTTTCCAAAGCACCAAAAGGCAGAACAAGAAACAATGGATGGAAACTAACCAAAGAGAGAAGCAACCTAGGACTAAGGAGAAATTTCCTATGATTATTTTATACAAGGTAGTTAAGAAGAAGCAAACAACCTGGATGGGACCCATAGATGCTGAAGCTCTTCTAGCCAGTTTCAAGATTTGATTGGTAATAACATCTAGGAAATGATTGGTTGCTTTTGTTAGTACTGGTAGGCAACTGTAAAGGGGGGTGAAAAGAGAAATATTAATAATATCCTTTCCTTCTGTTGGTGGATAATACATCTTATTTATTAAATTATTGTGCTATCTTATACTTCTATTAACACTTCAGAAATGATTCAGAGCTGCAGCTTTGAAGATATATAAATAGTTATATTTTATGGCTCAGTAATTATAGGTTTCATTCCTTAACAATAAGTCACACTGAACATAATTGCATAATTGCAGTTGCTTCCAGTGAATGTATTTAATTTTTAACTATTAATCAGTTAAAGACAGATAACCAATCAACCAACCTCTGGTTCCCACATTAGTCAGAGATATACAGTATTTAAATACTTAATCTCCAACATGTCTCCTCTCAATAGGTCCCACACATTAAGAAAATGTGAATGTTGTCATATAACTTGGTTTAGAGTTTTATCTTAGTTCAAAAGTTTCAAACCAGGCCAGTTTGCATCATATCATAGCCTTACAAATAACCTTGCCTGTGGCTAGGTTTAAAACATTTGATAATGACTAAAAGTCACCGATCATTTTATGCATCTCTTGCCTATCTTAAGACTGTTAGTTTTAGAAAGTTTCTGACATCACATGTGGCTTTAAATCTCCAATGCTAGCAGGCATTAATTAGAAATGTGACTCTTTGGCACTTCAGCAATGCTTTCTCCCACTTTTTATTCCCACTTGGAAGAGCAAGTAAGACTCTAATTCAGTTTCGTAGTAGATAAGCCAGAAGGATAGGTGAACCAACTTAGACAAGGTTGAGCTATTCTCCTACTCTAAATGAAAATCTGCCCTTCACACTAAAATACACAACAGGGAGAGAGAGAAGGAGGAGAGACAGAGAGTGGAAGAGAGAGAGAGGGAGGGAGGGAGGGAGAGAGAGAGAGAGAGAACACATGAAATAAGAGAGAAAGTGAAGAGATTTGTTAGCATCTTTTCTAAATGCAATTGCTTTTCTCTGTTAGACATGAAAAAGAATGCATAGAATTCTACATTTACAGGCTTCCTGCCTGCATTGATATACCGGGAATATATTAACATCTTGTCAACCTCTTACTGACTTCTTTATTTCAAGAGGTCAGTTCAGATCACTCTGAGTAGAAAAAGAAAAATACTATAGTAAGTGTAGATCCATTGTATGAAAACAAAGTAGAACATCAGAACCAGCCTTAAACAGTTTTGTGTTTTTTTAAGTCGCAGGGCAAAAATAAGGTTGTGTTAAACATCCAAGTAGAATAGAAAATAGGAAAGAATGGCGATCAAATAAGACACCAAGGACATGCATGCAGAGACATCACCATTGTTGATGAATGTTCCACTTAAAAAAAAACAACACCTTGAAAACATGGACAACTCAGTAATTGTCTATGGTGGTTGGGAAGGATAAGAGTTGAAGATTAATGAATAGTCTAGGGAACCGTTAATTCTCTAAAAGGAATAAGTAGACTGGATCTATACTAGTGAACTTGGCTAATACAAAATTGGGTCTCTATTGGATAAGTTTGTTGGTTAAACCTAACCATTGTCTTACAGCATTTTATAAGTAAAATCACAACATACAGTTATTTGTTTAGGTATAACATATTCTTGGAACACCATAATTATAGAACAATAGCTCAGGTTTAGGCTTAACATAGTTTTTCAATGTTGGCAATTTTAAGATTTGTGATTTAATACTGCAAATTCCCAGAAGAATTCTGGGAGCTGTTCATGCATCTTAAAGTTACCAAGTTTGGGCCAGGCGAAAAAAGAGTTTATCATGTTTTGCAAACTCAGTTGCATAATTTCCCAAAGAGTCATTAATGTCTAGTGTATTGTAGTGTTGGGTTGGGTTTGTTATGTGTTTGTACTGTGGAATGAACTGTCTACAAGGCAGTGGTGGGTTTCAATTTTTTTTTTACTATGGGTTCTGTGGGTGTGGCTTGGTGGGCATGGCATGGCTTGGTGAGTGTGGCTTGGTGGGCATGGCAGGGAAGGATACTGTAAAATCTCCATTCCCTCCTCACTTTAGGGGAAGGTTACTGCAAAATCCCCATTTCCTCCCGATCAGCTGGGACTTCGGAGGCAGAGAATAAATGGGGGCGGGGCCAGTCAGAATTTTTACTACCGGTTCTCCGAACTACTCAAAATTTCTGCTACTGGTTCTCCAGAACTGGTCAGAACCTGCTGAAACCCACCTCTGCTACAAGGATATTTTAAGAGAATGGGAGGCTGCACACACTAAAGGAAGAGCAGAAGGCAAAGGATAATATAATAAACATTCATAAAATGACAACCCACCATATCATACACTATTTAAAGGTCAATCACTTATCATAAACTTCTCATTCAAAAGCAGTTTTCTTACAGGAAATTTAGTTGTATTTAGCTGTAGTAATAATACTATTAATCTCCCCTTAAACAGTTATTGAAAATGCTACTTTATTTAATAATTTAAGAATAAGTGCCTTTTCAATGATCCACGAACCTCTGTATACAATGATCTTTGCTAAGAATCTGTTAGTGTGCAAACCAGCATTTGCATTTCCTGAATCGGATGAAGAGAGCATATCTTTCTCCTCGCATCCTGGTCACTTTTTACAGAGGCACGACTGAGAGCGTTTTAACAAACGGCATCACTGTTTGGTTTAGTGGTAGCAGTTCCTCAAACAGAAGGTCCATATAGAGTGGTAAGGACAGCCGAGAAGATATAGAGTGGTAAGAGCAGGCCCAGTTCCTGTTATTAAGGATACTGCTTCTAACCACTGTGTGCTTAGAGCTCAAAGCATTGTTAGAAACCCCACACAGCCACTCTACAGTGTATTTCTGTTGTTCCCCTCTGGGAGAAGGTTTCGAGGTATCAGGACTACTAGATTCCATAACAGCTTTGTTCCTTATGCCATCTGTCTTGTAAACTCACAGGATTCTTTTTTTTTCTCCATGTCTATTTCCATGTATATTGTCCATGTATATTTCCATGTATATGTATACATTCAAAATAGACTGATATTTCTCTGTTTTGGGGGGGGGGTGTATGTTCATAATGGTTATCCTTTGAGAGCTGAATGTAACAAAATTTTATTTTCATGTATGATGACATTTAAAGTGACAATAAAGTTTGTATATTCTATTCTATTCTATTCTATTCTATTCTATTTTATTCTATTCTATTCTTGAAGAATCTTAGTGAAGAATCTGTTTCAGTGTGAGGATACTAAAGCAGTGAAGAGAGTAGATCTATGGTGAATCTAATCCTATTGATCAACACATCTGGTTTGGTCTGTAATGCTCTTCTCCATCAGTCTTTCCCGAGTGTGAATTGATGGCTGCTCTGCTCAAAAGCTCTTTGCTCACTTCAGATTGCTTGCCTGCTGCTAAGGGAATCACTTTCATAGTGATATCTATTTCAAATTTCCTAAAAGCTGGGGCCTACAGACTGAAGACTGTGTAGGAAGTGAGAGAAATAGATCAGAAAGAAGTGACTGTCTTTGACACAGTGTTTGGTAGCTGCATTGGCCTTTGAAAGAGGCCTACAGGCTGCCAATTACAAGCAGGGAATTCAGCAGAAGGAATCACAGGTATTGATTTTTTGCAAGGCAAAAATGCCCAATATGTTTTATATTTTCACACTTTTTCTAGGTGATCGTAGCCCCCATTAAAAAAAAACTTTTTCAGGCTGTTCCTCTAAACACTGGCTCTTTTTATAAGAGTTTTATTTATTTGTTTAATATTATTTGTACATTGTTGTGGTTTCCCATAATTTATTCAACTTAAGCAGAGCATAAAGCAACCCTTCCTTCCATTATTCCCCACTGCCACCTTGTAACAACTAAAACTATAGGCAATTAGTTTGGTGTAGTTGTCAAAATGCTGCGCTAGAAGCCTGGAGACTATGGATTGTAGTTTTCCTTTAGGCACAGAAGCCAGCTAGGTGGCTTTGCGCCAGTGATTCTTGCCCAATCCACCTTGCAGAGTCTTTCTGAGAAAATAGGAGGCAGTAGCATTATATGGTCTTGAACTGAATAAAACTTACAAATGAATAAATAAACAACAATTCTGTTTCCCACAAAGGAAGTGGATTTCGATCTCTTTCTAGTTTTCTGAATTTTGTTTGTGTTCCATCACAAATCTTTGTTCAGATTATTTCTATATTATGTGTGCATTTCAGTGGGTACTCTGTGCTCACTGTACCGCAGTATGCCTTAAAGTTTGGTTTTCTACCAAAATTTGCAGATACATTTAAGAGATCAAAATCCAGTAAGTTGAAATGAAAATTTAGATCCAATTATTCACTTTCTCCTCCCATGTTAAAAAAAGGTTTTGGTTACTGCCTTTATTGAGAGAACAAGCTAGTTCTTCTTTCTAGTAAGTTCTTGGAAGTTGCTTTCATCCTCCACCATGCACCATGCCCACATACCCAAATCATCATTCGTGGTGGTGCCCAGTGATTTTATTTCAAGTCTTTGGAAGCAAGGGCTGATTGTGATAACACAAAGCAATGAAAAACAGGTGAAAAAGAAAAGAAACCATTTGTTGCCTAATAGCCATTTTAGGAGCACCATCCCAAACTTATCCTATCTGCTCCTAACAGCCTTTTCTTTCTCCAACAATTGAAATTGAAAAGTCTCCAATGATAAATTTTGCCTCAGCCTCACTTTGAAACAGAACTTTAATTCTGGTTTTAGAAAAGTTGGAGAAGTTATTATAGAAGTATTACAGACTGCTCTTCTAGGAAGGGAAATCTATTTCTCTTGAAGCAATGGATTGAAGGATAAGAAAAGAAAAGCGAGGGGAGGAAGAAAACTGATATAAAAATAAAACCCACATCCTCCTGTAATAAACATGGGATTTTTAATCTTCAAATATAACTGAGTTGTTCAATGTGCCATCAAAAACATGATTGTTTTTCGTCAATGGCTTACTGTGAAACCAATGCAATTATACTCATCCCTAATGGCAAGAAACATTTAGAATTTTTCTTAATTATTAGCACAGCAATTGTGTACACTCCACAATGCTTAATGATCCTTCACATATTTTATGGAAATGTTTATTCTTTTAAACGTCCCGATAAAGCAAACAACAGAAGGAAGTGGGGAGGAGATCACTTGCCACCAACTCAGATCATCCAGACCACTATACTGCATTGGTTAAATAATGTGCATATCTTGTAGGAGAAAGATTTCCTGTTGTTTAGTATAAGGAGATTTGCAGCAGAGGCCATTTTTACAGACACGGTAATATGATACTAAGATTTAGTTAGAGGCATTTAAGAAAGAAGAAGATTTTAAGAATTGTGTATGCGTAGCAGTGGAAGAGCGAAAACACCCCTTCAGAGGAGGAGACAATAAGGAAGATACTAGTCTGTGAGGAAGTAGACAGACTAACACTAAAAATAAAAGATAAAGGAGATACAGAATATTATGCTACATGGAATAGATTCTATCAATGGTTAGAAACAGGGGGTAGAAGTTGGAATGAGAATTAATCAGGTTAGGTGGACATGGAAAGAGATAAGTAAAGGCAAATATAGTGTTATCAGCCACATATTTATCACTGACATTCTTTCTGAGTTTTTTCTTTGCTCAGGCCAAAAAAAAAAATGTATATAATCTTTCATGGGCTAACATCAGATAATATTCCTGCAGTCACAAATTTATGCTGATATTTTTATTTTGATGTCAATATTCCCAAATTTACCTTCTATTGATTTCTCACCTAATATTCTTCAATATTCAACTATCAACATAAATTTCTGTATCTATATTTATATCTATTAATCTACACCATCCCTATATATGTATCTGTATTGGATTATACGGGACCACCTGCTGTTACCCTGTGCCTCCCACCGACCCGTACGCTCACACAGAAAGGGTCTTCTCAGGGTGCCGTCCGCCAAGCAATGTCGGCTGGCGGCCCCCAGGGGAAGGGCCTTCTCTGTAGGAGCACCTACCCTCTGGAACGAACTTCCCCCTGGTTTGCGTCAACTACCTGACCTTCGGACCTTTCACCGTGAATTGAAAACGTACTTGTTCATCCAAGCGGGACTGGCTTAATTTTTAACTTTTAATTTTAAATTGGGGTACTGTGTTTTATTGGGGTCAATTTGACGGTTTTGCATTTAAACTTTTAAATTTTCAAGATCAGCCAAATTTATCTGAATAATGAAAGTTGCTATAGCATCTATCAACTTTAGGGTTTGAATCAGCAGCTAGCTAGACATTTAGAAATTAGAATATACATCTGAATGCATCCATTGATACATGCTCCATTGACATAAATTGATAGCCCTCTCATTGGGCCTTTGCAAGAGCGTGTGCAAAAGCAAATAAGTATAGATTTACTGTAGATATTTTCTATTGATAGTTCAGGTGGCTTACACTATTTGATGATAAATAGAAATGTTAACATTGGACCACCCTTTTTAAATTTTCAAGATCAGCCAAATTTATCTGAATAATGAAAGTTGCTATAGCATCTATCAACTTTAGGGTTTGAATCAGCAGCTAGCTAGACATTTAGAAATTAGAATATACATCTGAATGCATCCATTGATACATGCTCCATTGACATAAATTGATAGCCCTCTCATTGGGCCTTTGCAAGAGCGTGTGCAAAAGCAAATAAGTATAGATTTACTGTAGATATTTTCTATTGATAGTTCAGGTGGCTTTTTGCTTAGCTCAATCAGATGCAAATGGAAGAAGCCTAGTGCCCATGTTAGCAACCATAAATATTGGGAAGAAACAAAAAAAAAATTGACAACGGGAAGCTCTGAATCCAATATAATTTTCTCTCACTCTTTTCCTCTTTCAATTTCCCTAGTAAGACATCCATGCAAAACATTTCCCTTCTAGTTTTCCTAACCTTAGAGTTAGCTCAGACTTATTTGTGCAAAATATTAGTCAGTAGAGGGGTGATTGAGGATTTAATTAATGCTTCAAATCATTAATAGAATTAAGGGAGTCACTCATGTATTTTGAATAGAAATACAAGATTCAGGATCTTATGGAATAATTGAAATTCTCAAGAAAAAATCCACAGCATGCAGAAAGCCTGTATAAAACTTTTATTGAATGCCATTTGCCTAAGCATATCATATTTTTATGCACACATATTTACTCAGGTTTCCCATTGCAAATTGTCCAAGTTTGCAAGGGACATTGTGAGGGATAAGATACCAACATCTAACAGTAATATGTACAAAATGATGAAATCACTCAAAATGATGTCACCAGCATCCATCAAACGTTCTTTTTCATGTCATCTCTGCCTTTTGTTAACCATAGCATGATCTGTAGCATGGCAATTCTTATCTTTGGGAGCAATATGCTAATTCTGTAAACCACTTAGAGTGGTCTGTAAAACACCGTGAAGCAGTATATAAGTCTAAGTGCTATTGCTACTCCTTTATTTTTTCCATAACAACCATCTGAGTTGGCTGAATTGAAAACGTACTTGTTCATCCAAGCGGGACTGGCTTAATTTTAACTTTTAATTTTAAATTCTGAAATTTGAATTTTAATAATTTTAAATTCTGAAATTTGAATTTTAATAATTTTAAATTCTGAAATTTGAATTTTAATAATTTTAAATTCTGAAATTTGAATTTTAATAATTTTAAATTCTGAAATTTGAATTTTAATAATTTTAAATTCTGAAATTTGAATTTTAATAATTTTAAATTCTGAAATTTGAATTTTAATAATTTTAAATTCTGAAATTTGAATTTTAATAATTTTAAATTCTGAAATTTGAATTTTAATAATTTTAAATTCTGAAATTTGAATTTTAATAATTTTAAATTCTGAAATTTGAATTTTAATAATTTTAAATTCTGAAATTTGAATTTTAATAATTTTAAATTCTGAAATTTGAATTTTAATAATTTTAAATTCTGAAATTTGAATTTTAATAATTTTAAATTCTGAAATTTGAATTTTAATAATTTTAAATTGGGGTACTGTGTTTTATTGGGGTCAATTTGACGGTTTTGCATTTAAACTTTTAAATTTTCAAGATCAGCCAAATTTATCTGAGTAATGAAAGTTGCTATAGCATCTATCAACTTTAGGGTTTGAATCAGCAGCTAGCTAGACATTTAGAAATTAGAATATACATCTGAATGCATCCATTGATACATGCTCCATTGACATAAATTGATAGCCCTCTCATTGGGCCTTTGCAAGAGCGTGTGCAAAAGCAAATAAGTATAGATTTACTGTAGATATTTTCTATTGATAGTTCAGGTGGCTTTTTGCTTAGCTCAATCAGATGCAAATGGAAGAAGCCTAGTGCCCATGTTAGCAACCATAAATATTGGGAAGAAACAAAAAAAAAATTGACAACGGGAAGCTCTGAATCCAATATAATTTTCTCTCACTCTTTTCCTCTTTCAATTTCCCTAGTAAGACATCGATGCAAAACATTTCCCTTCTAGTTTTCCTAACCTTAGAGTTAGCTCAGACTTATTTGTGCAAAATATTAGTCAGTAGAGGGGTGATTGAGGATTTAATTAATGCTTCAAATCATTAATAGAATTAAGGGAGTCACTCATGTATTCTGAATAGAAATACAAGATTCAGGATCTTATGGAATAATTGAAATTCTCAAGAAAAACTCCACAGCATGCAGAAAGCCTGTATAAAACTTTTATTGAATGCCATTTGCCTAAGCATATCATATTTTTATGCACACATATTTACTCAGGTTTCCCATTGCAAATTGTCCAAGTTTGCAAGGGACATTGTGAGGGATAAGATACCAACATCTAACAGTAATATGTACAAAATGATGAAATCACTCAAAATGATGTCACCAGCATCCATCAAACGTTCTTTTCCATGTCATCTCTGCCTTTTGTTAACCATAGCATGATCTGTAGCATGGCAATTCTTATCTTTGGGAGCAATATGCTAATTCTGTAAACCACTTAGAGTGGTCTGTAAAACACCGTGAAGCAGTATATAAGTCTAAGTGCTATTGCTACTCCTTTATTTTTTCCATAACAACCATCTGAGTTGGCTGAATTGAAAACGTACTTGTTCATCCAAGCGGGACTGGCTTAATTTTAACTTTTAATTTTTAACTTTTAATTTTTAACTTTTAATTTTAAATTCTGAAATTTGAATTTTAATAATTTTAAATTCTGAAATTTGAATTTTAATAATTTTAAATTCTGAAATTTGAATTTTAATAATTTTAAATTGGGGTACTGTGTTTTATTGGGGTCAATTTGACGGTTTTGCATTTAAACTTTTAAATTTTCAAGATCAGCCAAATTTATCTGAGTAATGAAAGTTGCTATAGCATCTATCAACTTTAGGGTTTGAATCAGCAGCTAGCTAGACATTTAGAAATTAGAATATACATCTGAATGCATCCATTGATACATGCTCCATTGACATAAATTGATAGCCCTCTCATTGGGCCTTTGCAAGAGCGTGTGCAAAAGCAAATAAGTATAGATTTACTGTAGATATTTTCTATTGATAGTTCAGGTGGCTTACACTATTTGATGATAAATAGAAATGTTAACATTGGACCACCCTTTTTAAATTTTCAAGATCAGCCAAATTTATCTGAGTAATGAAAGTTGCTATAGCATCTATCAACTTTAGGGTTTGAATCAGCAGCTAGCTAGACATTTAGAAATTAGAATATACATCTGAATGCATCCATTGATACATGCTCCATTGACATAAATTGATAGCCCTCTCATTGGGCCTTTGCAAGAGCGTGTGCAAAAGCAAATAAGTATAGATTTACTGTAGATATTTTCTATTGATAGTTCAGGTGGCTTTTTGCTTAGCTCAATCAGATGCAAATGGAAGAAGCCTAGTGCCCATGTTAGCAACCATAAATATTGGGAAGAAACAAAAAAAAAATTGACAACGGGAAGCTCTGAATCCAATATAATTTTCTCTCACTCTTTTCCTCTTTCAATTTCCCTAGTAAGACATCCATGCAAAACATTTCCCTTCTAGTTTTCCTAACCTTAGAGTTAGCTCAGACTTATTTGTGCAAAATATTAGTCAGTAGAGGGTGATTGAGGATTTAATTAATGCTTCAAATCATTAATAGAATTAAGGGAGTCACTCATGTATTCTGAATAGAAATACAAGATTCAGGATCTTATGGAATAATTGAAATTCTCAAGAAAAACTCCACAGCATGCAGAAAGCCTGTATAAAACTTTTATTGAATGCCATTTGCCTAAGCATATCATATTTTTATGCACACATATTTACTCAGGTTTCCCATTGCAAATTGTCCAAGTTTGCAAGGGACATTGTGAGGGATAAGATACCAACATCTAACAGTAATATGTACAAAATGATGAAATCACTCAAAATGATGTCACCAGCATCCATCAAACGTTCTTTTCCATGTCATCTCTGCCTTTTGTTAACCATAGCATGATCTGTAGCATGGCAATTCTTATCTTTGGGAGCCTGCATTCAGACCTAGTCTACTGGTTTTCTTGATTTTCACCCACCTCTGCACATCATTTCCCCCCTAGGTTCAAAGTTTGTTACTTTACTTTGCCCAATATTTTATTTCTGGTCAGTCCCAGTCTCTCACAGCCAACTGATTTTCCCAGGGAACCCTCCTAATGAGAAATGAAACAGGTGAATCTGCTGCCAGTTTCCCCCCAAAATCCCCCAAGGGCGGGTAATGCTTTCTTCTTAGCAGTAGACTCACCATCTCATTGTAACCACCAAGGAGCAACATACTAGAGCTGAAGTTCACATGCAACACTATGTTTCGTGTTCTCAGAGAGACATAATAATCAATACTGAAAACAGACTTCCAGGCCTAGTGAAAATAGTATTCCCAATGCACTCCAGTTTTATTTAACCTTTGGAGCTTTGCACTGCAGTCTGTCAAGGCAATGTTATTTCAGGTAAGAACATTTTGCAGTGGAACAACTATCTTGTGTGCAGTTGCTTGATCTTAAATCTTTCAAATGTACCATAAAGTAGCCTTCTGAATCATCTACCCTTTGTGAATGAATACTATCATTTCCAGGAAATAAAACAATTGACATTTCACAGGCATTAATTCAATTGCCTCCTGAGGCAGTGCTCCTGATAAATTGCCACACATCAGATTTTCAAGTGATCTGGCCAAAGATTAAGCTCTAGAATCACACAGATGTGTGTTTACATTGGGACTGATCCTTATTCAAGAATGTAATCATGTATAAAGGAATGGGGCCAAGAAGATGGACTCTTCCCCTTCAAGTTTTGACAATATCAAGTTGATGGGAAGGTCTGAAGAGCTATGTTCATTTGAACCACAAAGTAATTCTCCACCTGATTTTGGATCCTGATAAAGCATCTGTAGGAAGTTAGTACCCACCCTCTCCTAGAATGAAATATTCTAGGAAATATTAAAAAAGGCAGAATATAATATTATACGTATTTCCCCAGATGAGAAATGGAGAAACATGTTTTTTTAGGCAGCAAGCAGACTCACTCTTAAAGCACCCTCCTCAATAGCCCACAGCAGATGTCAGCATTTAGGAGATAAAGAGGTCTATTCATAAACATTTGCCTGGTAAATCTCTGAAGAGGCTTCCAACAATATTAATTAGTAAAGACAAAAGAGAAATAGATTTTATTTCTGGTCAGTCCCAGTCTCTCACAGCCAACTGATTTTCCCAGGGAACCCTCCTAATGAGAAATGAAACAGGTGAATCTGCTGCCAGTTTCCCCCCAAAATCCCCCAAGGGCGGGTAATGCTTTCTTCTTAGCAGTAGACTCACTATCTCATTGTAACCACCAAGGAGCAACATACTAGAGCTGAAGTTCACATGCAACACTATGTTTCGTGTTCTCAGAGAGACATAATAATCAATACTGAAAACAGACTTCCAGGCCTAGTGAAAATAGTATTCCCAATGCACTCCAGTTTTATTTAACCTTTGGAGCTTTGCACTGCAGTCTGTCAAGGCAATGTTATTTCAGGTAAGAACATTTTGCAGCGGAACAACTATCTTGTGTGCAGTTGCTTGATCTTAAATCTTTCAAATGTACCATAAAGTAGCCTTCTGAATCATCTACCCTTTGTGAATGAATACTATCATTTCCAGGAAATAAAACAATTGACATTTCACAGGCATTAATTCATTGCCTCCTGAGGCAGTGCTCCTGATAAATTGCCACACATCAGATTTTCAAATGATCTGGCCAAAGATTAAGCTCTAGAATCACACAGATGTGTGTTTACATTGGGACTGATCCTTATTCAAGAATGTAATCATGTATAAAGGAATGGGGCCAAGAAGATGGACTCTTCCCCTTCAAGTTTTGACAATATCAAGTTGATGGGAAGATCTGAAGAGCTATGTTCATTTGAACCACAAAGTAATTCTCCACCTGATTTTGGATCCTGATAAAGCATCTGTAGGAAGTTAGTACCCACCCTTCTCCTAGAAAAATGAAATATTCTAGGAAATATTAAAAAAGGCAGAATATAATATTATACGTATTTCCCCAGATGAGAAATGGAGAAACATGTTTTTTTAGGCAGCAAGCAGACTCACTCTTAAAGCACCCTCCTCAATAGCCCACAGCAGATGTCAGCATTTAGGAGATAAAGAGGTCTATTCATAAACAAATGCCCTCACTCAAGATCCTTCAAGGCAAAGCCATTAAGGGCAAAGCCCCAAATGGCTTCAGAGCAAAGCCATTAAGCCATAATAGGAATTGCCCAAAGCCCCTTCATTACATCACCCAGCAAGATTCAACCAAGCTATCCCTGCATGGCCCCATGGGAGTCTGACAACCAATCGGGATACATTTCTTGCCACAGGAACAGGAAGCAAGTTCAAAGTCCAACAGAGGTTATACATCTCCCTCCCTCTCTCACCCATATGATTTTTTTGCCCAGGACCTCAAATCATGTGGTCCTGTCCACCATTAAAAATCATATTTCCAAACAGCCACCATGTCTCCAGTGTCTTTCTCCCCACTTGGAACTGAACTCAGAAGGATATTTCTTCCAACACAGGCCCAAATAACTTGCCAGAGAATTATCATGCAGACTTTACCACTTAGTAGAAGTTAGCATAGGTAACTCTTGTTAAATACTGTACTCCTGGACAAACTTATGGTTTCTGAATTTTTTTCATATAGGACTTTAAAAATAAAATCAGGGCTTTTAATTGGGCCATGAAATATACTGCATTCCAACACGTATCCTTTAGAATTAAGCTGGGCAATGTTTTCTGGGCCAAGACAACTTGAGTTGTAAAGGACATGCTGAAGAACACTTCAAAAAGAAACACTGGTGGTCAGACTATATTTGTCCTTATTTTATTTATAGATAAAGTATCAAAATCTGGTTTATCTGCTCATGAACAGTATCTCTTTTTGGCATGTATTTAATAAATTGTCATTCTATCACATTACAAAATTACATTTAGTAAAGACTTTTGGGACAGTTTGGACAGTCCTGGTGTTTTGAGGTGGTAGATCTGTTTTAGAACAGAGGCAATATTCCACTCCAGCTCGTTTTTCTTAATTTATATTTCACTAATAGATGCTAGACATCCTTCAAGAAACATATTTGAAGTCTTGTAGACAACAGGAGTTGTGAAGGCCATTAATCTTTGCAGTGATCTCTTATTGTCATTCTTTGTAACAAGATAATCTGTCAAGAAAATATCTCTTTGAAGCACAAAGGATATAAGATGCATTTTCCTCCTATTGTCCTATAAGGTACCACCATATTGCTGACTCATCAAGCAAGGAGTTTGTTTGGTTGATTGGTTAGTTTGTGACATTTGTTTACTTTTCTGGAATAACAGTAATGTGTTCAGAATTAATCCAAATGGTAGACAACCATTGCACTGAACATCTAATCACCTGACACTAGGGCAGTGTTGGCGAACCTATGGTATGTGTGCCGGAAGTGGCACGCGGAACCATCCCATGATGAATGTGCGGCCTCACCGGCTCCTCTTCCATGTTCCTGTGCTCAAACGCATGCCGGTCAGCTGGCTGTCGCACGCTTTGGAGCGGCGGACCCCGGAATAATAATATAATAATAATAATAATAATAATATTTTAATTTGTATACCGCCCTTCTCCCGAAGGACTCAGGGCGGTGAACAGGCAGATAAAATATACATACATACAATAATTAAAAACATCCCTTAAAAAACTAATTTAAATGCCCAAAATATTAAAAAACGTACTTCCCCATAAAATCATAGAATTTTAGAGCAGCGTTCCGGCACACAGGCACAGGCCAGCATCTGACCTTCCGGGTTGACGTCGTGCACATGCACGATGGTTCATTGTGCACACTTCCATGCCAGTATCTGGGTGTTTGGGTGCCAGCTCATGCATGTGCGATGGACCGCCGCTCTTCCGGGTATCACCGCTCCAGCGCGCATGAAGGCAGGCAGGGCCATGAATATCTTATGGGATGGTTTCGCGTGCCCAAAATTTAAATTGCTAAGTGAAACATTTGTTAAGTTTGCCTCATTTTATGACTTTTCTTGCCACAGTTGTTAAGTGAATCACTGCAGTTGTTAAGTTAGTAGCATGGTTGTTAAGTGAGTCTGGATTCCCCCTTTATTTTGCTTGTTAGAAGGTTGCAAAAGGTGATCCCATGGTCTCAGGACACAGCAATGTCATAACGATGAACCAGTTGCCAAGCATCTGAATTTTGATTACATGTTCATGGGGATGCTGCAAAGGTCATAACTTTGCAAAACGATCGTAAGTCACTTTTTTCAGTGACAGTTGTAACTTTGAATGGTCAGTAAACAAACTGTTGTAAATCGAAGACTACCTATATTCTGAATATTCTTGTGCCACTTGGGGAACATGTTAAAGCAGTTCTTTCAAAAGCCCATATACAATTAAAAATAGATTTTTAATGATTTGCACAATTTTGAAAATGGATTGAATAACTTTTTCCAGGGGAGTAGGTATTTTCTACCCAGATCATTTCAGGGCAGCAATCTATCATTTCTCATAATTTAAAGCAATTCAATTCTGCATGTAAGAGAATATAAATGAGTTTGTTATTAAACAATCTTTGAAAAATTAGGTAATGAGGATTAATTAAATCTGATTTAAATATGAATGCATTTCTTTCATATCCCTCCTCTCACCCTTTGCATCAATTGATCATGAAGTCCAGCTGTGGCTGAGAATTTGACATCAACACATAATATAAGAGAGGAAAATGTGTTTGTGTCTAGACCAGGCACTTGCTCAGCTAGCAAGGTCTTCATTTATCATTACAATTGTTTTGTAATGGGAAGTGCTTAACTTCATTGACTCCCATTTACCTATTCCAGATTCTTGTTTAAAGCACTACTGTCACATCTGGATCTGATGGAAAGGAGAAATAACGCTCAGTATAACCATCTCACAATTTTTAAAGATAGCGTTACAGAGGACAACAAGAAAATTAAACTTTTTTAGCACCACTGCCTCTGGTAAACATTTAAACCATCACAGCCAGAAAGACAGTTTAGAAAAGCATTATGGCTGATGATACGAAAGAGAGCTACAAGAAAATTAACAGGGTTTCAATCTTTCTGTCTCTCCCCTGACCTGTTTGAAATTTGTCCTCTGGTTTTAGTTGGAATTTCTTGTTCTTGTTCCTTTGGGATTCTACTTGAAATGCAGGAATGTAGGAATCCTGAAGATCAGCTGAGAAAATAATTGTACAATGAAAATCCATGCACATCTGTACCCTTTGGCCATTCCATAACTGAATTGAGCGCAAGAACTTCATACAGCTCACTCATTATATTTCACTAAATTGCTCTTCTCCCTGTGGGTCAAGGCATTAGAAAGGAGCTTCTACAGGAAAATGAGTAAGAATAGTTAAGAGAAAAACATTTTCAGTACAAGTGTTTATGCAGCCTATGACTCTGTTGGCTTTTTTGGCTGCTGCTGCACGCTGCTGGCTCATATTTAAATGATTGTCCACTAGGACTCCAAGATTGAATGAGACTGGTGTTTTACAGCAATTTGGCATAGCAACCATAAGCTGTTTGTCTCCCATGCTAATACATCTTTAACTTAAGGATCATTGTCTAAATTTCAAGCTTTGGCAAACATGGTGGCTATCATAATTGGAAGATTTATAACTTTTTTGCCAGTTTCAGGAGTTGCGAGGAGAAGTAGCCAGTAGTGATTTCTTTCCTTTCCATGGTGAACTTTTGAAGATATATGGTTTCCATTTGCTTGAGCTCATCAACCACCAATGGACATAGATTAATACAGTTGAAAGGGACCTTTGAGGTGGTATGGGTCCATCCTTTGCTCAATGCATCCTCCCAATGAGCTTTACACTGGTCCATTGGGAAACTTGCAGAGTTCCAGTAGATCCCACATGGACTGAATTAAAAAAAAAAGGCTTTATCATTTCATAGTCCAACAAGGCCAGAGAAAAGTATTCTGGAGGGTGGGATGGTAATCAAAGAGGGGGAGTGCCAGAAAAGGAGTAAACCAGCAGATCCTGCAGTACTGTTCATTTGGCAAAGTTTGGAAAACATGGCTGTTGATGCAGGCAGAACAAGAAGGGATGGGTAGATGTCACAGTTCAGGTAGGCTAGGAGAGAACTGAGGATGATGTCATGATTTTGCATCCTGTAAAGTAACTGTCTTTGTACAATGGAAATTACAGCAGGCAGATCAGCCCTTAATGTTATCACTTCCAATTAAACAACAGGGTTCCCACTAGGTTGCTGAACTGTTGACTTGTTGTTGTTGTTGTTGTTTTGTTGTTGTTTAAGTTTAACAAGAGAACAAAATAAAATGTCTGTTGCCAAAGTGAAAAATAAGCTGCAATCTATTCTGATCTATCTCTCCCTCCATCTTTGCTATTCTGCCTAACCTTCTAAATACCAAGGACCTTTGGATTACCTTTGGATATCTCATGACATCTAATAATAAATTTACAGGATGTGAAATTTTCTGTGACATTCCTGAATATTACCTTACCTCATGTGAAATGTTGGCATCACTTTAATTGCATTGCAATGTTCCCGTGGACTAATTTTATTTTAGTGTAATTTGCTAGAACAGAAATCATCTTATCTCTAAATATCATCATTAAGGTCACCGGAGAAGTGCGGTTGGTATTTTTTTTCCTTTCTTTTTTTTAAGCAAGACAACCAATTATCAGATGACGTTGAAAATAGCCATGATTTTCTATTTGCTTTAAAAGCCTGAATATTTCCATTTGTTTAGGATGAAATAGAAGAATGTATATTCAAATCTTTTAAAATAATACATAGGAGAATATATAAAGTGAACTGCTTAGAAAGGAAATCACAGAAAAGATGAGGAATCGTAAGAGGTCAAACCTTGTTTCATAAACTTATTGGAAGAAACACTGTGATTGCTATGAACAGAGATGTAGCAATTTTATATACTAGCATATAATTGCTAGTATATAATAATTGCATAGAGCTATTATTCACAATAAATTGGAAGGAAGAACCAGAACCAGATTCAAATTTAATTGTATTACTTAAATTAAAGAATCAGAGGACTCAGAGGACTCAGACTCATATGGGCCTCTGTGGCTCAGACTGGTAAGACAGTCTGTTATTAACAGCAGCTGCTTGCAATTACAGCAGGCAGATCAGCCCTTAATGTTATCACTTCCAATTAAACAACAGGGTTCCCACTAGGTTGCTGAACTGTTGACTTGTTGTTGTTGTTGTTGTTTTATTGTTGTTTAAGTTTAACAAGAGAACAAAATAAAATGTCTGTTGCCAAAGTGAAAAATAAGCTGCAATCTACTCTGATCTATCTCTCCCTCCATCTTTGCTATTCTGCCTAACCTTCTAAATACCAAGGACCTTTGGATTACCTTTGGATATCTCATGACATCTAATAATAAATTTACAGGATGTGAAATTTTCTGTGACATTCCTGAATATTACCTTACTTAATGTGAAATGTTGGCATCACTTTAATTGCATTGCAATGTTCCCGTGGACTAATTTTATTTTAGTGTAATTTGTTAGAACAGAAATCATCTTATCTCTAAATATCATCATTAAGGTCACCGGAGAAGTGCGGTTGGTATTTTTTTTCCTTTCTTTTTTTTAAGCAAGACAACCAATTATCAGATGACGTTGAAAATAGCCATGATTTTCTATTTGCTTTAAAAGCCTGAATATTTCCATTTGTTTAGGATGAAATAGAAGAATGTATATTCAAATCTTTTAAAATAATACATAGGAGAATATATAAAGTGAACTGCTTAGAAAGGAAATCACAGAAAAGATGAGGAATCGTAAGAGGTCAAACCTTGTTTCATAAACTTATTGGAAGAAACACTGTGATTGCTATGAACAGAGATGTAGCAATTTTATATACTAGCATATAATTGCTAGTATATAATAATTGCATGGAGCTATTATTCACAATAAATTGGAAGGAAGAACCAGAACCAGATTCAAATTTAATTGTATTACTTAAATTAAAGAATCAGAGGACTCAGAGGACTCAAAGACTCATATGGGCCTCTGTGGCTCAGACTGGTAAGACAGTCTGTTATTAACAGCAGCTGCTTGCAATTACTGCAGGTTCAAGTCCCACCAGGCCCAAGTTTGACTCAGCCTTCCATCCTTTATAAGGTAGGTAAAATGAGGACCCAGATTGTTGGGGGCAATAAATTGACTTTGTATATAATATACAAATGGATGAAGACTATTGCTTGACATGGTATAAGCCGCCCTGAGTCTTCGGAGAAGGGTGGGATATAAATGCAAAAAAAAAAGAGTCAGTCAGAAAACTCCTATGGGGAAAAATGGTGACGTATCAATGGCTAACCTATGGGTTGAAACAAGAGCCATACAGATAATAAGATTTATTTTCCGTGTTAGATTCTCTATCTACAATACAAGGCTTATATATTTCTAAACTATTCCTGGGAATATTGTAGGGAACAATATTGTATACATAGACACTCCTTACCCTATGACCGTAATGCAGCCTGCTATTATGGTTGCAAGTTGTCATGGCTGTTAAGCAAGATGACCTTATTTAATGAGCTCCATCTATTACTCTCCTGATGCAGTCATTAAAGGAATTTCCAGGGTACGGTGTGCCTCAGCAGTGGGGAGGCCCTGGGAGGCCAACACTGGGCCTCCCAAGTCTTTCCTGATCCCCTGAGACAACCCATGCTTGCCTTCCTTTGAGGTTCTTACAGCCCTTGTGCCCATTTTCCTCCTCTCCTGGTCCTGCCAGGTCTTCTCTTCTAATGAGTGTGTGTGTATCCAGGTCATGGTTGCCCCAAAGGTGCTTTTTCAAAAGGCAACTGGACTTCCTTTGTTTTTCCTTGAAGACAAGCATCTTCTAATGAGTCCACTCAAGGCCTGGGTTTATTTTCCATCTCCAGTCACCCATTGTGCATTTACATTTTGAAGATCTCCAGAGATTTTCTTAGGTCTGTGCAAACCTGTCAGGGAAGCAAAATGAAGTGGTTCATACCTGGGGCCCACAGCAGCCTCCTGCAAATGGCCAGGAATTGTGACTGTGCTGAAAATGGTGACTGCTTATGGAAAGCTACCAAGTGACCCAGGGACAAGCCTCCGTTCTACTTCCTTAACAGTCTATATAGCACTGTAGAAAACTTCAGAGCTATCCAAAGAGATAATCCCTATACTTTTTATATTTTTATTAAGAAGTCCAAAAGAAGTTTCCAAGGAATTTTAGGATTACTAAGAATGCTGAGTTTCAATCATTTTACACCTAATGCCATTAACCTAGTTCTGATCTCTACAATATTTAAGAGATCCTTTTCATTAACAAATTGCAAAAAAAATAAAAAATAAAAAAATGTTTCATCTCATTCTTTGCTAAGCTCCATTTCAGAGAAACAAAGGAGATCCTTATGTAAGATACAGCATAATGGCGAAACCTCTCACTTTTTCTTTTTCCCACACCAAATATATGCAAATGTTCCCTTCATTGGTGTTTTTTTTTTAAATTTTCTAAAGATTCTAAAACAAGATTATATTTAAGTTGATTTGTGAAAGTTTATATAAGGAAAAAGAGAACTGTACTCTCTGGTTATCTGATAATGAGATTCTCCAAGAACTTTACCTGATTGCACAATGAGCAAGGGCAAAAAATAACACTAGTTTAATCTGCATCTTGATTTTTCAATATACCAGAAGTACACAGCAAACAATTGTCAGACCAATGCTTACAAAATTGTCATTTGATCTGATAAAAATGAAAGTCGTTTACCAAGAACTACCTTGAAAGCAGATGTGTTCATTTTGATTGAAGCTGATTACATAGATATCTCTTTTCATATATCAGCAGTTAGTTAAAATTTGAGACTATTGGCCTGTTGTACCCATGGGAATAATTTAGTGTTTTAGAGTCCCTCTCTTTCTCTCTCTCTCTCTCCCTCCCTCCCTCCCTCCTTCCCCACCTCTCTCTGATGTCAATTGTTGTCAATTGATGATACATAATCCCTACAATATATGGATCATTCACCTTAATGAAAATAATTTAATCTTGCATATTAATCTACACTAATAAGTAGACCAAGCACACGAAAAGTGTTTACAACTATTTTCTTTAGCACTTTGGTCATCTAGATTGATGTGGAAACTTATAAGAACTAATTGCATGATATGACCCTTCACTTCTATTCATGTACAATTCTGAGCACCATATTTTAAGAAGTATTGCAGAGAAAAAAGGAAAGCATGAGACAAGGAAAACTAAGATGATGAGGAGACTATAAAAAGTTTGTGAAAAGAAATGTAAGAAACTGGATTTGTTCAATCTTGAGAAAAGAACAGAGTTTCAGGAGCAATTTTCAAATACCTGAAAGTATGTCACATAGCAGAAGATTAACACCTGTCTTGTCTTGTTCCAAAGTGCAGGACACACAATAACGAATTTAAGTTACTAAAAACAGAATCCAATTGAATCTACTTGATGTTGTTGTTTTTAATAAACTAACAGCCTGATGGGAGGCTAGACAGCCATCTGTCTGACTTACTTTAACTGAAATTCCTACATTGAATTAGATAGCTTCAATGGCTCATCCAATTCCAGGATGGTATAAGTCTACCACTGGGGTCAGGAAGGACAACATCTTGGTATCTACCTTAAATAAGGAGAAGAAGTTAGGCCTGAAAGCATCAACCTCTTTGGTGCTGACTACCATGAATGCATGCATAATGACCTGTGAAATTGATTCAACACAGAAAATATTTCCCAGTGAATAGGCTTAGACATGAACCGTAGCTTCTGAGGGAATAAAAGATATTGAGGCATCACATTATCTATTCATAAAACCATTACTTGGTAGAAATCCAAGCTTCAAACTCAGCTTGCTAAAGAAACCCAAGACTGAAAAAGAATCATAAATATTGGGTCTTCCTTCTGCCATCCCCAAATCCCCAAAAAATCCCCAAAGTTTTAACCAAAGACTATCTACTATTGATCTCATCCCATTCCTAAGAGGTCTGTAAGGGGCGTACATAAGAGCACCAGCGTGCCTACCGTTCCTATCCTAATGTTCCCTTTGACTGTATCCAATTCGTATGGTTATTTCATACTGTTATGTTTGACAAATAAAATAAATAAAATAAATAAATACATTTGTAAGACCTCAGATGCCTAAATACATGAAGTTGCTGGTAGCACGAGAAATCAATTCTACTCCCCCAATTTTTTAAAATAGTATATTACAACTATCTTCTTTCAGAGAGGAGAAGAAGGTGAAGCAATTCATAAACATTTGCCTGGTAAATCTCTGAAGAGGCTTCCAACAATATTAATTAGTAAAGACAAAAGAGAAATAGATATTTTTAGCAGAAAATTTAAGTACAATTATTTAGCTATATATTATTTAGTTACATAAACACACACACACACACACACACACACACACACACACACATATTTAATTTAAAGCGGTGCAAAACAGTGAACATTTAATCCAGAAGGAAGATGAAGAATTGCATTACCCATTATACCTGAAAAGTACTTTCCCTGCAAAAATATGAAGATACTAAATATTCATTGCAGCTCTACAACTGTTTAGACTTGTGACTTTATTTTCTGCTACTTTGTTTGGAAAGCAAATCCAGTTCTGTAAGGAACACAAGAAATAAAGCTATTCATTTATTCTAAAAATCCAACAGAAGCTGGTAGGGTTTTATAATGAACAAAGCAAAGAGAGAGGGGAGGGGAGAGGAGAGAGAGAGAGAGAGAGAGAGAGAGAGAGAGAGAGAGGAAGAAACAGATAAAATATTAACAGCCTTATATACGAAGGAAGAGTGATATACCCCACTGAGAAAAATCCTATCCTGAGAAATAGATTTTATTTCTCTATATTCTGGAGGGTATATTTTGCTTTTTACAATTAATTACAAACAAATTTTTTGCCAGCAGGAGGAGGCCAAAAAGAATTATTAAGAACTCCCCAGAAACTTATCATTTTCTTCAGGGACAACCAACTTGAAAAGCAATTACAAACACTTCTCATGAGGGCACATCATTATTCAAAGTCAGACAAATGAAACTATCAGTTAGCATGAGAAAAAAATATCAACTGCCTTCTGCTCGCTGTAATTATGTTGGATCCATGTGAACAAAGGAAGAACTTTTATGTGAATAGTTGTGAAATGTCATGCTTGTTTAACCCACATGTCTTTTACCAAAGGTGAAAGCATTTTTATTTATTTGTTTATTTGCTGCCCACCTCTCTTTAATTTTGGTGTCTTGCTGTCAAAAAGAACCTACTGAATGTAGCACTAAGCAGCACAATTAAAATTTATAAAAACAATATTATTAAAAAAAAACATCAATTCAAATATTTTGGTAGATGTCTATTTCAGCCAATAAAGAAAGAGTTTGGAAATGTTAGGTAGCTGGGGGAAAATGGAGCTAAACAAGGGATCTGATTCTCAATTCTAATTCATCCCATTTACAAACTGTGAGTTTTGAAGCAATAAGACAGATAATGTATCTTACAAAATCACTACTTTCATTCTGGTTAAAAAGGTGGGTGGGGGCAGGGACTATGGAGAATTCAAGGTTGTATTTTTGGGGACAATTAAGCAGCCTTGTTCAGTGGAGTAATGATCTAGCTCCATGTATTCTCACAAGTGAACCAAAGTGAGCAGGTAGGCTAGTTAAGTGACCTGCATTTCTAAATTAACTTCTCACTCATTTCACCTATTCAGAATTTGGGTTCTGTGGCACCATCAACATCAGGATAGGTGCCAAAATAATTATTTGTATGAAACCAGACCAAATACAACTCTACCATTCAATGGGATAATTCAGTCAAGTTTCAGGTAGTGAATGTATTTAAAGTACATTTTTTGAGGGGGGAAAAGTTTAAAAGGAGAAAATATAAAGAAAGCTGTATATTTTTTCTTTTGGATTACTGCAATGCTCTCTACATGGGGCTCCCCTTGAAGAGCATCCGGAGGCTCCAGTTGGTTCAGAATGCAGCTGCGCAGGTGATAGAGGGAGCCGCTCGTGGCTCCCACGTGACACCACTCCTGCGCAGGCTGCACTGGCTACCTGTGGTCTTTCGGGTGCACTTCAAGGTGCTGGTTACTACCTTTAAAGCGCTCCATGGCTTAGGATCGGGTTACTTACGGGACCGCCTACTGCCATCGACTACCTCTCACCGACCCATGCGCTCTCACAGAGAGGGACTCCTTAGGGTGCCGTCCACCAAACAATGTCGGTTGGTGGCCCCCAGAGGAAGGGCCTTCTCTGTGGGGGCTCCCACCCTTTGGAATGAACTTCCCCCAGGACTCCGCCAACTTCCTGACCTTCGAACCTTCCGCCGCGAGCTAAAGACATATTTATTCATCCACGCAGGACTGGCATAGGGTTTTAGATTTTATTTGGTTTTAATTTTAGTGGATTTTATCGTTTTAAAGATATTTTAATTCGGGCCAAATTGAATAAGTTTCTTAAATATTATTTTATTCTGTATTTATATTGTTGTCTTTTTATCTGGCTGTAAACTGCCCAGAGTCCTTCGGGAGAAGGGCGGTATAAAAATTTGATTAAATAAATAAATAAATAAAAATAAATAAATAAAATAGATGACAGTGTTTTCAGTTAATGGTAACAGCTTGAAACCTACACCCTACAAAGTCCTGGGAAATGTAAATGTCTCCAAACATGTAATGTCTCGAAGATTTTCCAATGCTATTGAGTTTACACTTTTTACTAGTTGCCACTGTTATTATTTGGGTTCCTTGTTTATTTCCAATGTACTTTATTATTTTCATGCTATCTCAAACTTACAACTTGTCCATTACATAAAAAGATAAAACCTAGACTTTATTCTGATGCTCACTATAAATGATGTGAAAACTGCTTTCCATGGTTTTATTACTAGGTTGCTAGTTAAGCCCCGCAGAGTTGTGTTGAAGCAACAGGGGTGGCAAATGAATCTAAATAAATAAATAGCAATAGCACTTAGATTTATATACTGCTTCACAGTGCTTTACAGCCCTTTTTAAATGGTTTAAGTCAGCATATTGCCCCCAACAATCTGGATCCTCATTTTACAAACCTTGGGAGGATGGGAAGGCTGAGTCAACCTTGAACCGGTCAGAATCTAACTGCAGAAGTAGCCTGCAATACTGCATTCTAACCACTGTGCCACCACAGCTCTTAAATAACATATAGAGAGAGATAAACCATATAGTATCATATATTATGGGGAGTTGGATTTGAAAAGATAATGGAGTAAGCCAAAGTAAAGATTGGAACATATGACATATAGTTTCCAGATTCAAATCACAGCATCACACTTCAGAATGAAGGCCATGATACATGTAGCTAGCTTCTAATTATGTAGGAAGTACCCAACAGTGTTGTTATTTATTGGTGGTCTGCAGAGGTGGGTTCTACTTACCTTTACTACCGGTTCACATTGTGCCCACGCGCGAAGCTTCTGCACATGCACAGAAGAGTTTTGATGACGTTTGGATCACTGGGTGGAGCCTCCCGCCGGTTTTACTACCGGTTCTATAGAACTGGTCCGAACCAGGGGCAACCCACCAGTGGTGGTCTGTCACAATTTTTCCAAAGGTATACAGTCAAAAATCTTGCTAATTCTTCATGGTATTCCACTTAGTGACCCCCAAACAATTGGTACCACGGTCCACTTTTTCCTGTTGTTGTTGATACTATTACTCCTACTATCTGCACATACAACATAATGGATTCTTTATATTATAACGTCAAGCTGAACGTCTATAGCTCAGTGCTGTATAAGAATTGATTCTGAAATCTATTTTGAGATACTTTAATGAACCACACTAGTATTTTATAACCTGGCTAGCTTGTAAAAATCACTAGCAGGAGTGCTTCTTCTAATCTTCCCAGAAGTATGTTCAAACTATAACTTTGCTAGGTACATCTTCTGAAGAAAGACAGAGGCTTTTTTCTATGACCTATTCAACTGTCCATGACTTTTTCAAGAGCTTTGTTCAGAACAAGAGTTAAAAAACAAGACCTTTGAGAATACACCAACCACA
The DNA here is from genome assembly GCF_028640845.1 of Ahaetulla prasina. Classification (NCBI taxonomy): domain Eukaryota; kingdom Metazoa; phylum Chordata; class Lepidosauria; order Squamata; family Colubridae; genus Ahaetulla; species Ahaetulla prasina. The sequence continues at coordinate 129,853,035 of NC_080541.1, forward strand.
AACGAGAGCAAAAGTCTGGGTTACCTTTTAGTCTGTAATGTATAGATTCATACTCTACATTCTTCTTCTCCACTGAGACAGTGAAGAGGGGAGGTAGTAGACTCTAGCTATCCAATGTTTTAATACATTATTAATTTCTAAGGCAGACTTAAACTCAGCTACCATTCCCTTGACTTTTTTTATTCTCATCCTTGTGTTTTATAAACTCAGTGACCTTTGGAGAATTTCCCATAAGCCATAAAGAATCACAAACTAGTAAAAGAGCCATCAGGTTGGATGGAGAATGAAAGGACAAAGTCAACTGCCACTGAAGTCAACTGCCACTGAAGTCAACTGCCACTGAAGTCAACTGACAAAGTCAACTGCTACTGAAGAGCAAATTTCTTTTTATTTTTGTGACAAACCAAACCTTGACTCTGTCCTTCAAATTTAGGACAAGCAAATTTAGGACAAGCTAAGATGCTGACATCCTGAAGATGAAACTGAAATACTTTGGCCACCTAATGAGAAGGAAGGACTCACTGGAGAAGAGCCTAATGCTGGGAACGATTGAGGGCAAAAGAAGAAGGGGCCGAGAGAGAACGAGGTGGCTGGATGGAGTCACTGAAGCAGTCAGTGTGAGCTTAAATGGACTCCAGAGGATGGTAGAGGATAGGAAGGCCTGGAGGAACATTGTCCATGGGGTCACAATGGGTCAGACACGACTTCGCAACTAACAACAGCAAACATGCTGCCAAGCAAGATATCAGACTTTAGCATCATATTTCTCTGCAATAATTGTTTTCACCACCCCAAGACACCCACACAAATGATAGAGAGTGTCTTGTTCACTTCTAAGTAACTAGTATGGAGAGGAAGTTTGTGAATGATCATGTCCATCACAGCAGCAATTTTTGGAGCTTATCTAGTCCAAATTTCCCAAAACATTTCTAGAGTTCACCTCCTCATTTTCTATGTAAAGGCATGCACAGCGTTTGGTGAAGTATCCAGTTTTCCCAACTGCAATATGGGTTTTGAATCCCAAATCACATGTCATGAGCAAAGAAAGAAAATATTCTTGAGAAGAGTACGATTAGCAAAAGGAAGAGTAACTTTTTGACAAAGTGAAAAATGCAATTCATTTTTCTTCTTATTGAGCTCATTGAGATTAAATTAAACTCAATTTACATATATCTATATAACCAGTTTGGGAAATCCAGTCTCATTTTCCTAAAGCTCCCTGTACACATTTTTCACTGCAGAATGGAACTTTAAATTCCATCTCCAGGTAAAACTTTTTTTTCTTCCAATATCAACTGTTGTCCCCTGAGCCTGACAAGAGCCCTAACCTCCCAAGGCTTTTAATATCACTTGTCACTTAACAAAATTCTGTTTTACCAGAAAGGCTACACGTCATATTGAATTTTTCCAAACTCCTTTACTCATAATCAGTTTTTGAGCCACCACTCCCCCCACCACATCTCTCACATACACAGAAAGAGACACAGAGAGAAAATGACTAGAAATTTTGCAGTCATTGCACCTGGAAATCATTTATGGAATAAAAGCAACATATTATTTCAGGTTGTTGAAATTAAACTGGCTTTGTGTGAAGCTTAGAAAAATAGAAATGTAGAATTTAACCAATGTTTTTCAGTTTTGGGAATCATTTACAGAAAAAAGGAATCATTTGTAACTCAACTCAGAAAGTGAGAAGAGGAAAGTTGGGCAAGCCATGTCATAATTTGTTGAATTTTCAAGAAGACTCTGAAAATAAATTCTAACAGGCATTCACAACATTGGCTTGCTTTCCAAGTGAGCTTCAGAAAATTAGTGACATTGGAGCCATCAATTGGAGGCAATTGATTTCCTTCATCCATTCACTGTACATTCTACCTAGCCATCATCCATGCTCAGCTTCAAACACAAAATCTCTTTACATTAATTGCACTAGAAGAGTGATGCCTCATTGGTTCAATGAAGCTGGAGATAGTCACTTCTCCAGTGGTTTGAGTTGTAGCATTGCATGCCAGGGGGAGCTCCCTTCTTTTTTTATTTTATTTTTTTATTCAACATTTTTCACTTTTAAAATCACAAATACACTTTTACAGCTTTCCATTATCGGAATTTTTTCTTAAATTCAGTTTATCCTTCGGCTTGCTTTGTTCATATACATTCTTATTTCTTAAGTATTTATTTATCTAATATATACAATATATACATATCTACTACACACTAAATATTTTTTCATTATATTAACTTCTCTTAACATTCACTATACATTGATTTTAGACTTCTTTTCTAGCCAATTATACCACCTATCCCATGTCTCATAGTATACTGTTTCCTCTCTGTCCATTAATTTGTTCATTTCTGCTCATTCTAGGACTTTTTTTATAATCATTGTGTGATGGAGCATGTTGTGGTTTCCAATTTTGGGCAAATAATATTCTGGCTGCAGTGATTATATGAAGTATGAGGTATTGAATTTCTTTACTCAACTTTCCTGTTATAATACACAAAATAAATAACTAGTTTCATGTCGATTTTTAGTTCAGTAATTTCCTCCAACCACTTTTTAATTTTTGACCAATAATCTCTGGCTTTGGGACATGTCCACCACATGTGGTAGTATGTCTCTTGTTGGTGGTTACATTTCCAACAATTTAGTGGGTTATTAGGAAGCATCTTGGCCAATCTCGCCAGGGGGTAAATGCCATCTATAAAACATTTTGTAAATATTTTCCTTGTATGCGGGCGACATCGTCATTTTATAATTTTTTCTCCATAATTTTTTCAAATGCTCCAATTCTATATTATACCCAAAACATTTTGCCCAAATTATCATTGTTTCTTTCAGTTTCCTCCTCCATTTTAAATTTGAGGAGGCAGTTATATGTTTTGGTGATCATTTTTTCATCAGTCCCTGTTAATATTTTATCCATTTCTTGTTCTCATTTTGAAACCCATATTGTTCTGAATCTTTTTTATATCTTGTTTGGATCTGTAAGTAAGGCCACCAATTTATTTTAATTCCCTGTGTTGTTAATTCCTGATTAGATTTAAGTTTCCCTTGCCCATCTAGAAGCTCTTTATAGGTTACTATTAAAAAAAAATCAATTAAATTAGGGTAGACCATTGCTTCCATTCTTGATATCCATCTGGGGATTTTTGTAAAGAAATTTAATTTTCATCCAAATTTCTAATAGGGCATCTCTCACTTAGTGTCTCTGGAAATATTTGTGAGCTTTGTTCTTTCCCTCCCAAATGAAGGCATGCCAGCCCCACTGCAGATTGTGTCCCTCTATTGTTAATATTCTTCTATTTCTTAAATTTATCCACTCTTTGAGCCATGTTACTGCTGCCGCCTGATAATAGAGTTCCCAATCTGGAAGGCCAAAGCCTCTTTTAATTCTAGAATCTTGTAGGAGTTTTAATTTAATTCTAGGTTTTTTCCCCAGCCAAATAAATTTTAGAGTCATTTTGTTCAATTCTTCAAAGAATTTTCTACCTAGTTTTATGGGTACCATTTGGAATAAGTTTAAAATTTTTGGTAGAATGTTCATTTTTATGGTTGCAACTCTTCCAATCAAAGATATTTGTAGCTTCACCCAATTTTCTAAATTCTTTTGAATTTGTTTCAGTAATTTTAAATAATTATCTTCTTTTATAGAGGAAATGTTTGCTATTATCGAAATACCAAGATTTTTTCACTACTTGAATTCCCAATGTCCTCTCTAATTCCTCATTTTGGCCTTGTGTGAGATTTCTGGTTATTATCTTTGTTTTGTTTTTATTTATTTTTAAACCAGTAACCTTACCAAATTTCTCTATTTCCTGTATTAATAATTCTCCCGTTTCAAGGGGATCTTCTATTATGAAAGCCATATCATTTGCGAAAGCCTGTGTTTTATACTCTCTTTTTAAATTTTTAACAGTTTTATTTCCTGATTATCCCTAACCTGAATCAATAAAACTTCTAGCCAGAGAATAAATAAAAAGGGTGATAATGGACATCCTTGCCTAACCCTTATTTATGGTGACTTTATCTGTTAGATCTCAGTTTACCATTATTTTCACTGTTTGATTTGAATACATTGCTTTGATCATTATAATAAATTTTCTCCAAATTTCATAATGGTCAATTGTATGATTAGGAATTGCCAATTCAAATTATCGAAAGCCTTTTGTGCATCCACCAGTAGCAATGCTAATTGTTTTTCAGGGTGGGTCTCATAATACTCTAATATGTTCATTATAATTCTTTTGCTGTTCAAAAAGTTTTTATTGGTCAAAAAAGGTTTATACAAATACATATCAGGTATGGTAAATTTTCATTTTTCTTATCCAAGATAAGAATTTTACTCAAATTTTTTAACACATACAACAGCCATATGGCAAGCAGGTGACACGAAGTAGCTAAGTTTACAAATCTTAAATACGCAATAAAGAAGGGTCAAGAATAAACAGAATATCGTACAAAAGAGAATAAGGAAAACCAACACAATCCCAAATATCTTTATCACTTCCTAGTTTTGGATCTCAGAACTCTGGGTTCAGCCTGACCCAACTCCAGGGCCGCAACAGCGGCAGCCGCCTCCGCCCCATGGTCTATAACCTCCCCTTCTTCAATTCCTGGGTCATCTGATTCCAGGAGGGCTTTGTGTTCCTCCACGTAGGCCGTAGCCTCCGCAATTGTACTAATTTTTTTCGTAATGCCCTCCCGGAAAATCATCAATCCCTCTGGCATCAGCCATCTGAAGCCCACTCCCTTCTGGTACAATTTGCTTGACAAAAAGTAATATTTCTTTCTCATTTCACGTACCTGTCTGGGAATCTGCCTCAGAATGGCTATCTCCCTGCCCCTGTAAATCAGTGCCCCACTCCTATGTTTTCTAAGAATTTCATCTCGTCTCTCTTCTCACAAATTTGACATGAACCTCTCTGGGAACTGCATGCGTGCGTGCATATTGTGAATTAACTCTATAAACTCGATCCACATCCCAATTCATGAAATCAACACCTCTCCCAAGAAATTCTCCCAACAATTTAGTCACAACATCTCTCAAATCTTCTTGGTCCACTTCTTCCAAATTTTGAAACCTAAGGAAATAAGACATTTTATCCATCTGTAGTCCAAGCACAGCATTGCCTGTCGTCTCCTCTCTTTTCTGCACTGCCCGCATCTCACCCTCCAGACCTTCCACTTTCTGCTTGTTTTCTGCTGAGACTTGTTGAGTATCCTTTAAATCCTTTTGGATAGTCACAATTTCTACTCTTATTTCCGTTTGGCCTCTTTGCAAATCATCCAATTTCTTGTCCATATTAGATAACTTTTCCAGAATTCTCTCCATCTCTCCAGCAGTTGGTCTCTGACCTTTTGCCATTTGAAAAAAAAAAAATACAAAATCCTCAGGCAAGCACAGTATCCTTGTAATTTCCTCCGGATCCACCAGGGGGCACTCACAGGAGCAACGAGTCCAGAGTACAGTTAGTCAACCAGGAAGCCGAAGGGAAGTGATGTCATCAAGATTCTCATAGTGAAGGCGGAAGCTGGACTCCACCACTGTTCCCCAGAGGGAGGGGCCTCAAACCTCCCTCCTAAATTTCTCCATCACCTCTTCTCTCCAGAGCTCCACAAAACCGGTAATCTTCTTATTTTAAGTTATCCTCTCTCCAGAATGACTCGTGCTCCTTCCAGCCGCAGGGGAGAAAAACCCCCCCGCACTCCGGAGCACTCCACTCGCGTTTACCGATATCCCCTTCCCTTCTCCATTCCTCAATTCTTCTCCGTTCCTGTTCACCACCAGGCTGCTGCAGTTATAAATCAAAGCCCGGTGTCACGGGCACAGCGCCCAGGCGACACCGCAATGTGTACCTCTCTCAGGAGTTTGTGTCTGCATGCATAGCTCATGTGTATCCTGAATGCTTCATCTATTTCATTTTCGACTTCATGTTTACATTTTTGTAGAGGTTCCACTAGAAGTTCAGCCATCAATTTAGGAAGTTCTTCTTTGCTTTCCACAATATTTTGAAATCGAAGCTAAAACATTGATTTTTCCATCTCTAAATTTATTATGGCTTCTTCTAGCTTTCTATTTGCTGCCACCATTTTGTTTTCTGTTTTATCTATTTTTTTCCCATTTGTTCTGTTTTAGCCGCTACCATTTTTATCTTTTGTTCATTTTTTGTTATCAAAGCCAGCTTGCTCTCCTATAGTGCACCTTGGGAAGCATGTGAGTATATCCTACAACAGAGCTGGGAAATTGGCAGCCAAACTACTAGCCTGCAACAGCATTGTGATCTCCTGGCTAATGGAACAACACTATAAGAGATGATGATGATGATGATGATGATGATGATATTCAAATATAGATGGATCATCATTTGGAGCACAATACGTAAGATATCGCAGTTGTTGAAAACCGAAACATATAATTTATTGACATCACAGTATCAGAAGGTGCCAGAGTCAAAGAAAAAGAACTTGAAAAAATCATAAAATATCATGACCTGGCCATCGAAACTACCCGATTATGGCTGAAATATGTAACAGTGATACCCATTGTCACTAGGGTACTTGGTACCATGTCCAAGATTTTATAAGATACATCAACAAATTACAGCTTCCTGCAATAACACTGTGCTACTTGGAACATCGTACATCTTAAGAAGGTACTTGGTTGATACCTAGGACACTGGCAGCAACCCATATCAACTATTAGCACCAGTCAATGGTATTTTTGATGCATTTTTGAATGTTCAGTTGACTGAGTTCCATGTTTAATGACTAAATTATGTAATAATAATAATAATAATAATAATAATAATAATAATAATAATAATAATAATAATAATAATAATAATAATAATAGCAGCAGCAGCAGCAGCAGCAGCAGCATTTTCTTTTTCTGTTCTTTTCTATTTTCTTTTTTCATACTGTCATACTAAAGCTTAGAATTTAGGGAAAGTTACAAAAGAAAAAAATAATGATTATTTCTTAGAATTTAAAAAAAAATCCATAAAAAACAATGAAAATGAATATTGCCTAACTAATGAGAGTAAAAGAAAAATCAATGCAAACACATCCTTAATTACATATTGCATCATTAAGTCTTTGAATTTTTGCAGATGCTTTTAATAAATAATACACATATCTCTAGTTTACCCAACACCCTAGAGAGTCACTTATTTTCAATAAGGTTGCAAGTAGCTTCCATGCTCTGTTTGGCTTGAGGAGAAGCTGAGGAAAGCAAAGTTTTGTATGTAGTATAAATTCTATTCACTAGATGTCAGGAGCAGTGGCAACAACAGAAGTGTCAAGGTTCCAGAAAAACCTCTTCTGCATAAAGAAAACTCAGAAGCCATTGTCTTTAAGAGTTCTTTACTAGCATGAGGAAACTGGCACATGAGTGAAATTCCAAAACTGAACTTCCGGATTCTTTTCCCAGTTATACAACCCACAAGAGTCCCACCCCCCTGACCCCTTTGATGGTCACATGGTCCCACGTTCTCCCAGTTCATTCGAATATCCTCTCGCCACTCTTCCTGCAGATGTGAACATCATCCGACCTTGACCGTCTGAAGAATGTTACCATACCCCTCAGCCCCCCCTTCTTCCCCTCAGGGGAAAAATGTGGCAGCGTCTGGAAACCTAAAGTCTAGTATGGTTTCCAGGCCTGACAGGCGTCCCCCCTTGGAAAAGAAGCTATATCCTAGGAAAGAAAACAAAGAGTTGATAAAGAAGAGTGTCAATGGTCTACACTTCCCTTCTACCCCCCCCCCCTCCAAGAGGTTTTTTAGGTTTGTCAGGGAAAGTGTCGTGAAATTGTTTAATCAAATTGTCCGCATTTACTTTCCAACTTTTGACCCAAGTAGATTCAGATAATGGATATCCCTTCCAGTGGACTAAATATTGTAATTGACCTCTGTATAGTCTAGAGTCAAGGATTTTCTTGATTTCATAGTGGGTTTCACCTTGGATTATCAAGGGTGGTGGGGGAGCGGCAGGTTGAGGTCTCAGACCAGACTGTCTAGCAGGTTTTAATAAGCTGGTATGGAATACCGGGTGTACTTTCCCCAACATTCGAGGGAGCTTGAGTTGGACGGTAACGGGATTAATAATTTTTACAATGGGGAAAGGACCCAAAAATTTTGGACCGAATTTCCTGCTGGGTATTTTCAACCTTAGATACTTTGTAGATAAAAAGACTTTATCTCCAATGCGAAAAGGGGGTTGAAGGGAACGGTGTCTGTCAGCTTGGGCTTTGTAATTCCGAGCTGTTACAGCTAAGGCCTTTTTTGTATTTTCCCAACCTTTTTTTAACGAATTCATCCAGTCCGTTAGGGAAACGGAAGTGGGGGGTTGCACAGGGAGTTCAGGCATTGGAACGAAGTCCATGCCAGAGGTTACTTGAAAAGGGGTTAACCCCGTGCTGCTGTGTACAGCATTATTATATGCGACTTCTGCAAATGGTAACAAATTTGACCAATTCTCTTGTTGGTAATTTACATAACACCGTATGTATTGTTCTACCATCGAGTTTAATTTTTCAGCCGCTCCATTGGTCTGTGGATGGAACCCAGAACTAAGTCCTTGAGACGACCCAATGGACCGTAGGAACTCCCTCCAGAACTTGGCTGTGAATTGAACACCCCTGTCGGATATTATCCTTTTAGGAACTCCATGCAGTCTGTAGATGTGTTTGACGAAGAGCTTTGCTAATTTTCTCGCCGACGGCAAGCCGTTGCACGCAGTGAAATGGGCCTGTTTAGAGAACAAGTCCACTACGGTCCATATCACTGTATTTCCCCCACTAGATGGGAGTTCAACAATAAAATCCATGGCAATCTCTTCCCAGGGTCTGGTGGGTTCGGCTACGGGTTGTAGGAGTCCTATCTTCTGACGGGAAGTAGGTGATTTCAACTAAATTGTCAGCTTCAAGCTTCTCTGCTATTTCTACATTTTCAGCTTGCTGCTCTTCCATCTTCACTGGGTCTTTGCACCGCTGTGGAGGTTGCGGAGGCTGGGGCCCAACACCCCCCTAACGGGCCCCCTCTGAGCGGAGGAGAGGGTACCGTTAGCAAAAGAAAATTAGGAGTATTGGAATAAAGTCAAGGTTCCAGAAAAACCTCTTCTGCATAAAGAAAACTCAGAAGCCATTGTCTTTAAGAGTTCTTTACTAGCATGAGGAAACTGGCACACGATGAGTGAAATTCCAAAACTGAACTTCTGGATTCTTTTCCCAGTTATACAACCCCCAAGAGTCCCACCCCCCTGACCCCTTTGATGGTCACATGGTCCCACGTTCTCCCAGTTCATTCGAATATCCTCTCGCCACTCTTCCTGCAGATGTGAACACCATCCGACCTTGACCGTCTGAAGAATGTTACCATACCCCTCAGCCCCCCTTCTTCCCCTCAGGGGAAAAATGTGGCAGCGTCTGGAAACCTAAAGTCTAGTATGGTTTCCAGGCCTGACAAGAAGTAGCTGAGAATACGTTCTCTTTCTGCTCTTTAATGTGGGACACCAGAACAGAGACAGCCTTCCCTGAGATATAATGGACTCAAATGTAAGAAATAATTGCAATGAATGAAAATAGGACTTCATTGTGTTAAACCTGTTTTCGATTTAAAAGCTTTCATTAGCCATACAGGGAAATTATGCACAGTGACATTACTAAAGGTCTTACAAGCTAAATTAGATGATCTGATAAATGTGAAACCCAAACTAGTTGCCACACAATTTCCCCTGCATTTGTCTTAAAACATTTAACTGAAGCATAATTGGAGATGGCTGAATCTATGAATTTCTGATGACTGTAATCTTTGTGTGTATCAATGGTGGGTTGCTTCTGGTTCATTCTGGTTCTTTCGAACCAGTAGTAATGGCAGTGGGAGGCTCTGCCCACTTGGCCGGACATCATCACGGATGACCTGTACATGCGCAGATGCTTCTGCACATGCTCATAGGCATGCATGTCTGCTCCCATTGTGAACCGGTAGCGGAGGTAAGTAGAACCCACTCCTGGTGTATATGTATGCGTGTGTGTGTGCATGCATACATGTGTGCATGTACACATGTGTAAAAAAGACAGTAATCCTGAAAACAGTAATCTAAATAAGAATTAATAAACAGATTATAATTTAAACAGAAAAAAATTACATTTATTTAAGGTAATAAATTATGGAGATAGGCAAAGCCTAGTATCTATCTAGCTATTGTTCCAGAAGAAAAGTTATGGCATAGGAAAGAATTTATGTATTAAATATAAAACAGGTATTACAATGCCCTAACACAAACTCTGCTTTGTGCAAGAGTCACAAAGTCACATGTAATTACATAAGAAGCAGATCAGACAGAATGTGACATTCTGTGTCAGAATGCGCATTTCATCATTCTGACAAAATTGTTGCTGAAGAGCAAAGGTTCCTTGTATATGTACCTGAAAAAAAAGTCAGGAAAAAAAAAAGCCCTGAGACCAGCAGACTTCTCAACAAACATTAAAGATAGTGACATGTGGAAATGATCTTGGGAGAGAGGAAAAAAAGCTGGACCTCAGACAAAGACCAAGGCAAGCGGCATTTGAATCTGCAAAGAAGTGAAGGAAGGGAAATACCTCAGAAGCAGTCCTCCCTAGTTTCTTGGACTGCAAAGGTGAGGGAGGAGAGATGTACTTTCAGACTTATAAGATTCCATTACTGTAACCTTACAATAAAGGTAGAGCTAGTACTTCTACAGCATTTGGGCTTCTTGTCTGGACTAGCTCACAAAGATGACATCAACCTTGCAAGACTGAAAGTAAATTTCCCTCTCCCCCCCGCCCCCGCTCACCTTTGCAGTCCAAGAAACTAGGGAGGGTTCTTTCTGCCATGCCCCATTCCTTCTGTGGGCTCAGCTGATGATTCCCTTGTGACTCTTCTCTCCCAAGATCATTCTCACATAGCAATACAACATGAAACACAACACACATCCCCACCACTCATTGTCTTAAGTCGATTGTGAAGTTAAGTAACTTGTCAAGAGTCAGCATCTCTACAGTCACATTTCCAATAATTTTTGAATTCTTCCTGTTGTTGCCCTATGGTTTGCTCCCAGAGACAAATGCACTTCTTCCTTTTTGTACATTATGTGAGGGGTCCTGAAGACAAGGTGATGTAGAAAACTAACCAATTATCTCTAATGTCAAATAGCCAGAAGCGTGGAATATCATTCTAGCTTTCATTATTTTTATTAATTATTAAATTTACTTAATACCCATCTCATAGTTTGAGGTGACTCTGAATGGAAAATTAGAGGAAAGGAAAAGCAGTTATGAAAGAAAATCCTATCCGAAATAATGAATGGTGAAAAACAGTTATAAGACATTATTATTATTTTTAGCAAGCAACAGATTCAGCTCTTTAGCCGAACTACTAGAAACATTGTCCAATTCATGGTACACTCTCTGCAGTTGACAACATCAACTGTTTAGGCCATAAAGCAACTTCTCTTTTTGCTATGGATAATCATTTAGCTTTGACTTCAACTATCCTACTGGAGTGCTTGTTTGTGCTTATTTATTTTTAAAGGGATCAATATTGTGACAGAAACTTTATTAGCAAATTTGGTAAAATCTCATCATTTCATGCTTCAGCTGAGCTGCGACATTAAAGTATAAGCAAATAGCTTAGCAACCTGTAGTCAAAACTTAACAGTTGTGTTATGCTAAAGAAACTGGATTTAAAGGAACTGTTTCAATGACAGTGCTAAATCAATAAAGGTTGTGACTTACAGGTCATTGTTTAGACTCTGGATTAACCCAGAGAATCACTGCACTACATATGTTTCTTTCAGTTAATATTTATTTATTTGTTTGTTTGTTTGTTTGATTGATTGATTAATTGATTGATTGATTGGTTTCTATAGCTGCCCATCAAAGTAAATGATTCTGGGTGGCTTACAATTCATAACATAACTTAATATAATGAACAGATGGATAATGATGACCAAAGAAAAGATGGAAAACAAACTTACTGCATTGAACAGTAAGGAGTGCATTCACACCCATATCTATTCAGGAGTCCCAGTGATTTCAGTGGCTCTTAGTGACAAGTTTATATAAAAGAAATTTTAAAATGTGCATATTACAAGGATCCCATAATTTTCTGAAATTTTGAACTTTACTAAGGACTATGGAGATTCCCAGTCATTCAGGTCATGGTTGTCTCAAAGGTGCTTTTTCAAAAGGCAACTGGACTTTGTTTTTCTTTGAGGGAGACATTTAACTCCTCATCCAAGAAGCTTCTTCATTCAATCAGAACTGAAGAATCTGCTTGGATGAGAAGCAAAACATCTTTCTCAAGGAAAAACAAAGGCCAGTTGCCTTTTGAAAAATCACCTTAGAGACAACTTTACTGAAGGGCTAGATAAAATGCCCCCCCTTTCCCCCCCCCATTTTCTTAAAGATTTAATGTTATCCCAACCTAATCCTTTTAAAATTTGTTAAGACTACAATTACAAGAAATCTCACCTAATATGGTCAATAAGCTCATCTATTCACTGCCCCTTCTCAAAAAAAGGTTTATATTCAATGTTCTTGTTGATTGCTTATTCCAACAACCCCCCAAGCTGAATAATATAGTGATTTAAAATTGTTTCCATGTTAATTAGCTGATACTTTCTTTGATCAACCAGCCAATTAAATAGGTTAAAGATGTGATTATTTACTAGGGAATACTAAATGTAAAATGCAGTATAATAGTGACATTACCCAAATCAAGGCAGTGGAAAAAAAGCAAATGTGCCCATTCAGAACAGTATTCCACATTTCAAGTGAGAATTACAAGGTTGAATAAAGTGAATGAATTTAATTTTCTGTCATGATTGCATTTTTTGTAATTCTGCCCTAGTTCTCCTTTAAATCTGTTTGTATGTATATGCAGGAGGGAGTGAGCCAGCAAATATTTGTTGATTAAAAAAAATATCTACCAAACCATTCTAGACCAATGTGATAGATTATGATTTATAGTCTCAAAATGGGAGGTCTTCAAATGGCACTATATTGAATCAGGCTAATAATGATAATCATAATCAGGAGGAAGAGGAAGAGGAGGAGGAAAAATTCTGTATCTTTTCTCAGAATGTTACTGTGGTTTTCTGACTATAAGATGCACCTTAATTTTTGGGGAGGAAAATAAGAAAAAAAATGATTGGGGGTAGATCGGCCTCCAGGAATACCCCCAATCAGCTGTTACCAGAGGTGAACTTTAACAACAGGATCATTGGTTGCGAAATCTGCGCCTTGCTTTTTTTTTCAGCCTCTCAAATGGAGGTTTCAGAGGCTGAAAAAAGCCTCTCATAGAAAAAAAAAGCCTCTCAAACGGAGGTTTCAGTGTATAAGACGCACTCTCTTTTAGCGGGGAAAAGGTGTGTCATACTCTGAAAAATATGGTATATCTGGCTTTGAGTGAATTCACAACTTCAAATGAGAACTTGTCCTTTGGGATTCACAGAGGTCATATTCCCTACTGTAGCTAAATTGTCACACACTTTTTTATGATATGCAAGGGAGGATTGTATATAATTACAACTTGGAAAAAAACCCAAAATAACATCTCCATTAGGATTCTTTTATATTCTTTCATTTCACATAAGACCTTAATCATACAGAAGAAAGTCAAGATCGTACTGTTCCAAGCATGTGCTGCCAGGTTCATCTTATGGTCACTCACTCACACACTCACAACCCTGGAAAACTGCCAGACTCAAATCACTTGCAACCGAACACTGAGACACCATCAAAGACCCAGTGAACTTAAAATAACAGCAAAAATTTGCTGTTTACAATGTATATTTATTTGTTCTTTCACACATACACACAAACACACACATATATTCACTCATCCACATCATCAACTAGGCTAACAGACACTACTATCCAGTGGGATGGAATCTGCTAACTCTAGGTCCAAAGATGCGTCAAAGAGTAGGTGGGCTCCAAGACTCCTTTTATCCTCCAAAGTCCTTGATTTGTTTTGGTACTTGAGGAGGGGCTTCCCATGTCCTCAAGCCCAACTTCTTTTGTCCTTTGTTTCCTTAATGACTTGATTCCTTCCTAGCTCTGTCTACCCCACTTACATGCTTGCTTCATCTTTAGGTTTGGCAGCTTTGGCCTAGCCTTACACTATAAAAATGCACTTCTTTTGGAAGTACGAGGAGAAAGGAAGGTCTGAGGAAAGAAGAAAAGGTATAGTTGTGGACCTCTCTCAGTTTGATCTAACTCCTGTCTCTGGTTTAATAAGATACTTGTCACAATGAAATTCCAGTGTATTCATTGACTCCACTTATAGGTGAATGACTTAACCCTGAAGGGATTTACAGTAACTGTTCCAGATAACATACTGAAATAACACCTTACACACTATAACAATTTTTCCTTTAAGATTACTGGAAATCAGTTACAGCTGATGCTTGATTATTTAAAGATTAAAGTTAGCCTTAGTGCCATTTTCACTTAGTCTTCCACAAATGTTTTGGCCTCCAAGTTTCACCCATCCCAGTAAGCATGATTAATGGCAGAGAAGAGCAGAATGGAAAAATAACCAGAGAAACCCAGAGTGAGAAGACTAGACTTAGGTTATTGTTCATTTTCTATGTTGATTATTGCTATTCTACTAAATTAAATTGTCATTAGCATTTTTCTGATCACAAACTATTGACATAGCTGGAGATGTGGCATGTCCCTACTTTGAACAGGAAGCATGTGTGCCATCTAATTAATGGGCCTGATCTAGGATGGAGCATGTATGGAATTTAGCTCTTCATTCAGCCTGATGAAGAGTTTGATGTACCACTTGAGGCAATGCCTATTTCTTCTTGATTATTCATAATGTTCATTTGGTTTTGAAAACCACAACTGTGTGTCTCATATCATCAAAGAATGCAAGCACAGAATGTTTTTCCCCCAATTAATTACAAATGGCTTGCTGAGAAAAATAAATAAATCAATATATAAGTTGCCTTCGGCCTGTTAAATGGAACAAATATTTAATAAGGTTTCAAATATCATTGCTTTCTAACAATAAACATCCCAGCAGAATACTGATGCTATAATGTTTTTGTGACAGCAGGTTTAATGAACAGAGCAGCAGGTTTTTGCTGTCTCTTCATTTGCTTCCCTAGATTCATCAAACAAAAAGTTCTCATCATAAGAAAGATTTGATTTAAACAATTCTGTTTGTACTTCAAAAACTGTTGTTTGTCTAGGATTACTACATCTAGGCAGACAACATCCAGATGACCACTTGATGAAAGAGAAATCAATGTTTTTCCTGGGTGTATTTGCTCCCATCTAATGGTCTTCTGCATGTTGACAGCTCAGATATGGCACCCCTCATTAAATCTCCTCACTCTTACAAAGATTTTTAAATGGGAAGGAAAAATATTACCAGAATGGTATCCATCTCTTCCAGAATTGATTGGGAGCAAAATAACTGATTTATGTGTGGGGATTGTTTCCATTTTTAATACAAAAGGTCTGTTAACATTATAATTCTTTGGTGAGTAACTCCAGAGAATTCATTTAAATCAGCCAGAAAATCTGAATCTATGCTCATGGAATTGTTTATTTAGACTGTTAAAATGTTAGATTCTGGTATGGCTATCAGGCAGATGAGTCAGATGTGCCAATTAAGCAGTGTGCTTTTCTTTTTTTAAATGAAGCTTCTGAGCTTCTGAGACTATTTTATGAAACAGTTCTTACTTCACTTGGTTCTCTGTTTCTTTTGCTTTCTCCAAAATCTTCTCTGGTGTTTGCCATATTTGGAAAATATTTCTAGTAGTTGCCTGTGCCCAAGCTTGTTTGTTTGCTTTCTACAAGTGGCACTAAACTAGGTAGAGGTAAGAGACATTGAAGAAGCTATGATGTTAAGTGTTGTTGTAGTTGTTTTAGGCAAATCCAGTTGCTTCTTTACCTGCATAGTCTTAGTTTTGCTAAAATGAATCTAAACAGTCTGATCTAGACCTGATCTATTTCAGAGAAGAACATCAGACTTCATGGCTTAAACTGAAGGTCTCCAAACTTGGCAACTTTAAGACTTGTGGACTTAAACTCCAGAATTCTACAACCAGCTGGCAGACAAATCCTGCGAGTTGAAGTTCACAAGTCTTAAACTATCCTACTTATCTGGCTTGTCTACTATATAGATACTTCAATATTACTATTCTCCCAGTCCAGAGCTTTGTCCTTTCTCAAATTAATCTCCATGCAAATATGGTTTTATCTTTGCTTTTTTGCTCCTTGCCAAATTATGGTGTTTTTTTTTAAATTATCTAACAATCTTTATAAGATGACCAACTCTGTTACTTGACTGCTGAGCTTGTTAGCATGCAGACCTGCTGGTTGGAGAGATATGTTTCTGCAACTTTTCATGGTTTTGAAGTGGTTCTTTCCATAGCAGAATAACTCCACTTAGGGGTGATATACATCACCTTTATATTATCATTTGGCTTTGCCAAGAAGGAGAGAAAAGAACTGGTCTTTAGATCCAGATATAGCCTTTCCATTGCTTTAGAAGAAAGATGAAACTTTAAATTGTAGTCTATGATGTACTACAAATTTCATTTTATTCTGCATGAAAGTAATAATCGTTCACTTCTAGTGTTATCACATTCAGTAAAAATCAGCCTTAGAATACTGAGAGAATGAATGAAACAGTCCACCTATTTAAGCTGAATGCTTTTCTTTTAGCACTTTATCTTTCCACAATGAACCTCATGAGTTATGGGTCTCTCACTTGCAGAAAAACATTACCCTCATCCTTCATAGGTGAGAGATTCTGCACTCATTGTGAATTTCTCCTGCTCTTGTTCGTGATAAAACTGAAGGCTTGTCTTTCTAAAAGGGAAACCTGTGAACAAAGTGATGAATGCCACCAATATATCCCAAGTGGACCTATAAACTACAATCAAATCAAGAATTTCAAAGTGAAAATACTATTCAGTGGATAACGCAATACTGAGTTCTTCAGACAAGTGAATGGATAAATAAAATTAAGCTGCATTACCCCCAATTACATTGCTCATTGTGAGAATAAGAAGCAGAAATCCAATAGGCTAGTACTTATCTATATTTATTCATTTCCAGTGAATTCAGTTTAGCATCCAGTCTTCATCACAATTTATAAAGGTAGAAAGCTATTTTATTGATTTACACCATTGATCCACTCAACCCAACCATAGCAATATTATGAAGGGCTCTCTAGGGTTTCATTCAGAATTTTCTAGACTTATTTTGAAATTCTGACTGTTGAACCTGGGGTCTCCAGCAAGCAAATATAGTTTTTTTTTTATTCCTAGTTTGTTTGTTTCCTTATTCCATTTATATCTCAGTAAGGCTCAATGAATATCCTTTCCTGCTCCATTCTGAAGCATTTTTATATTATTTCTCTCACTCCATTGCCCTTTACTTTGGCCTGAATCTTTGAATTCTCTATATGGATAATTGGTAAATTTATCAGAATCCCTTCTGTACATTGTTCTTGTAAATGTTCTGATGTAGAAGTTGACTGGGTTTCACACATTCTGTTAGAATGCCCTCTATATAATAGATGGAGGACAGAAATTGTAACATCAATTTTTAATTGCTCCACTGAGCAGAAGGTTATCATTTTTCCCCTAAGTGGTTTAGCTTTAATTATCAATAACAAGCTTGTGTAATTTTGGAACAACAGTCATGTCTTTCAAAATTCATCTGGTGCTTCCCTTATACTATTAATTATTTCAGGCATGTTTGGATAAATTTTCTTTTATTCTTAATTTATGTTGCTATTTTATATTTGATGTGTTGTAATATCATCTTTTATACTGTACATCCTGCTCATGTTTGTGGGCAAGTTCATCTGTGAATAAGCCAGATAAGCTGACCATCAAAATTTTCATATCCTTTAATTTTCACAATTGATAATCCCTGGATTATTCATGACCTTTTGGTTAAATATTTGAGGGATGGCTTATTCATGGCTGGGCCTATTCACAATTGCAACAATACACGAGCACACAATAGATTTGTGATAAGCTTAATGTTAATAGTTAAGCTTAATAGATAACTAGTTAATAATAACTAGTTAATAGATAAGCTTAATGTTAACCGCTCCAATCTCGATTGCAGAAAATATGATTTCAGTAACAGAGTTGTTTATACTTGGAATACACTACCTGACTCTGTGGGTCTCTTCCCAAAACCCCCAAAGCTTCAACCAAAAACTGCCTACTATTGACCTCACCCCATTCCTAACAGGTCTGTAAGGGGCGTGCATAAGAGCACAAGCATGCCTACCGTTCCTGTCCTATTGTTTCCTTTCATTATATCCAATAAATATAGTTATTACATACTTATGCTTATATATATGCTTATATATTGTATAGTTATTTCATGCTTATGCTTATATATACACTGTGTGACAAAATAAATAAATAAACAGCTTCAAAATATATGTGAACATAAGCCCTCATTTGCCTCAGCAATGAGAATGGAACTGAAACAACACCAAAATGATTTAAAAATAGTTTTGCTGATCAGGTATGAAAGATGAGCTACCCTTTTAGGTTGAAGATGGACTCAAAATCAACTCCCAAACCTACTGCCAGTTTTTAGAAGATACTTTCTTCAAGCAGTGGTACAGGGAAAGGTCTGCATCTTTCAAGAAGACCATGATTTTTATGCAGGACATTGCTCCATCACATGCATCAAAATACTCCATTGTGTGGCTAGCAAGTAAAGGCCTTAAAAGATGAGAGAAGAATGACATGACCCCCTTCCTCATCTGACCTAAACCCTATTGAGAATTTGTGGGCCTTTCTTAAATGGGAGATTTTTTTTTATTTCTTTTTGTCACAACAGTATACACAAACAATTGTCATAGATAAAACAACATATTTTGAAGAAAATATAAACATATATGTAAAAAAATATGCATCAACTATATCAATTTGATATGATGAAGGGAACAATAGGAGAGGAACAGTAGGCACTTTTGTGCTCTTATGCACGCCCCTTGTAGCCCTCTTAGAAATGGGGTGAGGTCAATAGTAGACAGTTTTTGGTTGAAGATTTTGGGATTTTGAGTAGAGACTATGGAGTCAGGTAATGAGTTCCAAGCATTAACAACTCTGTTACAGAAGTCATATTTTCTGCAATCAAGTTTGAAGCGGTTGACATTTAGCTTGAATCTATTTTTTGCTCTTGTAATATTGCGATTGAAGCTGAAGTAGTCTTTTATAGGAAGGATATTGCAATAGATGATTTTGTGTGTTAAACACAGGTCATGTCGAAGTCGACGGAGTTGTAAGTTTTCTAATCCTAGGATTTCAAGTCTGTTGTTTTCGGAGGAGTGAAGAACTCTTCTAGTAAAATATTTCTGGACTCTTTCTATTGTATTTATGTCAGAGATGTGGTATGGGTTCCAGATGGATGAACTGTATTCTAGAATTGGTCTGGCAAATGTTTTGTATGCTCTAGTTAGTAGTGTAGAGTTTTTAGAAAAGAAGCTGCGTAAAATTAGGTTTACAACTCTTAGGGCTTTTTTCGCTATGTAGTTGCCGTGGGCTTTGGCATTAAGGTCATTTGATATGAGAACTCCAAGATCTTTGACAGGGTGGGGGTCATCAGTTAGGTAATGTCCATCAAGTTTGTACTTGATGTTAGGGTTCTCTTTTCCAATATGTAAGACTGAGCATTTGCTGGTTGAGATTTGGAGTTGCCAAGTTTTAGACCAATTGGAAATTAAGTTGAGGTCTTCTTGAAGGGTAGAAGTATTATTAGTGGTATTAAATAGTTTGACATCATCATCAGCAAAGAGAACACAATAACTTGAGATGAGGTCGCAGAGATCATTTATGTATAGTATGAAGAGTGTTGGTCCAAGAACACTACCTTGGGGAACGCCACTTTTGACAGGAACAGGATTAGATATAGCATTGCCAATTTTGACCACTTGTTGTCTGTTTGAAGATAGGGATGACTGTGGCTAGAGACCAGAGTTTTGGAAGGGAACTAGTTTTGAAGGCTTTATTAAAGATAATGCTTAGGGGTTCAGCTATATTAATTGAAAGTTTTTTAAAAAGTATGCACATAGTCCATCTGGTCCAATAGATAATGATGGTTTCAGGTTGCGAAGGGCTTTTTCAACATTATCTTCTGTAAAGTCTACGGGTGTTAGGTCGTTGTTTTCTTCTGTGGAGTCTATATGTGTTGAGTCATTGTTAACATTTTTGATACGATTGAGGAATGTTGGATATGAGCCATCACTGTTTACAAAGACTGAGCCGAAGAATGTGTTAAAGAGGTTTACTTTAATTGTTTCGTCAGTACATTCTTTACTGTTAGATTCTTTTAGTGGTGGAATGGTTCTTGTTTCTTTTAGTTTATTGTTTACAAAATTATAAAAAGCAGGTGAAGGAAAAGAGTATACCTCTCTGAACAGTGTCTGGGAGGTTGTGGTTGCTGTTGCACAAAAAGTTGATCATCAACAGATCAAGAAACTGACAGACTCCATGAATGGAAGGCTTAAGTCTGTTATTGAAAAGAAGGGTGGCTATATTGGTCACTGATTTTTTTTTGAACTGTCAGAAATGTTTATTTGTAAATTTTGAGTTGTTTGTTTATTATTCTCTCCTTAACAGATGAAAATAAATGAGTGAGATGGGAATGTTTTCATTTAATTGCATAATAATTCTGCACACTGCACACTAATAGTTGCCCAATAATTGTGCACACATTGATATCCTCCTAAGAAAGCCATAATCTCACTTTTACTTTCTTAAATATTCAGGTTTGAGGTTTATTAACATTTTGGATTGACCGAGAGCACTGTAGTTGTTCATTAATAAAATTAATCCTCCAAAATACGGTTTGCCTTATAATTTTGCACACAGTGTAAAACCTATGGTGGATAGAAACAAAAGAAAATCTGTAACACCCCTCTCTCTCTCTCTCTCTCACACACACACACACACACACACATATATGTCTGCTCATAATTTATAGTCTCAAAAGGGAGCAGCTGCTTTAAAGAGCTGCAGTTAGTTACTCCATTTGACCCTCTATATGCTCCAAAATACCCACACTCTTATTGAATAATCTTTTCAGTTTGCATGGTGAGGCCATTAAACTCTCTGTCCATGTATTAGCCAGGATCCATCCTTTATAGTAAATTATAATATAATCTGCCTGCTTTTCATTGTTTATGTTTTGCAAAACCAGCTAGTTGTGCTTTATTCAAGAAAGTATTGGAACAAACCAAGGGCTCCCATGGTTTGATCAATGTGACTGCAGCTATCTTACTTGAAACTATCAGCTTTACCATACCCATTTTCTCTGTGATTGGAAAGCTGTAAAGCACTTCTGAATCATCAGCTTCTTAAATTGTATTTATTTCCAAGGATGCTCTTAGAGGCACTTAGACCCCACAGGCTTTCTTAGGAAATAAATAGTTTGAGTGGTTGGAACTTATTTGTGAAATGTGTCAATCGACCACCAACAAAAAAAAATAAAAAAAAATAAAGAGGGTTAATAATGTTAGTGCATTATTAATTTATCACTTATGTAAGCTTAAATGTTAAAACCGAGAAGGACCACTGCCAAATCCACTGCCACTGCCAGAGAAAAAATAAGAAAAGACAGTGGTGCTGGTAGCCTCACTTCAAACTTCAGATTGCAATAAAACATCAATGGCATATATACAAAACACTCAGAGGAAGGAAAAGGTTGAGGATTTTATGCCTATAGTTCTTTTTTTGTTGTTTTTGTAATCTTAGTCTTCTGAAAATTGCTGGCAGATTCACTGCAATTTCTCTAGGAAAAGTGACCGATATTAAATTACACAGGTGACCTAAAGTAATATGACCTAATGTGACTTTGAAAATAACAAAAAAAAAAAAAATGGCTGACAGAAAATGTGGCTATATAGTATTTGTCCACTGAGATAAGTATTCTTACCAGATTGTACATATTCTATTTCATCAGAAAATTTTTTCCAGTGTGTTGTAGGTCTAATTTCAAATACCAATTTCATAACCCCAGAGATTATTATTTTTTTTTACAAAAGTTCAAGGTGCTTGTATTGATTTTTTCCCCTCTCTTGTTCAATTGGATACAGTTTTTCAGGTTTTTAAGAAGTGGTTTGCCATTTTCTCCTTCCTAGGGCTGAGAGAAAGTGACTGGCTCAAGGTCTCCCAAATTACTTTGTGTCTAAGGCAGGACTAAAACTCTCACCGCCCAGCTTCTAGCCTAATGCCTTAATCATTACACCAAACTTGTTCAGAGACATTGACAGATTGACACATTCAAAATTTTATGTGGAAATTCAGTATGTGTGGGATCCAGGGTGTCTCTTTCTCACTTACGCTCCTCTCATAAATTAAAATAAATTGTGGGTGCTATTCTAGATACCAGCATACCAATTATAGTATTTTTATCAGTTACAATTGGCATCCATTATTGCTGGTTGCAGTGTCAAATAAAGACCAATCTTAATCTTCTGCAGCTCAGAAATTAGAATTCTCTCAATGTATATGCTGGTTGGGAAATGGAATTGAAGTTCCTTTGTCCCTATAAACATGCTCATTAAAAAGAAAAGTAGCAGAGGCCCCACTTCCTGGCCAATCACTCAGAGCAATAAAATTAATGGGAATATATGTTCAGGTTTTTTCTCAGTGTTTGCCCCTGTTCTTAGAATTTGCATTGAAACATGACTCTGTTCTATCTATTAAAAGGGTTTTAAAAATGCTTGTCCTTCCTAACTCCTAGCTAAAGTAATGTTTGATACTGAGTGTTCTTAGCTTGTTTAATTTTAAAAACTAGATATTTAATAAATTAATATTTTATATTGTATTTATGTGTTTATGTGTTTTTTAAGTGCCTGTAAACCGCCCTGAGTCCTTCGGGAGATAGGGCGGTATATAAATATGATTAATAAATAAATAAATAAATAAATAACATAGAGAGATAGGTCTGTAATTTTCAACAAGGCATGGATCTCCTTTTTTAAAGATAGGGATGACTGTGGCTAGAGACCAGAGTTTTGGAAGGGAACTAGTTTTGAAGGCTTTATTAAAGATAATGCTTAGGGGTTCAGCTATATTAATTGAAAGTTTTTTTAAAAAGTATGCACATAGTCCATCTGGTCCAATAGATAATGATGGTTTCAGGTTGCGAAGGGCTTTTTCAACATTATCTTCTGTAAAGTCTACGGGTGTTAGGTCGTTGTTTTCTTCTGTGGAGTCTATATGTGTTGAGTCGTTGTTAACATTTTTGATACGATTGAGGAATGTTGGATATGAGCCATCACTGTTTACAAAGACTGAGCCGAAGAATGTGTTAAAGAGGTTTGCTTTAATTGTTTCGTCAGTACATTCTTTACCGTTAGATTCTTTTAGTGGTGGAATGGTTCTTGTTTCTTTTAGTTTATTGTTTACAAAATTATAAAAAGCAGGTGAAGGAAAAGAGTATACCTCTCTGAACAGTGTCTGGGAGGTTGTGGTTGCTGCTGCACAAAAAGTTGATCATCAACAGATCAAGAAACTGACAGACTCCATGAATGGAAGGCTTAAGTCTGTTATTGAAAAGAAGGGTGGCTATATTGGTCACTGATTTTTTTTTGAACTGTCAGAAATGTTTATTTGTAAATTTTGAGTTGTTTGTTTATTATTCTCTCCTTAACAGATGAAAATAAATGAGTGAGATGGGAACGTTTTCATTTAATTGCATAATAATTCTGCACACTGCACACTAATAGTTGCCCAATAATTGTGCACACATTGATATCCTCCTAAGAAAGCCATAATCTCACTTTTATTTTCTTAAATATTCAGGTTTGAGGTTTATTAACATTTTGGATTGACCGAGAGCACTGTAGTTGTTCATTAATAAAATCAATCCTCCAAAATACGGTTTGCCTTAAAATTTTGCACACAGTGTAAAACCTATGGTGGATAGAAACAAAAGAAAATCTGTAACACACCCATCTCTCTCTCTCTCTCTCACACACACACACACACACATACACATGCGCGCACGCGCACACACACACACACGTATGTCTGCTCATAATTTATAGTCTCAAAAGGGAGCAGCTGCTTTAAAGAGCTGCAGTTAGTTACTCCATTTGACCCTCTATATGCTCCAAAATACCCACACTCTTATTGAATAATCTTTTCAGTTTGCATGGTGAGGCCATTAAACTTTCTGTCCATGTATTAGCCAGGATCCATCCTTTATAGTAAATTATAATATAATCTGCCTGCTTTTCATTGTTTATGTTTTGCAAAACCAGCTAGTTGTGCTTTATTCAAGAAAGTATTGGAACAAACCAAGGGCTCCCATGGTTTGATCAATGTGACTGCAGCTATCTTACTTGAAACTATCAGCTTTACCATACCCATTTTCTCTGTGATTGGAAAGCTGTAAAGCACTTCTGAATCATCAGCTTCTTAAATTGTATTTATTTCCAAGGATGCTCTTAGAGGCACTTAGACCCCACAGGCTTTCTTAGGAAATAAATAGTTTGAGTGGTTGGAACTTATTTGTGAAATGTGTCAATCGACCAACAACAACAAAAAATTAAAAAAAATAAAGAGGGTTAATAGTGTTAGTGCATTATTAGTTTATCACTTGTGTAAGCTTAAATGTTAAAACAGAGAAGGACCACTGCCAAATCCACTGCCACTGCCAGAGAAAAAATAAGAAAAGACAGTGGTGCTGGTAGCCTCACTTCAAACTTCAGATTGCAATAAAACATCAATGGCATATATCCAAAACACTCAGAGGAAGGAAAAGGTTGAGGATTTTATGCCTATAGTTCTTTTTTTGTTGTTTTTGTAATCTTAGTCTTCTGAAAATTGCTGGCAGATTCACAGCAATTTCTCTAGGAAAAGTGACCGATATTAAATTACACAGGTGACCTAAAGTAATATGACCTAATGTGACTTTGAAAATAACAAAAAAAAAAAAAAAATGGCTGACAGAAAATGTGGCTATATAGTATTTGTCCACTGAGATAAGTATTCTTACCAGATTGTGCATATTCTATTTCTTCAGAAAATTTTTTCCAGTGTGTTGTAGGTCTAATTTCAAATACCAATTTCATAACCCCAGAGATTATTATTATTTTTTTTTTACAAAAGTTCAAGGTGCTTGTATTGATTTTTTCCCCCTCTCTTGTTCAATTGGATACAGTTTTTCAGGTTTTTAAGAAGTGGTTTGCCATTTTCTCCTTCCTAGGGCTGAGAAAGTGACTGGCTCAAGGTCTCCCAAATTACTTTGTGTCTAAGGCAGGACTAAAACTCTCACCGCCCAGCTTCTAGCCTAATGCCTTAATCATTACACCAAACTTGTTCAGAGACATTGACAGATTGACACATTCAAAATTTTATGTGGAAATTCAGTATGTGTGGGATCCAGGGTGTCTCTTTCTCACTTACGCTCCTCTCATAAATTAAAATAAATTGTGGGTGCTATTCTAGATACCAGCATACCAATTATAGTATTTTTATCAGTTACAATTGGCATCCATTATTGCTGGTTGCAGTGTCAAATAAAGACCCATCTTAACCTTCTGCAGCTCAGAAATTAGAATTCTCTCAATGTATATGCTGGTTGGGAAATGGAATTGAAGTTCCTTTGTCCCTATAAACATGCTCATTAAAAAGAAAAGTAGCAGAGGCCCCACTTCCTGGCCAATCACTCAGAGCAATAAAATTAATGGGAATATATGTTCAGGTTTTTTCTCAGTGTTTGCCCCTGTTCTTAGAATTTGCATTGAAACATGACTCTGTTCTATCTATTAAAAGGGTTTTAAAAATGCTTGTCCTTCCTAACTCCTAGCTAAAATAATGTTTGATACTGAGTGTTCTTAGCTTGTTTAATTTTAAAAACTAGATATTTAATAAATTAATATTTTATGTTGTAAATTATCTTAGCAGGAGGGAATTTCCAAGCTATTCCCCATTTAGTCCTGGGTAAAGAATCAATCTGAATTTTATCCACATACAATACTGAAAAGAGCTGACCCAGTGTTGATGAATGACATTCCTTTTAAATAGTAGAATTGGTAGAGTTGAGCTCTGACCCAGCCAAAATTGGAGGTCCCTAGGCTATAATCTCACCTTCCTCTTCACTTCCCATTCCAGGAGAACTACCTCAGTCCTTCCTAGTCCATGCCTCACCCTAAAAACTGATTTGAAAGGAAATCATGCTTTATGATGTCAAAACTCATCAACCGGTCCAATAATCCTAGGAGAGCAACACTTCTATTATCCCAGCCTCACTAAAGCTCATCAGTGTCAAATGTCCATTTGTGAAATCTAACTGAAGTCAGTTTCCCCCAGCTCCCTTTGCAACTATGGGTCCACCACTTTCTCAATGGCAAGCGAAGATAGGAGATTGGATGGTTATTATCAAAGAACCAAGTTAGGGTTTCTTGGAAAGGAACAAGCCATAGGTTCTTTCAACATATGCTAGTACATATCTCTTCTCCTGAGGATTCATTCACCAGTGTCTTCACTATTCTCCCTAAATGGAGAGTCCCATCAATGAGGAAGAACAGGGATCCAAATCATTTTTACCTTCCTTAGCATCATGGGGTAAACTTGAATCTGAGCAGTTCTTTGCATCAGGTCAAATCCAATGATTGTCTTTCTCAAATTTGTTTCATGCTTTTTTATATAAAAGTTACCTTTTAAATTGTGAATTTTAAGCATTTTAACCACATTCTTTCCCACTGTTCCATTTGACTAACAGTCAAACAGTCTTTGTCTTTAGGCACAATTCTTCCCAAGCCTGCAAGCCACCCCAATTTTCCAGCTGGTAATTAGAACTTTGACAATATTCCCCACCATGAACTCAAGAATCATGGAAACCATTATGTCTGATGGTGGACTAATTGGATAGATCCATCCGTCTGGTGTGGTAGGTGGTACCAGTAAGCTCTATGGCAGAGAGTGATCTAATCATAACAAAAGGCTGAAAGGCATTTCCCATCCGTACATTTCGGAGGTAGGATCTTTCCAGACACCCTGTTCCACAGCCAAGTTTTAATAATATAAGCCAGATATACCTCTCACAATGATTAATTCATGGTTGAGGAAGGATTGGAGACAAGGCTTCCGTCGTGAGCTAAAAACATACTTATTTATTCAAGCAGGACTGGCATAAATAGTGATTTTAAATTGGGGTTTTAGAGATTTTAAACATTTGTAAATTTTTTTAATTTTTAAATTATCGGCCATTTATTAATAGTTTCTTTTAATTTCTTTTAATTGTATATACTCTGTATTTTATTTCGGCTGTACACCGCCCTGAGTCCTTCGGGAGAAGGGCGGTATAAAAATCTAATAAAACTAAAACTAAACTAAAACTAAAACTAAGGTGGCTCAGTGACTTAATGACACTGGAGCTCCAGCAGTTTGAGTCTTAGCACTGTGCGGTGGGATGAGCTCCCATCATTCACACTGGCTTCTGTCCACCAAGCTGTTCAAAAGCATGTTCTACGCAAGTAGGTAAATAGGTTCTACTTTGGTGGGAGACAAGTTGGTGCTCCACGCAGGCAGTCAGATTCCTGCCACTTTGGATCTTCTTAGTTGTGATGTCATTTGTGAGGAGGCGTGGAGGAAGGGAGGATGTTTAGGATAACACTCAGGAAAAGTCACTCATCTTCTTTCTGATGTAACCCTCCTGTGGCGTGCCTTGGGAAGCATGTGAGTGTGTCCCACTATAGAGCTGTAAATTGGCAGCCAATTATTCTGCGATAGCATTGCAGTCCCCTGGCTAATGTAACCATGCCATATAATAACAATAACAACAACAATAATAGAAATAATTTGTTAGACCTGGCATCAAGCAGTAGCTTGCCAGAAAGAAAGGTGTCCAACGGCCATGGAAAAAGAACATTGGAGTACGCTTTATTATTTAGTTAGCAGATATCCTGGCTTATAAAGTTAATTCACTATTACTAAAGTAGAGATCACCACCATGATCTCACACTCCTACTGTGCTGATAATATATTCATCATGACACAATTTGTGGGGACAGAGAATAACATGACTCCTTCCATGAGACCAAGAGGGAATAATTCCTGAGAAAATTTCCCACATCTCATTTTTTATATGTATGTATGCGGAAAAACTACAGAACAAACCAATTGAATTGCCTTGCAGTTTATTATTGACTGAACAGCTAATTCCTTACATTATTATAATCAGGCAACACCAATTAATTCTGAGTTCCTAGTGAGTTTGATAATAAACTAATCTTCCTCACAGTCAATATAAACGTGTCATGCTGAGAAAAATTATTAAAAAAAGCAATGCGCTATTTCATTAAATGGTGACACGATACTCGGTTGCCCACAATAAAGTGTTGTTCCCTCAGTACTTGGAGACCAAACCCAGTTAGCATTCACTTTATTAACAGAATATCAGGAAAGGCAAAGTCTATGCACGCAAATCAATAGAATTATATATCTACATGTTTAAAAATGTTTCCACTGGACTGCCTTGGCTATACAAATACAGTTTCTAATATCAAGAGTAGTATTTGAAGATTGATTCCAACTTTTAAGGATGAAGTAGGAATGAAACAGCAAATAGCATCTAATAGCTGAAACTAGCCTCAAATTCTTAAATAAAATAATTTTATTTAAATACTTGCAATCTTTGATTTTACACATGGCTAACTATATTTGAAAATCGAAGTGACTAAATCAATTATAATAAAGAAAGAGGAATACTGAGGGTTTATTTCATGAAAAAGTAGGCCTAATGATAGAGTTCCAAGTCTCCCTCTTAGATATATTCAAAATTGTCAATCACCTCCTTTACGTTTTGAAAATAACTGCCATTTCAGCTTATTGTTTAAGTGGTCCTACAATCAATTAAAAGTTCTTTAAATGTTTTTCTTACTTTTATGTATCCATTCACATTGATTGAGAGAAACTGTCCAGAGTTTTGGGGAAAAAAGTTATAAAAACCAATAACAACATCTGCAAAATACTTTTCTATCCTGCATTAAATGAATACTAAATCAGAAGCACCTCCTACTTTCTATAGCCTTATTTGCATGTCATTAAATGGGGGCAGGGTTTCATTGACAAATTTGTCAAAGTCTGAGGGAGATGGGTGGTTTAAAAAATGTGAAAAATAACAAGCAAACAAACAAACAAATACATGGCAATCTTCCTCAATCACTCTTTTGTCTAACTGTACTTTTGTTTCAGCTCAAACAAAAACAAATTCTTTATAAAATACTGAAAGTTGGGAATTCATGTGGCAATGTAATCTCCTCATTCTTATATTCCAATGAATCAGGGAGAAGCCTGCCTGAGTCTTTTCCAAACATTATTTTCCTTCTCAGGACTTAAAATGTATTTCAGCCCCTCCCCCACATTCCCATTATTTCTTTCAAGGTCATCTCTCTTATACTTTACCATGGATCTACCAAAAGGAGAGTTCCTAGCTGGACTGAACATACCTTTGGCTGGTGCTTCCAACTCTTTTTTTTTTTTTAATTCAAAAAGTTTTACAAAAAATTTTTTTCCCCCTTTCCCCCCCACCCCTCTCCTTCACAAACCCCTCCCCTCCCCTGGCTTCCGGAACAAACACAAGGTATAGTTAAAAATAAAACAAACATATGCTAAAAAAAATTTTTTTCCCCAAAACTATTATACCAATTCTCCCTCTCTAGCTCTGACTTCTTCCTTACATAACCAAATCCTTCAAAAAATTAACAATAAACAGTAATAAAATATATAAATCAGTAGAACAAATTAATCCTAAAATATTTAAAACCAGCTAAAGCATAAAAATCCAATCCAGTTCAGAGAATATCTCCCTTATAGCTTCTATAACCATATAACCATATAATTTCCCCAAGTCTTCTTACATAAGATCTTTCAAGAATATTCTATTTAAAATTCAATATAACAGATTATAAAATTTATAAAATTTCAATAGAGAAAATTACAATATTATTTAATTAATTACAATATCTATTCAACTTTAGTCCTTCCTCATCAAAGTCCAGTATATCCAAATATCTAGTCTCTTATAATCACGAATTGCCTTTCGGGGACACTAATATTTTTGTCTATTAATATTTTAAAAAAACCTTGTTTCAAAAATAATACTTTTGTCTCTTGCCATTTTTTTTGGTGCATTAACCTCTGTCTTTCCTTCGTTGCTCCTTTTAAAAAATCAATCACAATATTTCCTAGTAATTCCTTATGTCCAGAAATCCAAAAATTACTGCCGTATATTCCATCAGTCCAAAAAGAGAACTGTGCTTCCAGCTCTTTATTCCACCTTTCTAGACTTCTTTACCTCAAGCCTAGAGATTATCCAATCTACTAATCCGTACAAAGATGCAAGGAAACAAAAGAATAGTAGTGTACAACTAACTGTCCCACATTACAAGTCTTTCTTGGCTACTAGCCTTCTTGGCTTCACCTGTAACCACTCTGTCCTTACTAACTACCCACTAAGCTATTCTGGTCAGTAGTTCCACCTCCTCCACTATCTGCTTTCCTGAGACTTGCCACATCCAACTGACCTAGGGACTCTATCACCTCCAGTCATTCCTGCTGAACTGTCATCTGTCCCTTTCCAGCAGTATTCCAACCTAGGAGAAAATTTCATCAGCTCCTCACATCTTCGGCACTCTAATGCACAGTGCCTGACATGATACTGTTCATTTGTGCCTAATTTAACACACTGGACTTTGTGCCATGTGTTTCACCTTTGCCAGTTCTGATCACAGATGGTTCCAAGTCTTGCCAGAAATAGAGCCTCATTCATCAACTCCAACTGATTATCTCCTTTCTCTTCCTGCTGCCATCTATCCCTCCTTTCAACAATTGCTCCATGAAGTTGCAAGGAGTTCCTTCACATATTACAAACTGCCAATATACCCAGACACCAGAACACAACCAACCTGCAATCTACAAAAACAATGAAACACAATGAGTCCTCCAAGCCTACTTGCATATCTGGACTTCATCTTGTTCTAGATGAAAATAAAATATTTTTTTAAAAAAAATGACAGTATTGGATTTGATTTAAATGGAATAAGCAGTCATTACATAATAGTTGGAGTTTTTGACATTATAGAAAAACTTTTGACACTGCCTTGAGTCAAACTTCAATGTCATTCTCGATAAATACAACTTAACTGCTTAGCTTGTAGGATCACAAACTGAAATTGCATTTTATTAGTCCAGAGACTTCATTTCTCCAAACCTCAGATTATTACAAATCTTCAATAAATATTAGGATTCAGATGCAGATTATTTGCATTCGATTGCTTTTCCTGGCACTTTTTCCACATCTCATTTTTATATGTATGTATGCGGAAAAACTACAGAACAAACCAATTGAATTGCCTTGCAGTTTATTATTGACTGAACAGCTAATTCCTTACATTATCATAATCAGGCAACACCAATTAATTCTGAGTTCCTAGTGAGTTTGATAATAAACTAATCTTCCTCACAGTCAATATAAACGTGTCATGCTGAGAAAATTTCCACATCTCATTTTTATATGTATGTATGCGGAAAAACTACAGAACAAACCAATTGAATTGCCTTGCAGTTTATTATTGACTGAACAGCTAATTCCTTACATTATCATAATCAGGCAACACCAATTAATTCTGAGTTCCTAGTGAGTTTGATAATAAACTAATCTTCCTCAATCACTCTTTTGCCTTTTGTTTCAGCTCAAACAAACAAATTCTTTATATAATACTGAAAGTTGGGAATTCATGTGGCAATGTAATCTCCTCATTCTTATATTCCAATGAATCAGGGAGAAGCCTGCCTGAGTCTTTTCCAAACATTATTTTCCTTCTCAGGACTTAAAATGTATTTCAGCCCCTCCCCCACATTCCCATTATTTCTTTCAAGGTCATCTCTCTTATACTTTACCATGGATCTACCAAAAGGAGAGTTCCTAGCTGGACTGAACATACCTTTGGCTGGTGCTTCCAACTCTTTATTCCACCTTTCTAGACTTCTTTACCTCAAGCCTAGAGATTATCCAATCTACTAATCCGTACAAAGATGCAAGGAAACAAAAGAATAGTAGTGTACAACTAACTGTCCCACATTACAAGTCTTTCTTGGCTACTAGCCTCCTTGGCTTCACCTGTAACCACTCTGTCCTTACTAACTACCCACTAAGCTATTCTGGTCAGTAGTTCCACCTCCTCCACTATCTGCTTTCCTGGAGACTTGCCACATCCAACTGACCTAGGGACTCTATTATTATTTATTTATTTATTTAAATACTTGCAATCTTTGATTTTACACATGGCTAACTATATTTGAAAATCGAAGGTGACTAAATCAATTATAATAAAGAAAGAGGAACACTGAGGGTTTATTTCATGAAAAAGTAGGCCTAATGATAGAGTTCCAAGTCTCCCTCTTAGATATATTCAAAATTGTCAATCACCTCCTTTACGTTTTGAAAATAACTGCCATTTCAGCTTATTGTTTAAGTGGTCCTACAATCAATTAAAAGTTCTTTAAATGTTTTTCTTACTTTTATGTATCCATTCACATTGATTGAGAGAAACTGTCCAGAGTTTTGGGGAAAAAAGTTATAAAAACCAATAACAACATCTGCAAAATACTTTTCTATCCTGCGTTAAATGAATACTAAATCAGAAGCACCTCCTACTTTCTATAGCCTTATTTGCATGTCATTAAATGGGGGCAGGGTTTCATTGACAAATTTGTCAAAGTCTGAGGGAGATGGGTGGTTTAAAAATGTGAAAAATAACAAGCAAACAAACAAATACATGGCAATCTTCCTCACAGTCAATATAAACGTGTCATGCTGAGAAAATTTCCCACATCTCATTTTTTATATGTATGTATGCGGAAAAACTACAGAACAAACCAATTGAATTGCCTTGCAGTTTATTATTGACTGAACAGCTAATTCCTTACATTATCATAATCAGGCAACACCAATTAATTCTGAGTTCCTAGTGAGTTTGATAATAAACTAATCTTCCTCACAGTCAATATAAACGTGTCATGCTGAGAAAAATTATTAAAAAAAGCAATGCGCTATTTCATTAAATGGTGACACGATACTCGGTTGCCCACAATAAAGTGTTGTTCCCTCAGTACTTGGAGACCAAACCCAGTTAGCATTCACTTTATTAACAGAATATCAGGAAAGGCAAAGTCTATGCACGCAAATCAATAGAATTATATATCTACATGTTTAAAAATGTTTCCACTGGACTGCCTTGGCTATACAAATACAGTTTCTAATATCAAGAGTAGTATTTGAAGATTGATTCCAACTTTTAAGGATGAAGTAGGAATGAAACAGCAAATAGCATCTAATAGCTGAAACTAGCCTCAAATTCTTAAATAAAATAATTTTATTTAAATACTTGCAATCTTTGATTTTACACATGGCTAACTATATTTGAAAATCGAAAGTGACTAAATCAATTATAATAAAGAAAGAGGAATACTGAGGGTTTATTTCATGAAAAAGTAGGCCTAATGATAGAGTTCCAAGTCTCCCTCTTAGATATATTCAAAATTGTCAATCACCTCCTTTACGTTTTGAAAATAACTGCCATTTCAGCTTATTGTTTAAGTGGTCCTACAATCAATTAAAAGTTCTTTAAATGTTTTTCTTACTTTTATGTATCCATTCACATTGATTGAGAGAAACTGTCCAGAGTTTTGGGGAAAAAAGTTATAAAAACCAATAACAACATCTGCAAAATACTTTTCTATCCTGCGTTAAATGAATACTAAATCAGAAGCACCTCCTACTTTCTATAGCCTTATTTGCATGTCATTAAATGGGGGCAGGGTTTCATTGACAAATTTGTCAAAGTCTGAGGGAGATGGGTGGTTTAAAAAATGTGAAAAATAACAAGCAAACAAACAAACAAATACATGGCAATCTTCCTCAATCACTCTTTTGCCTTTTGTTTCAGCCTTTTGTACTTTTGTTTCAGCTCAAACAAAAACAAATTCTTTATAAAATACTGAAAGTTGGGAATTCATGTGGCAATGTAATCTCCTCATTCTTATATTCCAATGAATCAGGGAGAAGCCTGCCTGAGTCTTTTCCAAACATTATTTTCCTTCTCAGGACTTAAAATGTATTTCAGCCCCTCCCCCACATTCCCATTATTTCTTTCAAGGTCATCTCTCTTATACTTTACCATGGATCTACCAAAAGGAGAGTTCCTAGCTGGACTGAACATACCTTTGGCTGGTGCTTCCAACTCTTTATTCCACCTTTTTTTTTCAAAGTTTTAAAAATTTTTTTCCCCTTTCCCCCAACCCTCTCCTTCACAAACCCTCCCCTCCCCTGGCTTCCCGGAACAAACACAAGGTATAGTTAAAAATAAAACAAACATATGCTAAAAAATTTTTCCCAAAACTATTATACCAATTCTCCTCTCTAGCTCTGACTTCCTCCTTACATAACCAAATCCTTCAAAAATTAACAATAAACAGTAATAAAATATATAAATCAGTAGAACAAATTAATCCTAAAATATTTAAAACCAGCTAAAGCATAAAAATCCAATCCAGTTCAGAGAAAACCCAAAGGAGTTCACAGCCTGGTAAAAATACAAGATAATACAATATACATATGATTAAAATATAATTAAAAACTTATTGAATTGGCCACGGTTAAAAATTTAGAATAAAACCCATTTAAAACCCATAAGTTTAAAACTAACCCAGTCCAGCGCAGATGAATAGATGAGTTTTAAGCTCATGACGAAAGGTTGGAGGTCCGGAAGTTGACGGAGTCCTGGGGAGTTCGTTCAGAGGCGGGAGCCCCACAGAGAAGGCCCTTTCCTGGGCGCCGCCAGACGACACTGTCGCTACCGACGGCACCCTGAGGAGTCCCTCTCTGTGAGAGCGCACGGTCGGTGAGAGGTATTCGGTAGCAGCAGGCGGTCCCGTAGATAGCCCGGCCCTATGCCATGGAGCGCTTTAAAGACGTTCACCAACACCTTGAAGCGCACCCGGAAGGCCACAGGTAGCCAGTGCAGCCTGCGCAGGATAGGTGTCACGTGGGAGCCACGAGGGGCTCCCTCTATCACCCGCGCAGCTGCATTCTGGACTAACTGAAGCCTCCGGATGCCCCTCAAGGGGAGCCCCATGTAGAGAGCATTGCAGTAATCCAGACGAGACGTCACAAGGGCGTGAGTGACTGTGCATAAGGCATCCCGGTCTAGAAAGGGGCGCAGCTGGCGCACCAGGCGAACCTGGTGGAAAGCTCTCCTGGAGACGGCCGTCAGGTGGTCTTCAAAAGTCAGCCGTTCATCCAGGAGAACGCCCAAGTTGCGCACCCTCCACCGGGGCCAATGCCCCCCTCCCAACAGTCAGCCGTGGACTCAGCTGACTGTACCGGGATGCCGGCATCCACAGCCACTCCGTCTTGGAGGGATTGAGCTTGAGCCTGTTTCTCCCCATCCAGACCCGTACGGCTTCCAGACACCGGGACAGCACTTCGATAGCTTCATTGGGGTGGCCCGGTGTGGAAAAGTACAGCTGGGTGTCATCAGCGTACAGCTGGTACCTCACACCGAAGCCACTGATGATCTCACCCAGCGGCTTCATGTAGATGTTGAACAGAAGGGCTGAGAGAATTGACCCCTGCGGCACCCACAAGTGAGGCGCCGCTGGCGACCTCTGCCCCCCCGCCAACACCGTCTGCGACCGGTCGGAGAGATAGGAGGAGAACCACCGATAAACGGTGCCTCTCACTCCCAATCCCTCCAACCGGCGCAGCAAGATACCATGGTCGATGGTATCGAAAGCCGCTGAGAGGTCTAATAGGACCAGGGCAGAGGAACAACCCCTATCCCTGGCCCTCCAGAGATCATCCACCAACGCGACCAAAGCCGTCTCAGTGCTGTAACCGGGCCGGAAGCCGGACTGGAACGGGTCTAGATAGACAGTTTCCTCCAGGTGCAGGGGAAGCTGATATGCCACCATACTCTCTACAACCTTCGCCGCGAAGCGAAGGTTGGAGACCGGACGATAATTACCCAAAACAGCCGGGTCCAGGGAAGGCTTCTTGAGGAGGGGCCTCACCACCGCCTCTTTCAAGGCGGCCGGAAAGACTCCCTCCAACAAGGAAGCGCTCGTAATCCCCTGGAGCCAGCCTCGTGTCACCTCCTGAGTGGCCAGCACCAGCCAGGAGGGGCACGGGTCCAGTAAACACGTGGTGGCATTCAGCCTACCCAACAACCTGTCCATGTCCTCGGGAGCCACAGGGTCAAACTCATCCCAGAAAATGTCACCAAGACCACCCTCAGACGCCTCATCTGAATCGTCACAATTTTGGTCCAGGCCGTCCCGAAGCTGAACGATTTTATCGTATAGATAACCGTTAAACTCCTCAGCACGTCCCTGCAACGGGTCATCCGTCATCTATCACCTCCAGTCATTCCTGCTGAACTGTCATCTGTCCCTTTCCAGCAGTATCCCAACCTAGGAGAAAATTTCATCAGCTCCTCACATCTTCGGCACTCTAATGCACAGTGCCTGACATGATACTGTTCATTTGTGCCTAACTTAACACACTGGACTTTGTGCCATGTGTTTCACCTTTGCCAGTTCTGATCACAGATGGTTCCAAGTCTTGCCAGAAATAGAGCCTCATTCATCAACTCCAACTGATTATCTCCTTTCTCTTCCTGCTGCCATCTATCCCTCCTTTCAACAATTGTTCCATGAAGTTGCAAGGAGTTCCTTCACATATTACAAACTGCCAATATACCCAGACACCAGAACACAACCAACCTGCAATCTACAAAAACAATGAAACACAATGAGTCCTCCAAGCCTGCTTGCATATCTGGACTTCATCTTGTTCTAGATGAAAATAAAATATTTTTTTTAAAAAATGACAGTATTGGATTTGATTTAAATGGAATAAGCAGTCATTACATAATAGTTGGAGTTTTTGACATTATAGAAAAACTTTTGACACTGCCTTGAGTCAAACTTCAATGTCATTCTCGATAAATACAACTTAACTGCTTAGCTTGTAGGATCACAAACTGAAATTGCATTTTATTAGTCCAGAGACTTCATTTCCCCAAACCTCAGATTATTACAAATCTTCAATAAATATTAGGATTCAGATGCAGATTATTTGCATTCGATTGCTTTTCCTGGCACTTTTTCCTTAACAGCCATGGTCTTCCAAAGATGTTCAACATTAGTAAACAGTTGATATCACACCTCATATAATGAATTTATTTTAGCATGAATAAACATGAAAACACTTTGCTGGTGTTAAAATTTAAAAAAAATCTGGAAATAACGTGCACCAAAGACATTCCCCAAATGAAATAGTGGGAGGTGGGGAATAGAAAACATGATTTTTGCTACGTTCTATTGAAATTTTATTGTGAAGTCTCTGGGAAATATTTATTCCTCTTCAAAGTTCTCAAGTTCAGAACTTTAAAATGATTCCTTTTCCAACAAGACTCTGTCTGTGTTTGTATGAACTAAGGCTAAAACATTGTAAAGACTAACTAATGGAACACACCAATTTCTGTATGTAAGGCATGTGCAAATCAGACTGGATTAGATTCAACTTGAAGATTCAAAGAGATATGATTCCATTAGAATTTTCAATTTCAGATTGAAAGGACAAGTGATTTGATCTGAGCTACTTCAAGTTTAGAGAGTTAAAAAAAAGAGATATTCTTTTATTAGCTGCAGTATAATGGGAAAACAGCAAACATATTTCAACTGCTTCATTCTTTTTATTACAGTAGTTTTTATAAAATGGGATGGCAAGAACAGGAATGGAAGACTATTTCATTCTGGAAAGTTTTGACAATATAGTTTCAATTACTTTGTTAAAGAATATATGTAAAGTGAAGCAGGACACTTTGGAATCGGATCAAATCAGGCAGTTATAAATTCCATTTTTTTAAAAAAATGCTTCACAGATTTTTTTTAGTTTTTCGGCATTGGGTCAGTCCAAATTGGATTCAATCATTGTTTGAACAAAAAATAGCAGGAATGAGGAAGGAACAGCACAACAGCCTTAATCATGTGCAGCAAAAAAGTCCAAATTGGACTGACTCAATGCAGAAAAAAAATGTGATGCATTTAAAAAAGAAATTTAAAACTATCAGATTTGATAGGATGCCAAAGTGTGCTGCTTCAGTTTATATAGGTTCTTTAACATAGCAATTGAACTGTAGCTGCAATCAAAGTGAAGCTCCCCTTTGAGGATCTGCAAATACTTAATCTAGGTGCATGAGACAACTAGACACAAGAACAGTTTTTTCCCGAACGCCATCACTCTGATAAATGAATAATTCCCTCAACGCTTTCAAAGTATGCACTGCTATTAATCTTCTCATCATTCCCATCACCCATCTCCTTCCACTTATGACTGTAACTTGGTTGCTTGTATCCTTACGATTTATACTGATATTGTTTTCTGATTGCTTATTTGTAGCCTATGATTATCATTAAGTGTTGTAAGTGTTGTACCTGGATTAAGGTATCTTTTCTTTTAGGTACACCGACAGCATATGAACTAAGACAAATTCCTTCTGTGTCCAATCACACTTGGCCAATAAAAAATTCTATTCTATTCTATTCTATTCTATTCTATTCTATTCTATTCTATTCTATTCTATTCTATTCTATTCTATTCGGATTTCAAATCTTCATTCCGTTCCATAGTTGCCCACTTGGACTTGCTTGGATAAATTGTCTTTCTCTTCTTATGATTTCAAAATGTCTCCTTCATTTCTCTATTCTGCCCTTTTTTATGTTTTGATATTAGGGGAGGCGAATGCATCCATTTTGGTTCTCCCCTTCATTTGCTAGGGAAATTTGCTGAGATTTTACTGAGTTTTATGGACTTTCCTTTCAAGTAGAATGACAATGACATCTGCAAGTGCATTTAGCCATATTTGACTACGGCATATTATGCCAGGGATATTTGCAGTTGTATCTAGCCTAAATCAAGAAGCTTGTCTGTTTTATGATGGCAAGATTCTTGCTATAAGATATGTGACAAAGGACATAGAAAAATGTGCAAATATGTGTCTTCTGAAGGTCTGCACTCATAATCATATGGGTCAACTCTGTCTTGCAGTAATACGAAAGCATCAGATTTTGGACTTTAAATAAAGCGGAATTGCATTTTTTCTGACTATGTTAGAAACCAGAGCAAACTGTGAACATTTTTTTCCTCATTTTTTTCCATCTGAAACCAAGTGCAGCCCAAATATTAGCTAGGGTTTTTTTCCCCTTGTCTTTATTTCCCAGTTCCTTCACCCTTTTCAGCTATTTTTCTGAAGGATCAAAGAGACACTTTGTTTTATAAATGTACTTTTGATTGCCACATTCTGCCATGCTGAATGTGTGGTTTTCTTACAGTGGCTGATATCAGACACACCTTCTAAACAATTAGGATTTAAATCCCTAACAACAACCACAACAAAGTTTCTATACAGTCTGTATTTATTTACTCTGTGCTGATTATTTGTGACTTTTATTGTGTATTATCTTGATTTTATTGTTTTCTTACATCTGGCAAGAGAACTTTAAATTATTTTAAAGAACATTTAAAGTATAATAATAAGTAATATATGATTGATTTATTGATTTATTGATTAATTGACTGATTGACTAATTGACTGATTGAGGTTACTTTGGAACTTCTCATAATTTGGATTAAGATTTTTTCCCACTTCCTATGTGCAATGTTCAGATATATGATCTCAACGAATCATGGATCACATAATAAATGACTTAGTATGGCAATTGCATGAAATCATTTTACATCTGAGTATATATTGCAACTACTGAAAAAATGAGTCATTTCAAAGAGTTGACAGCTCATCTGAATACTTTTAAAAAAATTAAAAATTGAAAGGAATGCATTTTTCAATGCTGCCAACATTTTTCACCTTAAAATGTAAGTACTTTTGAGCTTCAAAGACAACGATAAACTTACATGAGAAACATTGATATCTATATAATATTTCAGAAGTTCAAGGTGGAAAACTTGAAAACAGAACTGACCATAATGGGAGCAAAGAAGAAACTATAAATCTTTCATTCATTGTGTACGTGTGTGTGATTAGAAATAATCCTTACAATTGTCAAAAAGGT
The DNA here is from genome assembly GCF_028640845.1 of Ahaetulla prasina. Taxonomy (NCBI): domain Eukaryota; kingdom Metazoa; phylum Chordata; class Lepidosauria; order Squamata; family Colubridae; genus Ahaetulla; species Ahaetulla prasina. The sequence goes on from NC_080541.1 coordinate 129,893,206, forward strand.
TTTGTTGCTGCAATGGACAAAAGGAATTTGTTTCCTGGAGATCTTTGAAAGAACTGGGTTTTTTTTAAAAAATCCCTGACTTTATCTTTTTAAATATACAATAAACAGCATAACTGGATGTTACTCTGTCCATATTATAGTTATACTGTACTGAGAGGATGAATTAATTTGCTGTCATTGTTCTCTTTGCTATTTTTTTAGATTCTGAAAGGTACACAAACACTCTAACATCATAGCACTCTATAAATTTATGTTCACTCTACTACACTGACCTTTTCAGTATTCTGTGTATAGACTTGTTGACCATTTTGTGTCTCCATTAATTACATCCTTTCTACTTAGTGGAAAACAGGAAATACCGAGTAAATGGGATTCTAAAACATTTTAGGTTGTGATTAATTTAAAGCAGACTGAGAATAAATTGGGCTTGGATTACATTAATTTGGATATGCAAAAAAGCCTTTCCCAAATATTTTCCAGCCCTTTCTCAGGGCCAAGTCTTCATTTTGGATTATCCTACTTACCAGTATGACCCTTCATTTACTTTACTCTTGAATCCTGAGCAACATTCTCTACCCCCAACATCCAAAATAATATAATATAAACTATGTACTGGATGTTGCATGCTTCCCAATAAAGTAAATACCAGTACTGGTATAAGATTTTATCTTGGATTTGAAATCTTATATCTAGCTCTCAGAAGATTTGCTACCAACTGCTGGGTTTAAATTGGCCTGGTGATTTTCTTTTACTAACAGAAAATGGAAGGCATTTTCTTCCTTTCATCTTTGCTTTGATGTCTCTGATTGAGGAGAGGAAAAGTGGGAGGAGGCAGCAAATATCATTGAAAACAATCACTGCTGCATTCACTCTGTGGTTTCCTGGCTGGGTAGGCAGAGCCTGTGATGAGAGAGCAAGACTCTTACAAAGCTCACTTGAACTACAGGTCTGGAAAAACAGTTTTTCAGACAGAGACCTCATCAGAGCCAAGCAGGAAGATTTGACAGAAAGAAGCATGTTTTGTATGATACACAGCACAAAATGTGCTGATTCTTTCCTTGGCTCTACCTGGTCCTTAGGCGGTGTAAAGACAAGGTATATGAGGATTTCATTTAGCTGTCATACCAAGGCGATGTTTCATAGAAACTCTGATAAAGCTTTCTTCCATTAATTGTTGGCTGCTGGCTTAAATGGCTTTAAAAGATGATTATACAATCTGGCCATGGTCCCTATAATCACAGCCCATCTGTCTTGCAATGATCACCTGGGAAAATGAAATTGAGGTGCACATCAAGTGGCACATAACTGTATTTCATGTATTATTAACAGGGAGGCTTTTCTTTCTTGTTTGCCCTTTATAGTCCATTCCCTTAACAAGTTTTTGTTTATTTGAAACTTGCTCCATCACCGAGTTATTTAGATTTTATTCTCGAGGCTTCAGTAAATGCATGGCTGGCTGATGCATGGCTGGCTGATGTTTCCTTAATGGAAGCTACCATAATAATTATGGAGATGAACCTTGTTGATTTGGTCCAACCCCAATAAACTAGATTTAAATGGGGTGGAAATCCTTTTAAACACATTCTGTTCTCCCGTGGACAACACTTGGGACTCATTGAATGTATGAATACCTCCAACATATTTAGTGTATTTGTCTTCAGTTTATGAGCAACTTTGTCTGAGAAACTTTATTATTTTTGGTTCATTTTGTATTATTGAAAAGGATTTTCAGAGTGTGAACTTGCTGCAGTGGAATCACCAGAGTCTGATCGAGCCTTAAGAAGTAACACATACATCAGGCCTTTCGTTGGTCGCATCTGCTTCATGAGATACATCTGATTAAGTAGATTTAGCTCACAAAACATTATATCCTAATAAATGCATAACTTCTTAAGATCCCTTGGTTCTTTTAATTCCTGGAACTGCTTTAAGAGTGAAGCAGAATTACAGAATCTCATGCCAGCTTCTCAACATTTTGAAATCAAACCAGGAGCTTTACACATCTTTTCCAAAATGTGGATATTTTAGTTAAAATAGATAATTTGAACTTTGTTCCCCTGCCAGTTTTGCCAGGCTGAACTAAATATTCTCAAACTTTGATACTTTAGAGTGTAATATTCATCTGACCAGGCATGTGAATCTAAACCGGAGAAAAGAAGATAAGAAATTGAGCTTTATATAAAAACTTTAAATTTTTTCACACTTTCTATCTTATTTTTGTCTTCCTGTAACAACTCCTTCTTCTCCTTCTTCCTAATATGGATGCACATGATGAGTGTTTTGAGCAACAGTACTGAAAATCCTCTTAAGGGTATGAATTTGCTTAATTCGGCAGAAAAAAAAGTAAGAGTTCCAGTTATAACTAATCCAGATATAAGAATTACAAATTAAAATTGAAATAAATTCATTCATTCTGGATTATTTCAACCAAATTTATGTATTTTTAAAATCTCGTTAGGATTATTTGCCATTAAAAAATAGGAAAATGTGTAACCTTGAAATTGCTGATGGGCAAATTAAGAATTGTAGCTACTTTTGCAAAATGGCTGCAGGGGACAGTTGCTTATTCACACAATGGCTGGCATGAGGAATATAACTAGCAACAAAGCACCAATTTACTATACTGCTATCTGCCAATTTTCTTGCTTATGAGATCCAGAGGCACCAGAAACAAGCTTTTTTTTGGGGGGGGCAGTATTCCAGTTTCCCTTTTATTTATAGAAACAAACAAAAGTTCAATAGACAGGTAAAGCAGGAAACCTTGAATGGAAAGGAAGACATCCATGGGTAGAGTAATGCCTTCAGTTGTCAAGTAAGAGATCAATCATTCCATCAAAATAGAGCTGGAAGGGACTTTGGATGTCTTCCAGTCCAACCCCTGCTGAAACCAGAGACCCTATACAACTTGAGACATGTGACCTCCAGTGACAAAGTATTCACAACTTCTGAAGGCAAACTGTTCCAATGTTATGAGGACAATATTAATTGTTAATCCCAATGTTAACTGTTAGGAGCTTTCTCCTTAATTCCAAGTTGCTTCTTTCTTTGATTAGTTTCCATCATTTTTTCTTGACTTGACTTCTGGTGCTTTGGAAAATAAGTTGACCTCCCTTTCTTTGTGGTGGCTCCTCAAATACTGGATTACTCTTATCATGTCACCCCAGTCCTTCTTTTTTCTAGAGTAGATCCCAGGGTAATTATTTTTTCAATTTCAATAATTTTTCAATAAGCATTAATTAATGTCGCTTATTTTTAAAAAATGTTATTTACTTTATCTTTATTGTAAAGTAATCAATCACAATGGACCCTGAGCAGTGTGCTAAGTCAGAGATTTTAAAATTCAACAACTTTAAGATGTGTGGACTTCAACTCCCAGAATTTCTCTGTCATCATGAAGTTGAAGTCTACAGGTCTTAAAGTTGCCAAGTTTGAAAAACACTGCTAATTGAAAGTTTATGCTGCCTCTTTGCCATAACTGCCAATACAGAAAGTGAACAATGAAATTCAGGGGAGAAAATAATTTATTACACAAATGGCATATAATTAATGAACATTGTGCAGTAGTAGGAAGATTCTTTTATTATTATTCTTTTGGAAATTCATATCTAGGATGGCATCAGTTCAGAGATGGTATTCAGCAGGTTCTGACCAGTTCTGAAGAACCGGTAGCGGAAAGTTTGAGTAGTTTGGAGAACTGGTAAATACCACCTCTGACTGCCCCGCCCCCATCTATTCTCTGCCTCCTGAGTCCCAGCTGATGAGAAAGAAATGGGGATTTTGCAGTGACCTTCCCCTGGAGTGGGGAAGGAATGGATATTTTATAGTATCCTTCCCCTGCCACGCCCACCAAGCCGCACTATGCCCACAGAACTAGTAGTAAATTTTTTTGAATCCCACCACTGCATCAGTTTATAGAATATTTGGTTCCACACTTCTTGTTCTGGATAACGGATGCATATTTCAAAAATCTAGTGGAGAAAAAGGCATCTCTGGCTCATTTTCCCTGAAGTAGTAGGATAACCAAGGGATGCAAGGAGAAGCAAATCAAAGATGCCATGCACCACCTTCTGCTGCACTGAGCAATAGAGCTGTGCTGGGACTGAAAGCTTCTCATCATTTTAAAAAAGTAATGCCAGTCTTGATAGGTGGTTTGATTCCACATGGGAGAAAACACTGTTCTTCAGCATTAAAAAGCTAAATCCTGCTATTTTATTGCAATGTCTGATTTGGAAATGTAAATTATGTTCTATCAGTAGAAATGCCATTGTGCTTAACAAGTAAATGTGCACATATATTTTTAGGGAAGACATCAAGGAATGCTTACCTAGCCAAGAGAATTAGACTGTCATACATTGCAGTTGGTGTGTGTGTGTGTGTGTGTGTGCATGAGTGCGTGCGCACATGCATTCAGGCATGAAAGAGAGAGGGAGGGAGGGAGAGAGAGGGAGGGGGAGAGAGAGATTGAGTGTTGTGTGAAATATAAGCATATTAAACTGCATTCAATACTACTAAGTAATCAGCTGTTTATTTTTGCTTTGTTGTCTAGCTGGATTCTAGCTGTGTGGAAACCTACAAACTTTATTTTATATCAGTCAAACAAACAAAACTATTGATTTCCACCTGCTAAGCATTTGTTAAACATATAAGAATTTTATTGGGGAAAAGATTAGCAACATTCAGTATAAAATCCTAACAAATATTTATATTTCTTTCACAAGGAAAAGCTATTTTCATTTAATGAAATATTTGCAACATTTATTTTGTGAAGTCCAACAGTTAGGGTAATAGCAATAGCAATAACACTTAGATTTATATACCACTTCTCAGTGCTTTACAGAATCAGTATACTGCCCCCAACAATCTGGGGCCTCATTGTACCAACGTCAGGAAGATGGAAGGATGTATCAACCTTGAGCCAGTGAGAATTGAACTGCTGAACTGCTGGCAGCCAGCAGTCAGCAGAAGTAGCCTACAGTACTGCGTTCTAACCACTGCACCATCACGGCTGTTTAAATTGAATGAAACATAGCTTTAGTCCTCAGTTTTGTTTTGTTTTTTATTTTATTTTATTTTTTGAATTTATATCCCGCTCTTCTCCGAAGACTCAGGGCGGCTTACACTGTGTTAAGCAATAGTCTTCATCCATTTGTATATTATATACAAAGTCAACTTTTATTGCCCCCAACAATCTGGGTCCTCATTTTACCTACCTTATAAAGGATGGAAGGCTGAGTCAACCTTGGGCCTGGTGGGACTTAAACTTGCAGTAATTGCAAGCAGCTGTGTTAATAACAGACAGACTTAGTCTGCTGAGCCACCAGAGGCTGGTTAATTTCAGTCCTTATTTGGTTTAAGATGATAATGCAGTTTTTCAACTTTTATGAAATAAAAGCACATTAACTTGTGCTTCTTACTTTTCTTTAAATTCTATAAAAAAGAAATTCACATTATCAAATCTGAGGCATGGTGGCTCAGCAGTTAAAACCCTGGGCTTGTTGGCTAGGAAGTTGACAGTTCAGGTTCAAGACCTGGGCATCACAGGATGGGATGAACTCCTGTCCTTGCCCTAGCCTCTACCAACCTAACAGTTAGAAATGATGAAAATGTGAGTAGTTAAATAGGTACCACTTTGGTGGGAAAATTACAGTGCTCTGGGATGTCATGTGACTATATGACTATGGAAACATCTTCAGACAACTGGCTCAATGGCCTTTAAAAAAAGAAATGAACACTATCCCTTGTAATTGGCAATGGAGCAAAATCCGCAAGAACTCCTTTACCTATTGACAAATTAATACATAGCTCTAGTATGAAACCTGTTTGTGATGGAAATCTTCTGTCAACTATGATTTCACTTATGCATAGACATCAGGCAAGCTATTAATATTAAAACATCCGTGTATTTTCCAGGGTATTGCTCTTTCAAAGGACTATTTGAGAAACCAGAAATAGAATTCATAATATATGAAAATGAGATTTCTTTTCCCATTTTCCTATAAGAAATGGGTTTGCAGACTGGTTTCATAAGAGGAAAATGTCATGTTTTCAAATTAACAACATTGAAACTTAATGAAATATTGTAGACTTTGAATGTTTAAGAAAAAAGAATTAAACAAGCTAGATATTTTAAATATGAAATATACTATATTTCATTCTCCTTTTCAAATTAATTTCAGGTAACAGTAACAGAGTTGGAAGGGACCTTGGAGGTCATCTAGTCCAACCCCCTGCTTATGCAGGAGACCTATACTAGGGATTCAAACTGCCAAACTGCTGACCTTTCTGATCGACAAACTCAGCATCTTAGCAACTGAGCCACCTAGCTAGGATTTAATAGGTATTATGCTATATATTATTCTATATATGTTGATGAAAGCAAAATATGAGACTCAGAAGACTTTATTTATTTTATTTTAATGACTATGCAATCCTTTGCTTAAGGGTGGGGCTAGGATAATTGATTGGAGTTTAGCTTTTACTGGCCAGATGCCCTTCCTGATGCCTATGTGGAGTTTGCAGCAGACAATTACTCATTGTGCCTAGAGACAGAAATATCTGCCCCTGCCTAGGATCAAACACAGGGTCTCCTGATTGTGAGACGAGAACTCCACATGTATGCCACCAGACATACTCCATATGTATGCCACCAGACATTGTCAGACTCAGCAGACAATAATTGTATTAAAATAATTTTCATTTAATTCTAGAGTATATAGAAAACAGAATCTAAAATACTATCTAGGTATATAAGTCTGCATGATTAAAGTCATAATAGTAAATATATGTAAGCTATTATCCATACTGTATGGTACATGCTGTGATTTATTTTGCTAAAGGTGGTCCAGACAAAAAGTACTGAGGCTACAGTAGCAGAATCTTGAATATCTAAAAGTTCTTTTTTCCCATTTTACCTTTACCATCCAAGAAATTAGGTGGGATCCTTTCTGATGCATTTGCTATGTTCAGCTGGGCTCAGATGCCTCTGGTCTGTTGCCTACTCTGTCACTCCTCCTCTTGTCTCTCAAGGACATTCCCACATATTAGTTTTCAATTACTTATGTTCAGTTCAAGAAATATATACAGTACTATGTAAAATGCTTTGGTCACCATTAGATTTGTTGTTGTAGCAATGGATAATGACCATATATAATTATGTCCCAGTTTCCTTAGTACAACACAACCAGAAAATATAGGAAATCTGTATACAGTATTCAAAAACAGGAAAAAGCAGAAGAAAACAACAACAACTTCCATAAGATAATGTGACAAGCAGGGGTGAAATACTACCAGTTCGGGCCGGTTCAGCCAAACCGGTAGTAAAAAATGCTACTGGTTCGCTAAACTGGTAGTAAAAAAATATTGGACATACCCGCAAACATATTCATTTTCTTGTATGCACTCAAATGTTGCATTTGATAGGAAGCTTCTTCATGTTTAAGCTCTCTTGTTTTGAAGTGCAGTTATTAACATTACTGTTTTTGCTTGCAGCTGAAATCATGTAAACCTGATCTTCAGTCACAAATGATATGATAACTCAGGTTAATTTATCAAAAAAATTCCTCCTTTTTATTGTCTTTTCTGTGCTTTTTTCTTTTCTTTTCTTTTGTTTTGTTTTTCTTTCTTATACTGATTGACAGAGATTAGTTAAAGCATAAGATTTTCTCTTTTTAAGGGCATCTTGATCTATAGCTATACTGTGAGTTATTATTTTGTGAAAATCTTCACGGGGGGTGTTTTTTGCTTTGGTGTAATCTCCAACAAAACTCTCCCCTGAAGCTGTTTTGGGAAGCAGTGAGTGAAGTGAATCTTCCAGGTCCCCATACTTGCCTTGCCTCCCTTAACATTTGCAGTAGCTTGACTTGTGAATGCCAGTCAAGACCAATTATATTGCCTTTTGTTTCAGTGGAACTGATATTATCTCCATGAGAACAGAAGGGGGTTTTATCAAAGCAAATTGAAGCCCTGTGATCCAGACCCCAAATAAATAGATGGAGATATATTTTTATTTTTATTTTATTTTATTTTATTTTATTTTGTTTTGTTTTATTCATCAACAAGTACAAGGAAACAAGTAACAGTATAAACATAGACATGAACACATGGAAAAAAAAATGGGCACAAAAAAAGGATATAAATAGGCAAAACATAGCCATAAACACATAGAATGATTACATATAATTGGGAACAGTAGGACAGGGATAGTAGGCACTCTGGTGTGCTTATGCATGCCCTCTTAGGGACCTCTTAAGAAACATGAAAGGTCCACGGTAGACAGTTTAAGGTAAAAGGTATGGGGATTAGAGAGACTAACAACAGGATCAGGTAGAGTGTTCCAGATAGTTACTACTCTATTGCAGAAGTCATATTTCCTACAATTAAGATTAGAGTGAATTACATTGAGTTTAAATCTATTAATAGTCCTTGTGTTATTATGGTTGAAATTAAACTACCAATTAAAGTAAATAATCTTATGATTCATGGAGATTCATTCACACTAAAAGCACAGTGCATCTTCAGATTTCTAAGCTTTAAGAATTTATAGGCAGGGTTGGATAATGGTACTTTGGTGTGAACCCATAACCATGAAAACCTCTCTTGAAAGACAATAACTTACCTTCTGTCCTGAGATTTGTGCTGCTAACATTGTAGAAATCCATCTAGCAGACAGAATTGCAATAGAATAGAATAGAATAGAATTTTTATTGGCCAAGTATGATTGGAGACACACGAAATTTGTCTTGGTGCATATGCTCTCATATCAAGGTGATATCAAGGTGATGCATTATGGGTTAGGTTTGTTTGGAGTGTAATAATAATAATAATAACAACAACAACAACAACAACAGCAACAAAACAACAACAACAACAACAACAACAACAGAGTTGAAAGGGACTTGGAGGCCTTCTAGTCCAACCCACTGCCCAGGCAGGAAACCCTACACCATCTCAGACAGATGGTTATCCAACATTTTCTTAAAAATTTCCAGTGTTGGAGCATTCACAACTTCTGCAGGCAAGTCGTTCCATTTGTTAAGTGTTCTAACTGTCAGGAAATTTCTCCTTAGTTCTAAGTTGCTTCTTTCTTTGATCAGTTTCCACCCATTGCTTCTTGTTCTACCCTCAGGTGCTTTGGAGAACAGCCCGACTCCCTCTTCTTTGTGGCAACCCCTGAGATATTGGAACAATGCTATCATGTCTCCCCTAGTCCTTCCTTTTATTAAACTAGACACACCCAGTTCCTGCAACCGTTTTTCATATGTTTTAGCCTCCAGTCCCCTAATCATCTTTGTTGCTCTTCTCTGCACTCTTTCTAGAGACTCAGCATCAGCATCAATAGACTTAGAAAGAACAAGTTTAATATTCAGCATACTACCAGATAAGCCTTTTATTTTTCTTGTTGATAATATTGAATTGGGGAGGACAAAAAGAAAAAAAAACTGGCTAGGTGGCTCAGTGGCTAAGACACTGAGCTTGTCGATCAGAAAGGTTAGCAGTTCTGCAGTTCGAAACCCTAGTATAGGTCTCCTGCATGAGCAGGGGGTTGGACTAGAAGATCTCCAAGGTCCCTTCCAGCTCTGTTATGTTTGTTTGTTTGTTTGTTTATATTTTCATGCACCCTTTGCTTAATATTTGTATTTCATGTATATTTTTTTAATATCAGATTTCCAAACATGCATGAGAGAGAGAGAGAGAGAGAGAGAGAGAGAGAGAGAGAGAGAGAGGTTTCCCATTTATTCCCCCCCACTCCCGGGAAAGTAGGTTTTTTTGTGTGTGTGTGTGACTGTATACATTTTTGATATACATTTTCCATCTTTTTCTGAATTTTTAATGTTGCGTTTACTCATAAAGCCAATTTAGCATGGGGAAAAAAGACCATATCCTTTGTATTAGACATTACATTTAATAGTTTTCTAATTGATATAATTGTTTCCAGAGATAGTAGAGTTTTATTGTATTTAGATCCTGTGCACTGAACTAAAGATGTTATATGTGTTTATTCCAAAGTGGCCTAAATCAGAAAATTATTACCAATTGATAGCTTCCAGTCTTTAATACGTGACAATAGCCTAATTATATAGCTCCAGAGATGGAAAACCAAAGCTCCTTCATTATTTTGTAACTGATTTTCTTTAAAGATATTCTTAGAATTAAAGGACCCCATAAACATTTTCTAAACAGTTTATTTTATAAAAAATGTTTTCCAGTTATCTGAACAGAAATTCCTTTCAGAATATCACTTAATCTGGGAATAATATTCATTTTGACAGCATCCATATTTCCCCAAAGGGGAAACGCCAAAAGTGAGATTTACGTACCCCATGTATGTATGTATGTGTCTGTCTGTCCGTCCGTCCGTCCGTCCATCCATCCATCTATTATATGTTTTGATATATACATAGGCCTCTGCCAGCTTGTCCAGAACAACCTGCATTTTCAGTACAAGACAGCTTTAGATGGGTTCTATAAAAATATTATTCAAGGAATAGTTAAATATAATTCAGGAAGCAAGTGTAGTGTGAAAGATAAGCTCCTGAGTAAATGCAAGGAAGAGCTCAAAGGCATTTATGTGGATAGTATGGGAAATTTATTAGAAAACAAATTTAGGAGGAGTTCATTAACTTCTGAGAAAACAGATGTTTGGACATATGTCCAAGAGTGTGTGATATGCTTATAATGAGAGTCTCCATCTGGGTATGCTGCTTTATTAACACACAGTACGCATTATTTAGAAGGTTAGGTTATGAGTATGAATGGAAAATGTTATAATTCAGGTAGTTATAACTAATTTGTTTATACATCCTCAAGACCTCCACGGTGACACATGATTGGCTGACAGTTGGCACCAAACCACATTACTGCACAAACACAGTAGGATTTTGCACTCTGCACAGTATACCTGCCAATGTTATGCACATCAGTCTTTTATCACATCAAAGAATCAGCTTACCTCCAATGACATCTCAGTAGTTTGAGTAGTTAATGTTTAGCTAGGTAAGTAATTTGTCATTACAGACAATCTCACTGGTATTGGAAAATTTATAGACAATCCATTTTTCCCTCTGGGTTAGAAACTTCTTCCCATGTAAATGGGAAAAGATGTTTGAATAAAGGATAGCCTGTGGATTGCAGATAACCTGTGGCTTATGTTTGTGGATTCCAGAGCCCTCTTTCCTTTGTCATTCTTGTTTCTGCTGATTGTAAAATAATGCATTGTGTTGGTTTTCATCATACTTCCCCACAACCATTTTAGAACATTGCCCATCCAACACAACTGTGTAAAAATAGTGAAATATGGTTTTCAGATAATAAAAAGCAATGATACCAACAATGTGTTCTAAAACTGCAGGAACTCTGTGTTTGGAGAAACATTTGAATGATCGTATGGAAACATAAAAGAAGAAGAGAATTGAGCTAAGGATATCTATACCCTTGGGGGGGATTTCTTCTCCTACAAATATTATTTCAACAGTAATGGGCATTTTCCTTTTTCTGCTGAAAGGATAAGAGGAAGTAATCTCCAACAAGGCATTATATCCTTTCAAAACCAATATTTCATTCCTTAAAAACCTCTGGTGACAGACTGAGAGAACTGGTTTAGGGTGGAAATACCATTCCTCCCTAATGGTAAGGGTAATGCCATTATTGTGGCAAAAATTATCCAAGGGGTGGAGAGTCAGAACTGGTGAATATCTGTTTTTGGCTTGTGAATCCTCTGGTACCAGTTGTTCTCTTTTCTACACAGGATGAGCTCTCTCTTCTGATATAGATGTCGGTCATTATTATTAGTCAACTGGAAAATTGAAATAAAAAATTTGGCTCATTCAGTGAATTCACTGAATTCAGGAATACTGCCAGGATTCTATTAATTAAGTGTAAAGAGAAAGTGTATGTTTATAAGAGCCAATGGTAGATAGATCAAGCGCTAATTCAATTAATGTAGTCTTGTATCCAGAGAAAAGCAATTAGACCCAATAGGGGTAAACTTAGCAAGATATAATCAAGCCCCAGAAGCTTTCTTAAGCATATAATAGAATCAAATCCTTTTAATTTTCAGACAGATTATCTCCTGATAATCAAATCCCTGGGGTTTTCTTATTGCACTTGCTGTATATCTTCTAAGAGTAAGCAGTACATTTTACATTCAAGATAAATATAAATTAATATTCTGAGGATCAACTTCTGAGGGGAAAAAACTGTATTTTTTAAAAAAAATTGATGAAGTTAATGTGCATTAACTATCTTCCCATTTACAGCTTGATTTGCCAGAATGAGCTGAGGAGCAAGTACTTGTGTATTATTTATCAGCACTTTTTTTTTTTTACATTGTTTGATGTTTGAAAGCACACAGAAACTATATCCCTTTTGAGGTGTGGCAACCAGAACTGCTTACAATATGTGGCACAGTCACACCATTAATTTATATAAGAGCTTTATGATATTTGCACATCTATTTTCAGTGATGTTTCTTATTATCGCTTATTATCTCATTATCGCTTTGACCTCTTTTTCTGGTGGATGCACACTGCACATTGTGTGGACACCTTCATTGAACTGTTTATGATTACTTCGGTATTTATTTCCTCATTAGTTACTTCTACTTCTTGTAAATTTCTATGAGCAGTTAGGATTTTTGGTACCAATGTGCGTCAGTTTATACTTGTACATGTTGAACAACATCTATCATTTTGATGCCTGTTCTCTTAATGTGCAGAGATTCCTTTGGAGCTGTTTGTGATCTCTTATTGCATTTCCTGAACCATTCTTTTACACTTTTCTCTGTCTTCAACTTCTGACACTTAGTTTCACAGCTTTCAGGAAAGGGATCCTTATCAAAGCACTTGTTCTCTCTTTAAAAAAAAATAAATCCATCCATATGCATATTCCCTTTTTTTAACATCACATCTCATTAATTTCATTGCATTCTCTCTTAAAACACAACAATAAATATCACTTTTAAACAAAAATCAGAATGTATAACTTGAAAACTTGTATAGCAAATTTGACACAATTTATTTCTTAACAGTAATCTAAGGTTCTCCTAATTTCATTTTTAAAAAGATGTTATAACATGTTGGAAAACAGATTTTGAGAATAGGTATATTAAAGTTATACAGCTCATACCATCTTCTACTGATTTCTTGTGCCAATATAGGATAATTGGATAGGATAGGATAACTTACGGGACCGCCTGCTGTTACCTCATGCCTCCCACCGACCCGTACGCTCACACAGAGAGGGACTTCTCAGGGTGCCATCCGCCAGGCAGTGTCGGCTGGCGGTCCCCAGCCCCATCCTTCTCTGTGGGGGCTCCTACTCTTTGGAATGAACTTCCCCCTGGTTTACGCCAAATACCTGACCTTCGGACCTTCCACCGCGAATTGAAAACATATTTGTTTGTTCGCGCGGGGCTTTCTTAAATTGTCTAGATTTCGAATTTAAATTCTATTTAAGTTTTAAATTGGGGTTTTTAGATTTTTAAATATTTTAATCTTTCGGCCAAATTGTATAATAAGTTTTTTAATTTACTTTTAATTGTACATTGTTTATTTTTATCTTGGCTGTACACCGCCCTGAGTCCTTCGGGAGAAGGGCGGTCTAGAAATCTAATAAAATAAATAAATAAATAAATAATATTTGTAGCTCAGAGCTGCCTCAGGGAAGCTAGTAGTACTGATGATGTTACCTAGTAATGAAATGTCTGGAAGAAAACAAGGGGTCTTCATTCTTGGTCTTTGGCATTTTTTTTCCTGAAGTATAATATTCTAGAAAATACAATATTTTCTCCATTTTTTTTTTTGCTGAAAAAGTTACAAACTGAAGTACATATGGATCGACTTAAATTTCAAGAAATTTAGACATTGTCACAAGTGAAATGAATGAACTTTTCTGCCTGTTTATCACAGACAAAAATCAGCAATGCAAATCAATACATTGGACAGAACAGTATAAAAAGGAAGATTTCTCTTGTCCCCTTTTTAGTCATTGGGTAACTTACTTGTTAAACTTAAATAAAGGTAACTCAAAAAGTGTGAGTCATTGGCATCTGTTACTAGCCTTAATGAGATCAAAACAATTACAGTTGTGAAGTTATGAAGTTATCATACAAATGACATATTATACAAATTACATCAATTCCAGTTAGTACAAATATATACAATTTGTGTGATGGCACACATGTCATTTACCATTACTTCCCTCCCCATAACTGCCATGGAAGTAAGTTCTAATCTTATAAAGGATCAAACAGGTGAGGCTCAATTTCTCCCACCAACATTAATTACTGAGGATATACAGTATTCTGAAACAGATGCCAAGATTTGATTCCCAGGTGACATATGCCAGCAACTTAAATTACTTGCCAAACTAAGTAAAATATATTTGAATTTATTAAATTGTATAAGATATGATATGGCCAATTCTCTGTTCATAAACTATGTATATGTGTAGGGGGGAAATTAAAAAACCAATAAAAACTTTAAAAAAAAATACTTGCCAAGTTGTTTTTAAACATTCTTATATGCTCACACTTCAACTCTTGAATCCTGTTTAGCCAATCAGTACAATATACACACATACAACACAATAATATAAAAAAATCCTCTGCCGTATTCATTATGTGAGTGCTCTTCTTAAGTTCCAGTCATAATAATTGCTCAGATGACTGATTCCTTGCAGGCAGTTGGCCTTCAGTATGGGTCTAGGACAACTCATCATAGTCAACTTGCCATGGTCAACTCACTGCAGCCAACTTGCCATGGCCAACTTGCTGAAGCCAGTTCACCATGGGACAGCTCACCATGGTCAACTCGTTGCAGAACAACTCACTGTGGTACAAGAGTTACCTTAATAAGAAAGAAATGGTGGTATAGAATCATTAAAGAAAGGGTGCAAGAGGGAGGACAAAATGAAATGTGAATGACAAAAAATATTTTTGTTGAAATGACAAAATTATTTGTCAAAATGGCAAAATTATTTTAAATAATTAAATTGAATTGTTGAATTGTCCCACGGCAAGTTGTCCTGTAGTGAATTGGCTGTGGCGAGTTAGTTGTGATGAGTTGGCCATGGCTAATTGTCCCAATCCGCTTCAGTATGGCTCTGTAGGGGAAAAGCCATCACAATTATGGCTATATCTGCATCAACTTTCATAATCCTGTCAATTATTCAGGAGACAATATCCTGAATAATTGGGTCTAGTCTCATGTGGAAATTAATACAATTGTATCACTGTGCACTATTTTTCTTCTTCTGGGGATAGTCTGGTTTAATACATGCTTATCTATTTATTTATTTATTTATTTATTTTTGTCACAACAATATACACAAACATCACACAAAATGATTACATAGTATATAAACATATATATGAGGAAATATAAGGAAGTATAAGCACACACACACACACACACACACACACACACACACATATATATATATATATATATGAAAAAACAATAGGACAGGAATGGTAGGCACATTTGTGCTCTTATGCACACCCCTTATAGTCCTCTTAGGAATGGGGTGAGGTCAATAGTAGATAGTTTTTGGTTAAAGCTTTTGGGATTATGAGAAGAGACCACAGAGTCAGGTAATGTGTTCCAAGCACTGATAACTCTGTTACAGAAGTCATATTTTCTGCAATCTAGATTGAAGCGGTTAACATTAAGTTTAAATCTATTGGTTGCTCTTGTATTATTGCAATTGAAGCTGGCGTAGTCTTTAACAGGAAGGACATTACAATAGATGATTCTATGAGTTAAACTTAGGTCTTGTTGAAGGTGGTGGAGTTCTAAGTTTTCTAAACCTAGAACAAACCTAAACAAGAGAACATCAGTAAAACCAGAACATTCATGAGGTAAGTGCTGAAGATTTTCTGACTATTTGAGACCAGCTTAGTTTCATGTAATATTCTGGAAGAGAATTTGCCAGAGGGACAAGAGAGCCATAAAGAGTTCAATTTCACAAGTAACAATACAACTGAGGTTATTTCAGGAGTAGACCATTGAAGGAAAGACAATGTCAGTTCTCCATGAAAACTGAATGAAAAGTTGACAGGTAGATTGAAAAATGAATAAAAACAGTCAAATGGAAGGAATGTTCCAATTATCATATTAGAAATTGGAGTTCAGGAAAAAATATTTTTGTTATATGGAACAAAAGTTCATAGGAAAAAATGGTAAAATAATAGTTCAGGGGAGACAAAAGGAAAATATATCTCTAACTGATAAGCAATCAATTTATAGACTATATCATCAGAAAACATAATAATAATATATTATAATTCCCAGATGAAAAAAATAATTTTAAGCTATGGTATCTAAATAATTATCATAGTACATGACATTATTTAACTACCTTTCCTGAAAAAGCTAAGGACATTTGCAAAACATCAGGAAGTCATAGTGATGTACATTAGGCAGGAAGAAAAACCTTGATAAAAAGCTAATTGTATATTGTTGCCAAGAAATCAATATTGACATAACCATGTTGTCATCAGAACTCGAGCATGAATGAAATGAGACTGCTTAAATGGAGTATTTACTGTTAGAAATCAAATTTTTTAGCATCAAAGCCTGATTCCAATAGAATCGCCTCAATCATTTTCACATTTTTAATATATTATATAATATAATAACAGAGTTGGAAGGAACATCTAGAGGTCTTCTAGTCCAACCCTCTGCTTAAGCAGGAAACCCTACTCCACTTCAGACAAATGGTTATCCAACATCTTCTCAAAAACTTCCAGTGTTGGAGCATTCACAACTTCTGGAGGCAAGTTGTTCCACTGATTAATTGTTCTAACTGTCAGGAACTGTCTTCTTATGAAAAAATAAATAAATAACATCTGGTTCAGGGGTGAAATGTAAAATTTGTTACTACCAGTTCTGTGGGCATGGATTGGTGGAGGGGGGTAATGTGACTGGGTGGGCATGGCCAACTTTTTTTTTTTTTACTTTTAAAAGCATTTTTTCTACAAGCTCTTTGGCTGAAGAAGTTGTAAAAAAAAATGTGTTTAAAAGTCTGTGATGATCAGGCAACTCAGCTGGGATCGCCAGAGGAAAAAAAGTTTTAAAGGGTTCTGACAATCCCAGCCGAGTTGCCTGATTGCCAGAATCTTTTAAAAGCATTTTTTATAACCTCTTTGGCCAAAGAGCTTGTAGAAAAATTTTTCTACAACCTCTTCAGCCGAAGAGGTTGTAGAAAAAATCCCATCTGATCATCAGAAACTTTTTTTTTTTACTTTTAAAAGCATTTTTTCAAAGAAAAAATGTTTTAAAAGTAAAAAAAAAACACTCTGATAATCGCATGATTCATTTGGGGCGGAGTGGGGGGGAGCAGGGATTTTTCCAGCTGTTCTCCAAACCACCCGCCGCCATTGCTACCGGATTGGGCGATCCTGTCCGAACCGGGAGCATTTCACCCCTGATCTGGTTGGTCACTAGTGGAAATGTTGGACATTAATTTAAATCTGGGGCCATGCTTTATATATATTTTGTCCAGTAGCTTAAAGATGCAAATCTTTTTTCTTTTTTAAAAAAATCAGTAGTTTCATAAAAGAAAAGATATTCTCAAAAACTGTAACAGACTGAAAATGAATAAAAATAATAATTTGGTGATATTGAAGTGGACTGTAACAATATATATGAACTGAGCTCAGAGTTTTGTGTAGTTGAGTCTTGTAAGCATCTAATTAAGTTAATATCTAATTAAGTGTGATTAAATTCTACTTGTGAGCTTATTCAAAGATATGCTGTACCAAAAAAAGAAAACATAATAAAACCTCTTCACCTCTCTTGACTTAGGTGTACATTAGATCGAAACATCCTTGAAACTAAGATAATATGAGAAATTATCATGCCAAATTAATGATGAAAACTAAGAGAATGGGAGATAACTGGTGTACATATCTTCACGATTGAAAGAGACATTTCCAGGGGCTAAGGAGAATGGAGGTTGAGTAGTGTGTGACCTTGGCCAATTAAAATATCTCAGCATGTCAAGAAGAATCTCTCAATCCCAGTGCTGTCTCAGCAATCACCTGGACTGACATTGAGCTAGAAATAGCTGATCTCAGCAAATGACCTCTTATGCAAATTTTCAAGCCAAAAATATACCACCAGTAAGCAAAATTTTAGGATTATTTTGAAGGACACAGGGACAGCAAGTCAAAAGGAAGTAGGAGATATGAGAAGAATCTTACCCAAAGTTTATCAAACCTACCCACATTTGATTTTATAATGTTTTTCCCCTCTTTGCTACTTTGCCCTTCAAAATATTACTTCAGTTTTAATTTGTGAACGTGGTTCTCATTTTTCCTCCAGTCTATGACTCAATAAGAATGTGTAGAATTCTGATAATAAATTGCATTGCACAGTGAGGAACTTGTAAATTTGTCTAAAATTTTGTTTTTAGGGAAAATATGACAGAAATAAGAACATGCAAAACAATTTTTAGTAAAGCACTATGAGCATTGTTTAATCTAATGGTAGTTGTTGTAAAAGCATTGACAGTTAATTAGTAAAGTGATATTTGCTGAAATTGAAAAAAACTTTATGCCAAGCTTCAGACCAAGATAAATCTGTGCTTCTCTATTAGAAACATACTTGGGAGTTCTGAATTCTGTACCATTGTCTATCCATTTAAAGGCCCTGAACAAGACTGCTGCCCCTCCCTTTGCATTGGTCCCTGAGGAGATGACATGCCAGAAGAGACTAGAATGTGATTGGAGGGAGATGAAGAGAGACTGGCTGAAAAGAAATAAGAGCTCATATTCAGAACTAAATTATAGTGATAAAGAGAGGAAAATGCTAATATTTCTCTGCATTTATTGTATCTGCCAAAAGCCATTCATCCAAAGTTTAAGACCCCCCCCCCACCGCAAACAATGGATTTGTCCACTTGAGGTGCTTGAGGACAAGTCCACTTGAGGGGCTTGAGGCAATATTTTGTGGATAATTGGAATAGGTTTGCAATTATGATTCCTGAGGTAGTGGACAGAGCTGGGAATATACCCACCTCTTCGTTTATATCTTGGTTGATCAAGGTGCTCAGGGAGGTGATCCTGTGTTAGATCAATGGATTGGTATCAGTTTCTTTGAGGAAAGGGTTTATCTCAGAATCATGTGACTCCATGCATCTAGTTACTGGATGTTTACTAATTGGCTTCTAGATATAATTCAAGATGGTGGTAGCATCTATAAAGTACTTCATGGCTTTAGTTATTTGAGAGACCCCTGTCTTCAGTTGTTTCTCTCCATTCAATGAGATCAGGCAGAGTAGTGGGTGGCTGGGCTTTGGCCCCCATTGATTAAGTAGTAACATGTTCAGGAGGCATTATTCCCTCTAAAATAATATCTCCTCCTAACCAAGGTCTGGATGGCTCCCACCCTGATAACATTCAGGACATTATTAGAAAGACTTAGCCATTCTCCTAGGCTTTGGGCAGGGTGATACGTCTCTGTTGGATATGTCTTATCATGTTTCTTATTGTTTCTTCTCTGGTTTTTGCATTTTCTTTTCTTTAATTGTAAGATGCCTAGAATCATTAGAAGTTGGGTGGTCTCTAAATTAATTAATTAAGTAAATATTTTCCTTTTCATGGGCTTCTGATAAATTTTTCTACTGTAAATTGATCACAAATATCCGATGCCGGATATGGAAGAAGAAGAAGAAGAAGAAGAAGAAGAAGAAGGAGAAGGAGAAGGAGAAGGAGAAGGAGAAGGAGAAGGAGAAGGAAAAGGAGAGGGAGAGGGAGAGGGAGGGGGAGAGGGAGAGGGAGAGGGAGAGGGAGAAGGCTGTAAATTCAGCTTCTTTTCTTACTTATTGCATGATTCCAGTGCACCACCTGATACCCCTTTGATTTATTTATTTTATTATTTATTTATTTATTTTGTCAAGTACATATTAGATAATATATATATAAGTATAAGCATGAATTAAATACATAAAATGAATATTAGGACAGGGACCATAGGCACGCTCATGCTCTTATGCATGCCCCTTACAGACTCTTTGGAATGGGGTGAGGTCAACAGTAGACAGTCTTAGGTTAAAGTTTTAGGGATTTTGGGATGAGACCACAGAGTCTGGTAGTGCATTCCAGATATTAACAACTCTATTACTGAAGTCATATTTTCTGCAATCGAGTTTGGAGCGGTTGACTTTAAGTTTGTATCTATTGTGTGCTCGTGTATTGTTGTGGTTGAAGCTGAAGTAGTCATTTTCAGGAAGGACATTGTAGCAGATGACTTTATGAGCTACGCTCAGGTCATACCGAAGGCGACGTAGTTCTAAATTTTCTAAACCCAGAATTTCAAGTCTGGTGGCATAAGGTATTTTGTTGCAAGCACAATTGATTGTGGGTTGATTGTGATCATGAAAATTACATGTTCTATATATACTGGCCTTGTTCTTGAATGTAGTTTTGGAAATTAGGCTTTAGATTAGGTTTATAATTGAAAATTTGATCAATCGCAGTGTTAGATTATTACAATATTTGATTAGAGGAAAATATTTTTAAGGAGTTTGAAAGAGAACTGGAAAAATAATTCTGTGGTTGGATTAGGTTTAATAAAATGGGTGTTTCATCAGAGAATGTTAGTTTAAATTCTTTTTTTCTTTTCTACTATTTTTATGTACCTGCTTTGTTTTTAATTATAGTTCATTACATATGGCACAGTGTCTTAGTATAACTATATTTGCCCATCACAGATAGATACATTCTGAAAAAAGTTTCTATCAACATTTAAACATTAAATATTTTACGATTTGTATTTATAGAAGAAATACGACCAATTAAGTATCAAATCTTTTATTTTCACATTGTCAAGTGTTCTTTGGTAATAACTAGATTATTTTTATCAAAACAGAGAACAATGTATTAATTATTGTTCAATTAATGCTTGTGTAAAATAAAGAGAACCAGTCCAATATGATTAAGATTGCTAAAGCCTGTCTCTTTTTGTTTCCAGATATCAGCATTTCCCCCCCACCCCATCTCTTATTTCACTTTCAGCAGGGTTTTGTTATTGTTGTTCAATGCAAATGTGATCATTAAAGTTTATTGAATGACCAAAATCCACAGTTAACTTAGATGTGCATCATGTTTTCTGCCCCAAAGTTATTTTGCTAAGCTCTAGGCATGAATCATAATTGTGTATTGCATGCATGATTTGCTTCATTACTCACCAACTTATCCTTCTAGATATCATTTTTCTTTTAAATGATTCAGTGATAATATTTAAAATTGTGTCCCTGGTGAAGACATTTATTTATCATGATAAATATATGGTGGATTTTTTATTTTATTTTTTTATTTTGCTTTGGAATGAAGAAAAAAAAAATCCCCTGAGAAAAAGTTTAAACTTTTGCTCTCCATATATAATGACTTGAATTCCAATTCCAATAGTATTAAAGGAAGACCTTACCATTCTCTTTTATGTATTTGATTGTTTATGTATCATGAATTTATTTTTGACTCCTACTGACCATATAGGTAGATGTAAAATATATATTGATAATGTGGACTTACATCTGTTACCAATAACAATAGCATTTGGAATTATATATCACTCTGTAGTCCTTTACAGCACTCTTTGAGCAGTTTATAATGTCAGCATATTGCTCCCAACAATCTGGATTTCATTTTACTAATCTCAGAAGGCAGGAAGAGCCTGCCTTGAACTCCATCAGGATCAAACTCCAGACTGTGGGCAGAGTTAGCCTGCAATACTACATTCTAACCACTGGCCCACCAGAGCTTCTAAAATGCTGCAGTCATCACCAACTGAGTCCATTCACCGTGTTGCTGGCCACCATTTTCTCTTTCTTTCCTCCTTTCTCGGCATTACAGCTTCTCCTGATAATGAATTCCTTTGAATAATGTGTCCAAAGTAGAATAAATTTCTCCCTGATCATTTCTCCTTTGAGTGAGTTGATTTGTTGGATAGAGGAAATATTTCTCTTGGATAAACATATATGAAATATTTTATTTGTTATAGAACTGAGCTTCTACTTAATATGTCCTGTATTAAAATGACCATTTATTTATACATCCTGTTCATCAGAGAATGGACTCTCTGCACAGTTTATGATATTGCAAAAAAAAAAAAAAAAAAGCAGGGGGGCATTTAGAGCAGATGATGACAACTGCTTTGAAAACCTAATTTGGAAAAATGGGGTGGATTGCCTAGATAGTACTTTACGACAATGTAACATAGTATATTGGAAGACCCACAACAAATATAGAGAACAATTTAGCAGGATAATAACATACAATAAATTTATTTAGTACAATTCAGTACTCTGTCATTAGGATTTTATCTCTTGGTAATAAAGTCTGAATGTAAACAATGTGACAGACAAGGGCCAGCTCTGTATCTCATTCTTTCTTCTCCACTGGAATGGGCAGGTGTACTCAACTTGTTTCTCAGAATTCTCAACTAATAATTCTGACTGGATTAGTGGGATTAAATTGTTTGACCATAGAAAAAGGGTCAAATGTCCAATATTAACTTTAGAACATTGACTACAAGCGTCAAATGCAACGAATATCCAGAAACTCAGTTTTGCTTTATAGAACATGGAACAATCTTCTAATATAATTTCCAACATTGAGAGAGCAAGAGAGACAGAGAATTATTTTCAAGTTGTTAGGTTTCATACATGGCAATATCTAAGATTGGATTCTGAAGTATCTGAAATTGACTATATAAACCTGTTATATAGTAGCAAGCAAATCAATTAATCAATCAATAATATATTTTTACAAACAATTTCATTGGTCTGTTCTGCCAACTGCCAACTATATAACAGAATTTGTCTAGGACAATATAGTCAGATCTAATACAATCATGTCATATTTTATTTTTAGTTTCAAATATTCAATATATATTTCTTGATATTTGTCAACCAAAAGCGTGTTTTGTTAAGGTGTTAAGGTGACTAGGAGTGCAAAGAGCCAGGATTTAGTTCTCTCTTAGGCACAGAAACTGGCTGATGGGACTTTAGAATAGTTACCCTCTCTCTGCCCTAGACTGGAAAGTTGAAAAGCATCTGTCTATCCAGACTAGATGAACGTAGTGAATTGTGGCCCATAGCCTTCAGGCAAGAGTGTTGCTTCCTGCTGTGGATTAATTCAGGCTAATTATTGTTATTTGCCTCAGGCTAATGGTTATTATTATTTGCCAGTCATAAATCAGATAAACCCTCCTCTGTGTTCTGTTAAATCCCAGTCTTTGCAGTGAGATTCCTGCCAAGCATTGGCATTTACAATTTACTTAAGAAGTTAGTTAGAGCAGAATGCCCATACGCTTGTGTCTCAATTGACAGACCCTGATGTGTTTGGTGTAACTTGGTTTGTTATGCAGTCATAAGAGTAAGGCTCTTTCAAACCTCATATTCCATTCCAAATTTCCATGTGGATAATCTTAGAGTCTCTCTGCATAGTTTCTAAAAGAGAAACAACTTTTATTAAAAAGCCTTCCCACTCTCCCAAACATAACATACATGTGCCAGCTTACATAACCAACATCATCGGTACAGCTGCTCCTGAACTTTATTTTATCTTGCTGTAAATAGAGAAGTGAATGCTTGAAGAGTTCAGATGCATCATTCAGCAGGGCATATTTGCTGTGCTGAATATTTATTTATTTTTCTTAAAGTTTATTCTGTTTATGAAACAAAAGGAAATCAAAACAGAGTGAAGGGAGACCGAATTCCACTCAGAATTTCAAATGCAGGGAAGATGAGATCACTGGTGGTGATTCATGCCCTATTTTTTTCTTTCTTCTTCATTAAAAAGGCCTGCTTCTGGGCTTGCCTGCAGCAGATGTGAAGACTTCCCTTCTCTCTCATCCAACTTCTCCTTCCTATTACCAAATGATATCTGATTATACAGTGTTTATGCATCTACACAATTTTGTAATCAGATCATTTTTTTCCACCTCATGGGGAAAAAACCCAGACGGGGCGGGAAACCTTCGGGTCCTATGAATGGCTATGCTTGTTACAGAAAGAAGTAAAGTAGGCCAACAAATAGAATAGAATAGAATAGAATTTTTTTATTGGCCAAGTGTGATTGGACACACAAGGAATTTGTCTTGGTGCGTATTCTCTCAGTGTGCATAAAAGAAAAGATACGTTCATCAAGGTACAACATTTACAACACAATTGATGGTCAATATATCAATATAATCATAAGAATTGCCAGCAACAAAGTAACAGTCATACAGTCATAAGTGGAAGGAGATTGGTGATGGGAACGATGAGAAGATTAATAGTAGTGCAGATTTAGTAAATAGTTTGACAGTGTTGAAGGAATTATTTGTTTAGCAGAGTGATGGCCTTCAGGAAAAAACTGTTCTTGTGTCTAGCTGTTCTGGTGTGCATATGCTCTCAGTGTACATAAAAGAAAAAGAAAAAAACATACCTTCATCAAAGGTACAATATTTACAACACAAATGATGGTCATAGGTTGCAATTTAACATTTAATGATAGCAACAAAAAGTTACAGTCATACAGTCATAAGTGGAAAGAGATTGGTGATGAAAACGATGAGAAGATTAATAGTAGTGTAGATTTAGTAAATAGTTTGACAATGTTGAGGGAATTATTTGTTTAGCAGAGTGATGGCCTTCGGGAAAAAACTGTTCTTGTGTCTAGTTGTTCCGGTGTGCAGTGCTCTATAGCGTCATTTTGAGGGTAGGAGTTGAAACAGTTTATGCCCAGGATGTGAGGGATCTGTAAATATTTTCACGGCCCTCTTCTTGATTCGTGCAGTATACAAATCCTCAATGGAAGGCAGGTTGGTAGCAATTGTTTTTTCTGCAGTTCTAATTATCCTCTGAAGTCTGTGTCTTTCTTGTTGGGTTGCAGAACCGAACGAGACAGTTATAGAGGTGCAAATGACAGACTCAATAATTCCTCTGTAAAACTGAATCAGCAGAACCACCTGGGTATGATAACCTCTCCTTTCATCCAAAAGATGCAAGAGGGCAAAGAATGGATGTGGAAAGAATAGTAGCAGAGATAAGAGAATTCAACTTCCTGAATTTTCCAGGCTTATATTTGATGCAACAGCTTCCTGGAATTACCACAAGCTTTCCAGTCCCTCTTGCTCTTCACAGGGACTAATAAAAGTGTTAGATCCGATGATGGAAGAGACAGACACAGCTTTTTCAGTAACAACAGCTCTTTATTAGTAGACCAGTACAACCCAACAACTTGCTTGTCTGGCAGTGTTCTCTTTTATAGAGGGCTGTCAGATGGCTTAACCAATGAGCTTTAAGTATTTTCCCGCCATTTTGGAGGACCTGAGTGAAGCCTATAGCTCACTTCTTATATGGTGCATAACAAAAAGTATTAGCCATTGGCACAAGTCTGCCAAGTAGTCTATGCTCCCTCACTTTCACAGTACTCACATTCAGAGTGACTATACTCTTCATCTGGGAGTGTTGGCAACACAACTGTAACTTTCCTTTCTTTTTTCACCAAGTTTCTCCCTTTAGGACAAATATGAGAGAAAGGTTTTTTTCAAAGGTGTTATCTGTACCCCTACAAATGTTCAAATGAGGCTTTGGGTTAGATTCAATCTACTTTGTCAGAATCCTGTTTCAGTTCAGCCACCTCATGAATCTTTTCGAGTCACTCTGATTAGTTCAGGATTTGGTCAAATCTGAGGTATGTTCCTAAGAATGACAGAGGGCAGAGGAAAGTCTGCTATTATAGACAGCTAACCAATGTGAAGTTATCACAGGTATTAAACACAACAGACATCATCCTCACTCCACATCTGTTCTCTTCGGATTGGATCACCAGCTAACAGGTTTTGGAAATAGATTTGAAAGAAGTGGCACAGAATATTTGCCAGGTGCTAATCCATCAACAAAATATCCCTAAACAATGACAGCAAAAGAATAACAACATCTGCTCAAACAAATGATTTATGAAGCTGGAAGCCTGCATGCCAGGGTTTGCTTGCTCTGTATTTATATAACACAATCTGCACCCTGAAGCCAAGCAGAAACAAATGCCACAGAAGCACATGGACCAGCTGTTTTACAACACTCTCTATCATGAGAGTCCCATTTCATTGCATTATAATCCTAAAGGGATAGCCAGAAGATGAAAGTGAGGTAAATGCAGCTTTAGGCTATGATCCCACATCCACTTAATTTGGACTATTCAGGACCAACAAATTCAGGAACATTTCCTAGCGAATTAATATGCATATAATTGTACTTGTATTGATTTTGATGGAACAAAGTTAATTGATGACATCAATGACTTTTCTCATGGATTTATTTTTTGCAGAATTAGACTGGTCCTTTGTTGTCTATTCATTATTTTAGTCCAAATTGGTTTCCATCACACTAAATAGATGGTAAATGGAATAGAATAATCTCTCTTTCTCTCTCCCCATTAATATTTAATATATGGGAAAGTTGCCTGTAACACTCAGTTATTTTAGACTACAACTTTTATAACACTTGATGTTGTGCATGCTAGCTAGGGCTGACAAGAGGTCAATTATATAGATAAAAGGTCACCATTCCTTGTTCTAGTAAAATAAATTGGCAATATCCTGTCATCATAATCTGTATTTCTAGGTCATATAAATAGTGTTTTAACATTTTGAAAAAGGGACAATATAGGTGTCCTAATCATGATGACACCAACATGATGAAATTTGATATCACAAAGCAAGTTTGCTCTTTCAATCTCAAATGATGAAGTGGAATTTGCACCACAGTTTGCAATGTTTTAATATTGATCCCATGAACAACTATGAGGGACACCAAAAGCACAGCATGCAATGTTGTTACACAAATATTGAGAATTATGAGGTACATTAATCCTTGACTTATACCATTTCTTTAAAGACTCTTTGAAATTATGATGGCATTGAAAAAAATAACAACCAGTTATTCATTCTTATAAGTATTGTAGCATCCCCACAATCACAGGATTGCCATAAATAATTATCCTAGCTGGCTTCTGACAAGCAAAGTCAAAAAGGAAGCCAACATGGATGGTCATAAATAGTGATCATGTGATGTCTCATTTAACAACCATAGCAAAAAAAAAAAAGCTCATAAAATCAATGCCTAATTTAATGACTTCACAACTTAAGGATGAATTTACTAGTTCCATTTGTAATCATAAATTGACGATTACTAGTTAATTATAGTATACTATATCATGGTGGTGCAGTGGTTAGAATGCAGTACTGCAGGCTACTTCTGCTGACTGCCAGCTGCCTACAATTTGGCAGTTTGAATCTCACCAGGCTCAAGGCTGACTCAGCCTTTCATCCTTCCAAGGTCAGTAAAATGAGGATCCACATTGTTGTGGGCAATGCTGACTCTATAAACCGCTTAGAGCAGGCTTTAAAGTACTGTGAAGCAGTATATAAAAATAAGTGCTATTGCTATTGCAGGCCCCTATTGGTCTTAATGGATTTGTTTGCTTCTTTCTTACAGTTATTTCTTCCTGCAATTTTTTTCTAGACACAAAATAAAAAAGTTCCCCAATATTTTCTGTAGAAAAAATACATTTTAGTGTTAGCACTTTTGTTAATGATAATCCTATCATTTTTTTAAAAAAAATGAAGCCAATTATAGAATGCTCAATCATTTACCACACAGACAGAACTAAATAATATTTACTGCAACTACGGAGAGATGAAAAATCTTTTCCAATTGATTTTTGTATGTTTATGTCTTTGCATCCTCCAATTTTTTAGAATTGGAACATCCTCACATTTCCAGACTTTGTGATGCAGTTCAGTGGCCCAAATAGAATTGACCTTTTGGGCAAAGAAACACTTCTCTTCCACATTAGGAAACATTTGCAAACAAACAAATAGAAAAAAATTGGCAAGAACTGCAGATAATACCACAGTCCAAATAGCAGGAAGCTATTAATTAAGTTGGGCCACACAATTAAAACATGAAGCAGCAAATAAAGGATAATCATTTACGTAAAATTCATATTATTTTTTTTCTACAGCAAAAGTGGCAACTAGGACAACACAGTGGATATGTCCAAGAATACATCCAAAGGTATTTGTAGGATTGGCCATTTTCATCAAAATGATAAAAGCAATGCCATGGTTCAAGCTCTGCCCAATTTGTTTGTGCATATGACATAATATATTAAAATGAGGGCAGAGGCTGTGGCACTGAGCTCTGGTAGCCCAGTGGTTAGAATGCAGTACTGCAAGAGAACTCTGCCCACAGCCTGGAGTTCGATCATGATGGGGCTCCAGGTTGATTCAGCCATCCACCCTTCTGAGGTTAATAAAATGAGGATCCACATTGTTGTGGGCAATGCTGACTCTATAAACCGCTTAGAGCGGGCTTTAAAGTACTGTGAAGCAGTATATAAGACTAAGTGCTATTGCAGGCCCCTATTGGTCTTAATGGATTTGTTTGCTTCTTTCTTGCAGTTATTTCTTCCTGAAATTTTTTTCTAGACACAAAATAAAAAAGTTCCCCAATATTTTCTGTAGAAAAAATACATTTTAGTGTTAGCACTTTTGTTAATGATAACCCTATCAGTTTTTTTAAAAAATGAAGCCAATTATAGAATGCTCAATCATTTACCACACAGACAGAACTAAATAATATTTACTGCAACTACGGAGAGATGAAAAATCTTTTCCAATTGATTTTTGTATGTTTATGTCTTTGCATCCTCCAATTTTTTAGAATTGGAACATCCTCACATTTCCAGACTTTGTGATGCAGTTCAGTGGCCCAAATAGAATTGACCTTTTGGGCAAAGAAACACTTCTCTTCCACACTAGGAAACATTTGCAAACAAACAAATAGAAAAAAATTGGCAAGAACTGCAGATAATACCACAGTCCAAATAGCAGGAAGCTATTAATTAAGTTGGGCCACACAATTAAAACATGAAGCAGCAAATAAAGGATAATCATTTACGTAAAATTCATATTATTTTTTTTCTACAGCAAAAGTGGCAACTAGGACAACACAGTGGATATGTCCAAGAATACATCCAAAGGTATTTGTAGGATTGGCCATTTTCATCAAAATGATAAAAGCAATGCCATGGTTCAAGCTCTGCCCAATTTGTTTGTGCATATGACATAATATATTAAAATGAGGGCAGAGGCTGTGGCACTGAGCTCTGGTAGCCCAGTGGTTAGAATGCAGTACTGCAAGAGAACTCTGCCCACAGCCTGGAGTTCGATCATGATGGGGCTCCAGGTTGATTCAGCCATCCACCTTTCTGAGGTTAGTAAAATGAGGACCCACATTGTTGGGAGAAATATGCTGACATTGTAAACCACCCAGAGAATGCTGTAATGCAGTATGGGGTGGCGTATAAGTCTAAATGCTATTGCTATTACTGTGAAAGCACATTGCTGCTTTCATCATTTACCAACATCATCACCCAAGCCCCAAGCAAATGTCTCTGAGCAGGGCAGATATTTCAGCAAATTCTGCCAGAAGGCCAGCGAATGAAGTTTTGATTTATCTCTTTCTGTAAACCAGCTGCCACTATAGGTACAGCTCATATAAATCTGTATGGAAAATATTCTAAAACATATATTTCTGGCTGTAAATAGGGAATACTTTCCTGGAAAATGAATAGCTTATGACATCGGGCTGTGAGAAACTGTAGAGAGGTTGGGAAAATAATAGAATGTTAGACCCCAAAACACTAAAAAATAGGGACATGTATTGGTAAATTAGCTCATAAATGTTGGCCAAGTCCAGTAAGGTGATGGGGAAGGAACCTGGGAAGAAATATTTACAATCTTTCCAAGAATCTCCACCTTAATTCCTCTTGCAGTTTTCAAGGTTCTTTTTTATTGTTAATTCAAACATTAATATCTCTTCTTTAAAACAGTGCAATTCTGAATTTAGAGAAATTAAGTTTAATGTAGTTGTTAAGGCATCAGGCTAGAAACTGGAAGACCATGAGGTCTCATTCTGCCCTAGAAAGCCAGCTAGTGACCTTGGGGAGACATTTTTCTCAGTCTAGGTAGGAACTAATGGCAAACCACTGCCAAGAAAACTACAGGGATTTGTCCAGGCAGCGTCTGAGAATAAAACATGATTGAATGGAAGAAAAAAAAAACTCACTTCAATAGATAGTTTTAAAACTGGACTTCCTTATTGCTTAAAACATTTTGGAACCCAAACTAAGGCCACAAGCCTTATTAAACCACAGAGAATAATCTCCAAACATATCAAATTCCCCCATGAGCCAAAAATTAAAAAGCTCCGCCAAATTGTAATTCTGTTGGATATGTTTTTAGATGAGGCATTATTTTAATGGCAAAAAATGACTTATAAGCAACAAGAAAAAGAACAAAGCCAAAAGATAGAAATATTTAATTCTTTAAGCACTTGATTTGCCATTTGTTTGAACGAGACTATATGTAACAAATGAAGAAAACTGAAAACAAGGAGATAAATAATATATGTAAACATGAGGGTTTACAGGCAGATTTCACAGTACAAAATGTCATAATTGCTAGCATTAAAATTGAAGAAGCAAAGTTAGCATATCTCTAGGGTTGTGATAAGAACAGCAAAACAGGGAGATGAATACATATTTGGGTTTTCTGAAAATCTTTGGAAGGAAGCTAACACTTTTAATTCTTGAATTAATATTCAGCTGCAGAAAAGAAATCCAATTATCAGATGATTATGATTAGTCCCCCCCTTCAAATCAAATTCCATACTAATCTTCTATTTGTTATTCCTGAAAACAGCAATTAAGAGGGATGCCATTCAAGATCAATTTGAAGAGACAAATAAAAGCCTGCTTATAGTGTTTCTTTCCCCATCTGTTTGTGGTCCCCTCTTCCAAAAAGGAAGGAAGGAAGGAAGGAAGGAAGGAAGGAAGGAAGGAAGGAAGGAAGGAAGGAAGAAGGGAGGGAGGGACTAGAAATTAATATTTCTATTATTAGTAAACTAGAAATAATTTTGCCATATGAAACTCCTCCTTCTTTTTCTTATACTTTTGCCTTTAATTTTCTTCTTGAGGCCTAATGGTTGCAGGTTTGATTTTTCATATCCAACTGCAACAAAAACTGATTCCAAATCAGACTGAGACCCAGTTAGGCTTATTGTACTAGCTAGTACCCCATCTCATCCATATAGTCCTAGCAGAAGTGTGATGATGGTGATGATGATGATGTGGCTGGGCTACTGTTTCCTACCTTTACTGCACTATGTGTATGCAAACAGCTGGAATGGGATGCCATAGAAAACAATCTAATGTTGTTTATTATTTTGCAGTAGAAAAACAATACAGCTTGTGAAATATTCTGAAATAGAAAATTTGGTGATTCTCCAGCAGGAATGTAGTCTTCAGCTGGAGATGAGGCACAGGAAGATATTGGAAGTTTAGATTTGCGATAATGGCAAAACATTCTTTTGTCAGTCATTCTCAGGATAATCATATCAAGTCTGCAGTTGTATTAATCATTGGGTGTTGTGGGGAAGAGACAGAGGGTAGATCCCGGCAAAGCAGATTTCCCTAAAGATGAATGAATCCCTTGTTTTTTATCCCAAGGTCCATAGATATCATCAGCTCTGAAAATTAAAACTGGCTATTCATTAAGAAATTTGCCCTGAAGTTTTGAGACAAATTATTTAAAGTTCTCATTGTTTCTCTTGATGCTGCTGTCTTCATGGAACTCAAGACCAGAGCAAATCCAGTTCAGAGGCCTGGAACAGAATTAATCTATGACAGTTACTTGCAATGAATGTGATTATTTTATACATGAAAGGATAATTACAAATGCTGTCACAGTGTGGATAAAGTAGATTAGGGATTTAGAAATGTAAGGTTATTATCAAGACATGAATTAGGATTAAGGCTCAATCACCACATACATTGTCTTGTCATATCCTGTGGTTGCCATGGGGATGAAAATGAAAGCAATGAGATTCCTGGCTATATATAATGTTCTGTTTGGTTTTTAAGAAACCCAGAATAAACCATCACCAACAAGCCAAGGGGAGTCAGTTTACACTGGATATTTGGATTTTTTTTTTTAATAATTAATAGTCCAGCTACATTATCACTTCAGAATCATTTTTTCCCTTTTTCTAAGGATACATTCAATCCCTTCTTTTTTTCCCTCTCATACTAAATTTCTCAGCAAGAGGCCACTGATTTAATGAAAACTGATCCAGCTTTTAACTTGTTTATTTTAGCAAACTGCATTTTGTAACATGAGAGTGACATTGCGCTGTGTGCATTGTCACTGCATTGCAAGCTCCTAAACAACAATCCAGCATTGCCTCTTTTCAGAAGATGTTCTATGCCAATTTTCTATCTGTCTTCCCACCCACTCACTGGATATTCATGAAAAAAAAACACAACCTGTTATTGAATTTAGGTAATACAAAAGCAAAAAAAACCCACCTCTGGTCCCTCTATATATATAATAAATCCCATGGTTAGATGGATGGATTTGAGAAAAATGGAAACTTCCAACATTTTTAGACATCATGCATAGCCAAGCTTGAGACTTTAATTCATTGAAAAAAGAAATCTCAGTGTGTTTTCAGATGGTTTAGCTACACCATGGAAGTTGTAATAGCTATTCAAAAATATATCTGCCATAGTTAAAAAAAGGTCTCATGTATACTGTATGTTGTTGTTGTTAGTCACAAAGTCATGTCTGACCCATCGCAACCCCATGGACAACATTCCTCCAGGCCTTCCTGTCCTCTACCATCCACTGGAGTCCATTTAAACTCACGCCAACTGCTTCAGTGACTCCTTGTTCTCTGTTCTCCCTTCTTTTTTGGCCCTCAATTTTTCCCAGCATTAGGCTCTTCTCCAGTGAGTTCTTCCTTCTCATTAGGTGGCCAAAGTATTTGAGTTTCACCTTCAGGATCTGGACTTCTAAAGAGCAGTCAGGGTTGATCTCCTCTAGAACTGACTGGTTTGATTGTCTTGCAGTCCAAGGGACTCCCAGGAGTCTTCTCCAGCACCATAGTTCAAAGGCCTCAATTCTTTGGCACTAAGCCTTCCTTACTGTCCAACTTTCACAGCTATACATTGCAACTGGGAATACCATAGCCTTGACTATACGCACTTCTGTTGGCAGGGTGATGTCTCTGCTTTTTAGTACGCTATCTAGATTTGCCATAGCTTTCCTCCCCCGGAGCAAGTATCTTTTAATTTCTTGGCTTTAATCCCCATCTGCAATGATTTACTGGCCCATATACTCAATATTGCCAAGCCTTAATAGAGAGAGCAAGGTGGATAAAATCAATGGGAGATGAGCCATGACAGAAAAAATATTAGCAGCTTCTGAAGTAAGATCCTGGCTTGTGACAGGCTTTACCACATTTGGATTAAGCCAATGCTTCCAAATGCTACCCAAAGGCAAGAAAAGAAGCCAGAACTGCTCCAGCAACAATACTGGGAGATACAAATGTAACAAAGGAGATAAACTGATGAGTATCAAGCCCTATCTCTCCACTACATAGGTAAAAAAAATGTGAGGAATAGACACAATAGGACAGGAATGGTAGGCACTTTTGTGCTCTTATGCATGCCCTTTATAGTCCTCTTAGGAATGGGGTGAGATCAATAGTAGACAGTTTTTGTTTAAAGCTTTTGGGATTTTGAGAAGAGACCACAGAGTCAGGTAGTGTGTTCCAAGTGTTAACAACTCTGTTACAAAAGTCATATTTTCTGCAATCAAGATTGAAGCGGTTAACATTAAGTTTGAATCTATTGTTTGCTCTTGTATTATTGCGATTGAAGCTGAAGTAGTCTTTAACAGGAAGGACATTGCAATAGATGAAATAGATTTAATATAATTAAATCTAGACCATGGAACCATAACCGATTCCTCAGTCTAGAGGTACATGCATTTTAAAAAAGCAACAATAATAACATTGTGGGTTCTTTTTATATATGTTTATAATTGCATTGATGTATTTCCATATGATATGATACTTCATTGCTACTTTAGCATCACTTGAAAAGTGCAACCATATGGGAAAATCCAGTAAAGCCTCTTCCCAATCAATCAACAGCCCCTCATTTTTTGAGGTTGATGACCATGAATTAGAAAGGGCTTATATGATAGTTCCTATTCCTCTGGTCCATAATCCAAATTCTGCAACATCAGAGTAGCATCTTATGACATAGAAATCACAAATTTCTGAGATAAAATGAAGAAGGAATTATTTAATGCATATTTTTTGTTCCTATTTTTAACATTAAATTTCCTTCTCTGTGTTGACATAGATATTTTATATCTCTGGAAATAATTTGGTCAAATAACATCATGCCACTGAGTCTGGTACCTGGACATGATGGAATTTATAGTCTCATGCATCAATGTAAGAGGCAGCACAAAGCAGTGGTTTTACAGCATTAGACAGACAGGAGCTTAAATTATTATTATTTTATATCTGTTTAGGTAAAATATTAATGTTTTAATTAAACATAGCAGCAAAAATGTACGATTGAACAAAGGAGCCTTGACAAATATTCTTATATTACTTAGAATTATGCCAAAACATAATTAAGCATGTTTAATTTCTGAACAATAATAAATTTCTGGAATAAGAACTGCTAGTAGACAATTTTGTGTTTCTCGCATGGATCATGCTTTCTGGGACTGCTGGGGTTGTAGTTTGGTAACAACTGGATAACCCCATCCTTGAGTTTCCTACTGCATTATTGTAATTGTGTCTTCCCCTCTCCCCAGAAAAGATTCTCTTTAACCATTCTTGTGGTTTTCTTTCTTATTATTATTTTCATGCAGAAAAATACATCACTTTTTTACTGCAGCTTATTTGAAAAATAAAAGTTCTATTCTAGCTAATGTCATTAAGAGCTTTTCCTAATGTTACAGGTTTTTTAAAAAAATTCTCACATCTAGAGTATAGCAGAAGGAAGGAAGGAAGGAAGGATGGAAGGAAGGAAGGAAGGAAGGAAGAAAGGAAGGAAGGAAGGAAGGAAGGAAGGGTTATTTCAGACAGAAAGCAACAGCAAGAAGCAGAAAGCAAGCAGGACCATTAAAGCAGTTAATTTACTGCACCAGCAACTTCATCATGGCATGGGGTTCTGCTAAAAGCTAATTTTAGACCATGAAGCATATTATATTAAAAAGAAAGACTAGTTTAATTTTGTTTAGCTGGGGATATGTTTAGCACTGGAGGACTAGGAGTAGCAACAGAGCAATGTGTAGGAAGAAGTATAAGCAACAGTTATTGTAGGAAGAATTATATAGAGTCAGTCTTACCCTCTCTGTGCTTGAAAATAACATTGAGAACTTAAAATTTTATTGGAGCAGACCTTTCTTCAAAGATGTTTTAAAAAATAACGTAACAATATGGATAAATCAAGCCAATTTTCACATAGAAATATTCCACAATGGTTTTTGATATTTGAAAGGGAGGGAGGGAGAGACGGGGAGAGAGAGAGAGAGATGGAGGGAGGGAGGGAGGGAGGGAGGGAGGGAGGGAGGGAGGGAGAATATTACAAATCTTGCTTCATTTGGTCCAAATAAATAAATACAAGGAAACCCTATTTGCATTTCATTTGTATTCAGATTTTCTTCTCAGTTTATTTCTATTGGCTTGTTCAGACCTACTCTGAAGCTTGGGAGAAAATATTGTTTGCTACAAATGGCAGGAAGAGGAAAATGAAAGGTAATCTGACACTGCCCACAATGCTGACATGGAGCTATGGATGCTTCTGCTAGGAATCTGAGGGAAACATGATGGTGCTCAACAAAATGGCTGATTGCTAACCCAATTAAAAGTAAATGTGGACTGACACAAAAACGCATAGTGGGACTATGGTCAATGCATAATTTTGATTTCTTACAGTTGTAGAGTCCTTATTGGTGGGTGACCCTTTTCTTCTCAATGCTATGGTACGATGTCCTCCTAGAAGAGGTACCATTCTTTCCTTCAGTGCAATTAAACATTGATTTATGTGAAGCAGAAATAAGAATACTGTTCATGAAAAAGCAGATGCCCCTTTAAGAACCTGAAAGGTAATAAGGATCATAGCAGGAGTGAAAATTTCTCCTCATCCCCACTTTGTCATTCTTCTGCATTCTTCTTCTTTGTTTCTTTAACATTACTTAATCAAGAAAATCTTTCTGAATCACACATTCAAATTTGAACCAAAGAGACATTGCATCCATGAGTTCAATGAATATGTTACAGAAGAAAAACAGAGGAAAATTGTGTACATTATTTTTTTTCATACAGTATATCTTCAAATAATATTTTTAATCATTAGTAATATGAAGAAGAAGAAGGAGGAGGAGGAGGAGGAGGAGGAGGAGGAGGAGGAGGAGGAGGAGGAGGAGGAGGAGGCTCAACGTCCACATTACTTTACAAGTAATGTATTTATAGAAAATAGAAAGATCTTCCCTGTCAATTCCATCATTTTAAAACAACCTGAAAAAAGGGGGATTAGGAGAAAAATATCTGATCATTTCAAGATTGTGGTGTTATAGCATGAAAGTGCCCTTTGTGACTGAATGTGGCTGACATTCCATGAAAGGACAAATGGAAAGTATCATTACTCTGATGCCTCTCATTTATTCTACCGTATGTGTTGTATTCTGGCTGGAAAATTTGGTGAAGAGAAGATATAAAGCAGTCGCTTTATTTACACGTAAACTCCTTTACATTTCAATTCACCTCTCCTAATGTAGAATTTCATGCCCTTACCTTCTAAAGAAGACCAGGAATTGTGGATGTCAGACCCTTCAATCAAAAAAGAAACCGGGGAATGGATACAAATTCAGATTCTCAGTATTCCTCAATAAGCTTAAGTAATTTTAAAAGATTTCTAAATAATTTCATCCCAGGGAAATTGATTACTTCTGACCTTTCTGTGACTACTCCTTTCTGTATTCTTTTTTGGGTCAATGCATTAAAAAAAAATATTTATAAAGACTGTAGAATTTCAAAATAGAGTGAGCTTAGTGAAGCTTATCCAAGGTTCTTTGTACATGGACTTGGCTCCTGTTAATCATTTTGTATGCTTATTTGGGGAATAAAATCAACTTCCATAGTGATAAAATGTAGCAGAAGGTGTTCTTTACCTGGTGTCACCCAATCATGAATTTCTGATTGGTTTCATATCAGCTTTGCAGGGTGCTATTTAAACTTCCAAATCTGAAACAGAACGTTCTTCATACTTTTAATACAGCTTTGGCTTTATTCACCTTCAGTACTCAGTTTGGAAACAATGGCATATCAAAGAGGCTGTCACCAGACTTAAAAACTATTAGCTGATTAATGATCTGCCTTTTTTAACTTGACTGATAATTAATTAGAGAAACTGTAAAATAAGCCATAGCAGTATAGCACATACTGGTGTTTATCTCTAGTTAACTCCATCTTCCCTTTCTTGTTTGCCTTCATTTAAAATGTAGGGACCCACATACATTTTTTTCCTAACTCATACTCATGGGTGTCTGTGTTTTTCAAAGCATGGGAAGAATAAAGGGTGAGAAACCCTGCCCAACCCATGTGTAATGATTTTGATCAAGAAAGGGATCCTAAATGTTACCCTAGGCAAATAAATAGATTAGTTGTTTACTGTTCAATTAATGTAATATGTATCTTGACATTTAGATTGTAGGGTGCCTAGTGCCAGAATATATGATCAATATTCTTAACCCATTCTAGAAAATAATAACAGCTTTGTTCCAAAGTTATCTTATCTTAACAACAACAATAAAGGAGAGTACAGGAGCTGATTTCAGGGCTAAGCAGAGCACAGCTATTTAGATGTTTGTTTCTCTATCAGAAAGTGCCTAATGATATTTTGTCCCTTTTCACTTCTTTTGAATACACATCCTCAAAACAATTGCAAGATGACTTTGCAAAGTGTCCCAGTCACCTGATTAGAATCCACTCATGTGAAATCTAAACCTGAAATGTCAGCAATTTTATCCACAAAACACACAGCAAGCATGGCAGAGAGACCTGCAGGGAGTTTCTCAGATCAAATGTCAATTCTTTTGTGACCTGACATTGGATACTAGATATTGTAAATTTACCACTGAACTATAAATATTCCTGCATTTCATATAAGGATATAAGACTTGGGATCACCTGTTGCAATATTAAGCCATATGAACTCCTTTGAGAAATTGCTTATGTGCAAGGATCAGCATAAGTAACTTTGGCTAATTTTATCACGTACAAAAGAAATAAGCAGAAATTTGTTTGATGCCAAGGCTGCAAAGATGTTTGCCTCTACAATGGTGTGAAATATATCAACACTTTTGTGATAACCACAGGACATTCCTTTTCTGATAAGGTTCCTTTCACAAAGCTTCTTAGAAGTTTCTCATACATACAACTATATGAGATTTATTAACATGCAGAGTCAGGATGTTACAAGCTGTTTGCTATGTGTAGCATGAATAGTGTAACTGTAGAAAGCCTTAGACACGTGTGGGAGTGATGTCCTAGTAGCCTGTTTAGGTTGCCATGCAGCTGTACCACGTAGGCAAAAGCAGAGAACAAAGAGCAGCCACCTCATGGCGGAGAACAAAGAGCCACCTCATGGCAAAACTTCTCCCAAGAATCACAAGCTTTCTCCCAAAATCATAGGCTTGTGGATGTGCTTGTAGTCACGTGTTCACATGTTGATTATATGCTAATATGTAACCTCCCCTGCTTATCTTTTGTAACCACCCATTTTTACCTATACACAATAAAAGGGGGCTCTGGAATTTGCTCTGGGCTTTTTTCATCCCAGACTTTCTCCAGGCTCTCACCTCGAGAAGTCCTTGAGTCTGTCGTTCATCAGCAGCCTTCATGAGAAGCCCACCAGATGCTTCAGCAATCACCATTTTATATTACAATATTTCCTTGATAAAAAAAACTGCACAAAATGTGCACAATATAACAGTGATTTTTTTCTCAGTTCCCCTCCCCCCATATGTTTGCACAAACATGAAGTCCGCCTTGTGGATTAGGGCAACAGATTATAGCAGGGGTCTCCAAACTTGGTCCCTTTAAGACTTGTGGACTTCAACTCCCAGAGTTCCTCAGCCAGCTTTGCTGGCTGAGGGACTCTGGAAGTTGAAGTCTACAAGTCTTTTTTTTTTTTTGCCAGGGCAAAATTTTTTATTTTTCCATAATAATTCCCACAATTTGACCAGTGTACAATACAATCACTTATCCAACAATCGATCCTATACTCAAATTATACTCAATCAGGGCTGCTCGACCGCCACTCCCTCCCTTAATCCTTTCTACCCTTCTCATCCTTCTTCGACTTTCCCCACCATCCTTCTCCTCGCTTTCCTACTTCCCCTCCTCTTTCCCACTTCTCACTACCATCCTTTCTAACCCTCTATCTTCTCCTCCTTCTTCTCCTCCTATCCTTTCTTCTCCCTCCCTTCTTTCCTACCTACCTACCTGCCTACCTACTTTCTTCCTTCTTTACTCCTCTTTCCTTACCCTTTCCCTTCGGGAGTGGCTACCAAGCAGTCCCGACTTTACACCATTCCAACTTGTTTAATTCCACCATTATTCCTGTACAATGGCAATCAATCAATTTATAAGCTTCCCCTCCACCCCATTTTCCCCCTCCACCCCCCACCCCAAGACTTCCCAGAACAGAATACAGGGTATTGTAACTAACAAACATAATCTAAAATATAACATAAAACATATTCCATTTCACACCATCACACCATCACACTATCAATTCCTTTCTTTCTTAAACTCTAATACATAGTAATTCCTAACTTCACTCAAAAACTAATTGATATTTTTTAATCTGATACTTATTTTGAATATAGTCAATCCACTTTCTCCATTCCAAAATATATTTTTCTTGTGTACAGTCTTTCAAGTAGGCAGAAATTTTTGCCATTTCTGCTAAATTTGATACTTTACTAATCCATTCTCCAATTGTAGGTAAGTCTTCTTTCTTCCAATATTGTGCAATCAATAGTCTTGCAGCAGTTATTAAATTCAAAATCAGTTTTGTCTCTATAACAGTGCAATCTGGAATTATTCCTAATAAAAAGAACTGTGGAACAAACTTGATCTTCTTTTTCAAAATGTTCTGCATAATCCACCATATTTTAATCCAAAAGGCTTTAACTTTTTTGCAAGTCCACCATATATGATAATAGGTAGCATCCTCACAATCACATCTCCAACATTTTGCTTTCACATTTGGATACATACATGACAGTTTTTTAGGATCTAAATGCCATCTATAAAACATTTTATAAAAATTTTCTCTTAAATTTTGTGCTTATGAATTTAACATTCCTCACCCAAATTTTTCTCATGTTTCTAACATTATAGGTTGTTGAAAATTTTGTGCCCATTTTACCATACAATCTTTAACCAACTCCATTTCTGAATCAATTTCAACCAATACATTATATAATCTCTTTATATGCTGTTGACCTTGATCTTTTATTTGTTTTACCAAATTATCATCACTTTGCCTTATACCAATTTTCTGATCTATTTTCCATCTAGATTGCAATTGTCCATACTGGAACCATGTATAATTTCTCCCTTCATCCCTCAATTTCTCCCTAGATTTTAACTGTAATTCCCCTTTTTCCATAGTCAAAAGCTCTTTGTAAGTGATAACCTCCATTTTTTGTAATATATTTATATTCTCTATCATATGTCTGGGGATGGTCCATATTGGTATCTTTCCATCTAACTTATATTGATATTTTTTCCAAACCCTCAACAAAGCACTTCTGACCATATTATTCTTAAATATCTTATCAATTTTCTTGTCATATATTACATATGCATGCCATCCATATAACAAACCATAACCTTCTATATTCAAAATCCTTTCCTCTGTTAAATTAATCCAATCAGAAATTAAAGCTAAAACAACTGCATCATAGTACAATTTCAAATTAGGCATTTTTAAACCCCCTCTTTCCCTAACGTCTTGCATTATTTTAACTTTATTCTCGGTTTTTTACCCTTCCATACAAATTTATTAATCCCTTTTTGCCATTCTTGTAAATTTGCATCTTTCTTCAATATTGGAATCATTTGAAACAAAAATAAAAATTTAGGCAAAACATTCATTTTTATAGCTGCCACTCTTCCCAAAAATGATAATTGTAACTTCTTCCAATTCTCCATTTCTTTAATTACTTTTCCCCACAATACCTCATAATTATTTTTATATAATTTTACATTCGATGCTGTAATATATACTCCTAGGTATTTAACCTTTTTAACTACTTCATATCCAGTTATTCTTTCTAGTTCTTCCCTCTGGAAGTCTACAAGTCTTAAAGGGACCAAGGTTGGAGACCCCTGGATTATAGTATAGGTGCAGGTATATATATGGGCATAAATGTATTTCCTACATAATACAGGGATTTTGATATTTTATGTGTCTTCAACAGCTGATTTGTAATATCTGTTGCAGTTTGTGCTTGATGTTATAGATTAACACTTCCTTTTTTCTTTATAGGGCAAAAAATGGTGGAACTTTATTCAATATGGTGCCAAATCATAAGAATGCTGACCTTCCACGACAACTCTGAGTTAGTGCCAGATTCACTTCTCTGTACAATATTAAGATTTATTAGGAGCCACTTTTCAAAGGTCCTATCTTTTTTTCAGAACACGACAATATAATAATAAAACACTGGAACTTCATCTGGTGGCTGTTACAATACATTAAGTTTGATATATTAAGTGATTTTTTTTAAAAAAAAATCTCTTTAACCATAGATAGTGGTTTTTGTTTTTAGTCTTAGTTTAATAGCCTTATAATATATAACACATGAGTGGTCCAAAGAAGAAAAGACGGTGAGCACAGGAAGAGACAGTATGCAATGGAAAGCTTGTATTTTTATAAAATGGGCTAGCCAAACCTATAAATTGAGAGGGTTTTAGAATCTCCCCACCCCCGCAAATGAAAACACAATTCTCCACCTCTGTCCTATTCTCTTGTGATACAGAAGCTAAAGGCTGAAGGGGAAAAAACATTGTAATATGTGGCAGGAATATTATATCAAGGTCATGGTAGGTCAGTTAAATGGCATCTCCAAAAAGCTACTTTGACAGGTTGTAATAGTCAAATGGAACACTTGGATATACAGGAATAATGCATGTGGAATTATGATATGTGTTATCTGTTTTTGAACCTTGCTTTTCCTAATGGTCAACTTTTGTGTTTGTTTTTGCTCTGTTCTACTGCATTGCTATAGGAAATGCAATCCTTTCCAAGCTGCCTTTGAATCAGAATTTGGTGATGAAAGGATTTGCACAATCCCTTTCTTTGGTCTGCTTGGTTGAAAGGAGAAGGATATTTAAAGTAAAAGATTATTTAACTTCTTACAATTAAGGAGAAATATAACACATTCATCCAAGACAGGGATCAATCAGTATCTGCTTCATAAGAACCTGCTTGATTAGCTCATTCAGATCATTTTGGTCACCCTATCTTCTTTACTGCTTAATACCTAACAAAATATAGCATCAATTATTGGTCTGTCTTTCCATCCATCAGATAGGTAGGTAGGTAGGTAGGTAGGTAGGTAGGTAGGTAGGTAGATAGATAGATAGATAGATAGATAGATAGATAGATAGATAGATAGATAGATAGATAGATAGATGATGGACAGATGCCACACAGCCCATCTTATTTTTTATTTTATTTATTTATTTATTTATTTTGTCACAACAGTATATATAAGCATAAGCATGAAAATAACTATATAACATATAAGCATATATATAAGCATAAGTATGCAATAACTATATTAATTGGATATAACAAAAGGAAACAATAGGACAGGAACGGTAGGCACGTTTGTGCTCTTATGCACGCCCCTTACAGACCACTTAGGAATGGGGTGAGGTCAATAGTAGACAGTTTTTGGTTGAAGCTTTGGGGATTATGAGAATAATTTTTACCTCAAGATAGCTCTGATCTAACCATGATCTAAGATATCATAATTCTTTGTCGCTTCTGAGAGACGATCAACTTAAGGAGCAGATTACACATTTAGTAGAATAAAGAAGAGAACAAGGTAATAAACAGACAAACCAACAAACAAATGTAATGGTAAAAGGAAAAAGACTAGAGACCAGAACTCCATGAGTGCTAGCATAAAGCCAGCTGGGTGACTTTTGGCCTATCACTCTTTCACATAACCATAGAAGGAAGGTATTGACAAACAATCTCACTAAGAAAACTTCATGAGCTTGTTTAGGTGATCATCAGGAGACAATAAGTTGGTTTGAAAGCAAACACAGAGGAATAAGATAACCTCACGGGGTAAGCCTGTCCTATTTCAGAAGCAGATGGCTGTGCCTATCTAGGATCTGGTTGTGCTTTTATGGAAGGTAATGTGGATCTGAAAATGAACAAAATGAACAAAGGAGATCTTCTTCCATGGGAGACACTAGCATGACTTCAATGATGCCTGATATCATAAGACAGTGATGTCCAAAGCGACTTGCTTTAAACAAGCATGTTGCCAAATCAGGCCTTCCTTAAAATAAAGAAAAGCCAATAAAGTAGTTTTAGTAGCTGTGATTAAAAATTGTGCTGTTCCCATTTCATACCTTATTTTCAAGTACACAAAGAGAAGTCCTGGAGGACCACAAAAAGATGGTTTTAAATAATGCAATACTATGAATGTATCAGAGAAGAAAAAGTAACCTTCAGTGTTATTGACAATTTCTGTGATCAGCAGAACAGTAACAGTGATTATAAGCAGATTTAAAAGGCTTGATTCTGTTGCAGAAATTTTGTTTCCTCATTCAAGTAAACACAAACCTGGAGAATCAGTCTACAGATTTATTTCCTTGATCCAGGATTGAATGAATGCTTCTGAAATACCATCTGTTTTATATATATTTATTGTTCCATCTTTTAGATACTGCACAGTATCTAAGAGATGTGTTGTATCCACAAACTATCATATCAGGTATATTCTCTAGTTTGTTGATGTCAGCTTGCATAAATGCTTACCAAATTAAGCATAAATATTATTTGGAGCTAGATCTGTCAATTTTCATCTATTTTTGGCTGGCTGCTAGAGACAGGGTGAAAAGTTCATAGCAAGTTGAGAATTCTGCTTGCATTGCCCTATTCAATTAATATAGCAAAATTTGCTTTAATAATTGAAGCAAGTTATAACATTCAAATAGGAAAAAATAAAAGCCTCTATTTTTACTGCTTCTGACT
Organism: Ahaetulla prasina; assembly: GCF_028640845.1. Lineage (NCBI taxonomy): Eukaryota > Metazoa > Chordata > Lepidosauria > Squamata > Colubridae > Ahaetulla > Ahaetulla prasina. The sequence continues at coordinate 129,937,418 of NC_080541.1, forward strand.
TTTATTATGCTGGAGTAATACACACACACACACACACACACACACACACACACACACACACACATACACACACACGACAGATGTCCAACTCTAGGTCATAGTGTTCATTTCTGTTTCTTGGCTGAGGAACCGACAGTGGTCTGAAGACAATTTCCATGGTCATCATAGTGGATGGGCAGAGCCTCCCACCGGCTTTACCACCGGTTCTATATAACCGGACCTAACCAGAAGCAACCCAATACTGCTGTGTATGTGTACACACACACACACAGACACATACATATGTGGGTGGGTGTGCATCTAATTGTGCATGTTCGTGTGTGTGGGTATGTGGGGTGTGTGGGGGAGGGGTGTAGAAAGAGAATATGAATAAATTAAAAAGTACATAATTTTTTCTATTAGGTCAAGAGGATTTTCACTCCAAGTTTTTGATTTTTTCCTTTCTCATTTCTGCTCTAACCTTGATGACATCTGAAAGTTCTGCTACAAAGTAAAATCCTTTCTATTGCTTAAACATTGCTTTTAAACACATGGCTTTTTAATATAGCTATTCTTCTTGTAACTATAGAATAGAATAGAATATAGAACTATAGAATATACAAGAATTCTTCTTGTAACTATAGAATCCAAAACGATAGAATTTCTCTGAGAATAGGTAGAGCAATTTATGTGTCCTAATAGTTTGATTCATTTTGAATAAGGAAGATATGAGAAGTATATCTAAAAAAATAATAAAATACAGCGTTAAGAAGTTTCAACCTGAATAAAGCCTTTGGGTATACATATTTCCAAATATTTATGATCAATACGGTATATTTACAAAGAGCAGAACTGCAGCAAATCTCCTTTCAATCTCCTTAATATTTTCAGATACCTGTTGAAAAAATTGTTCAAGTTAAATACCCTGTTATCCCCAAAATAAGACATCCCCTGATTATAAGCCCAATTGGGCTTTTGAGCGCATGGCAATAAAGCCATGCGCTTATTTCAGGGTTCAAAAAAATATAAGACATGGTCTTATTTTTGGGAAAACATGGTAAATGCCAGCTTCTTGCTAGGGAGCATCTTGTCTATTTAAACAGTTTGCTCTTAAAGAAAGGCCTACTTTTTTTAGTGCTTTAGAATCTAAATTCTCTAGAATGCTTTTATTGTAATATTGATGCTACTAAGGGAGGCTTGGTGGCTCAGCAGTTAAGATGCTGAGTTTGTCAGCTGGAAAGCTTACAGTCCAGGTTTGAGGCCTGAGTGCCACGCATTGGGGGGAGCTGCTGTTACCCGCCCCAACTCCTGCCAACTTAGCAGTCTGAAGCATTAAAATGCAAGTTGATAAATAGATACCATTTCATCAGGAAAGATTACTGTGTTCTGTATTTTCTTGCTGGCCACATGATGACAGAAACTCTCAGCTGTTGAGAATCAGCGATGAACATCGTTCCCTTGAGTCAGTCATGACTGGACAGGGGAAACCTTTAAACCTTTTATTTTACTAACTTTTACCTGCCTGTGAAGTAAGAGTTGAATTGGTGCTTTCTTTTCAGCATTGAATCCCTGCTTCAGCAATATATGAAAAGGTTATCTTTGAGAGACAGGCAATGAACATGGATTAGGAAAAATAAGTTTCAGAACAGATTGGGAAGGTATAGTGATGTCCTAATTCAATGGACAAAGTATACTGGATTCTTCATTAGTGTAAACTGATTACAACTAATTCACGAGGTATCATCACACAATGGTAATATATATGGCCTCTTCCTGTATGTTTGTTTCTGCATAGGGCCATCATCCATGTCCTTGTTCTGTGTGCCCTTTGATGTTGAACAGAATTTTATTTATTTATTTGTATCACACTTTCTTTATTTTACAAATAACTCAAGGTGGCAAATGCCTTCTCCTAATTTCCCCACAACCACTATCCTGTGAAGTAGGTTGGGATAAAAGAGAGTGACTGGTCCAAAGTCACCCAGCTGATTTTCACGGATAAGGCAAGACCTGAATTCACAGTCTCCTGCTTTCTAGCCTGGTGCCTTAGCCACTGGACCAAACTGGCTGTCCCAACAGTATTGGACAAAGTGGCTTGATCCTCTTCAATAGTATCTGCCAAATAGTACCTGCCAAATCCTGGAATGTCCTTCAATTAATTTCAAAAGTCTTTTTAATGCCAGAAAAAATTGCTTTACTCTCTCAAAAGTTGTAATACATGAGTACTAGTGAGAGTAGTGTTTTAAGGAAAGAATTCTTCATTGGATTAATTTTACTGTTAATTTTCATTATATAGTTTATTGTTTGTGATTGATTATATTGTGATTTTAAGCCAACTTTGGCAAAACCTAGCTTTAAAGACCAGCATATACAGTATCTTAATCACAATACAATACCATTCTCTTTCTCTCTCTCTCTCTCTCTGTCTCTCTGTCTTTCTCTCTCTGTCTCTCTCTCTCACACACACACACACAGACACAGACACACACACTACATAATATCTTGAGAAATATTTTCAATATCATATCTATCTATCTGTCCATCCATCTATCATCTATCTATCTATCTATCTATCTATCTATCTATCTATCTATCTATCTATCTATCTATCTATCTTTCCATATCTTCATTTATGGTTCCCAGTTTCTAGACTGATATCTTAATCACTAAACCAAAATGGGTTTCATGTATATGATATGTGCAATTCTTCTGAGTACAATAGATTATTGATTCATTCAGCTGCCCCTCATTCATTCTCTCACCATTCACCTATTAAATATAATTTGGGAATAAATATGTTTGAAGCAGTGGAACAAACTGTCTCATGGAACCTGTACTACAGGCTTTCAAGCAAAGGTCTGGAATGGTCTGAGGATTCTTGCTCTGGGAAGGAAGCTGAAGATATTCAAGCTCCCTTCCAACTCTATGATTCTATCATCTGGAAGCACTGATATGCTCTCAGCAAGGAAAGTCTACAGTACTTGCAATATGAGACCTGAATGTAAAGACAGTCTATCTTAGCACAAAATTAATAGTACTTATAACTAGTAGTAATATATTACCAATATCTGAGTATAATTTCTGTAGTGCCAAAAGCAAATTGCAATAGCAATAACATTTATGCTTAAATACTGCCCCATAGCGCTTTATAGCATTTTCTGGGTAGTTTACAACATCAAAGTATTATTTGCATATTGCCCTCAACAATCTGGGTCCTCCTTTTACAATCTCAGAAGGATGGAAGACTGAGTCAACCTTGAACTCTGTCAGGATCAAACTCCAGGCTGTGGGCAGAGTTTGCTTGCAACACTGTTAACCTTTAATGATCATGCCACCAGCTCAAATGTAAGAACTGGACCAGTGTTACTAATAATTGCATATGTGACTTCAGTGTGCTTAGAGCACGGGTGTCAAACTTGATTGTTCTTGCTAGATCTTAACATATCATGATGTTTTTTGCCTTTGCGGAGCAAGGGTGGGCATGCCTGTGTGTGATGTATCTGGCCCGTGGGCCACCATTTTGAAAGGCATAGCTTAGAGTAATGGGAGGAAAAAGAAAGAAAGAACAAAATCTAGAGAATCACATCATTTCGTATTGTATTCATCAAATGATGAACATGTATATGTGAACCAAATCTTAAGGCTTAATCAGAAAATAAGTATGATTTGGTTTTGAAATGGATATTTATAATCTTTTCAGTTGACATTGGGATTTGTTTTTAATGTGTATTTGTTGTTTTATTAAGGTGAAGCTGCTTTTTATCATTTGTCTAATTAAATATTGTGCATTTTCTTCAGCCCTTCAAAACACCATATTATCATTATAGATGGATCAGTACTGGAAAGGTAGTTGTACTGTATCTAAGACATAGGATGTGAACAACTGGAAATGTCTATACAAAATTTTGTGTGGCATCATTGGTAGACAAGGATGAAGTATTTCCTTCCAATGACAGATCTGAATTAAATTTCTTGTTGCTGTCATAAATGTATAAATTCTATTATGTGCTGTTGGAGGCAATTAGCAATATGAAGAGACAGCAGAGTGCATAATTAAAAAAAAAGCATGGATAACTTCTGCTTTGTTTAAAGGGATGCATTGTTTGAAAAGATGTCCAACTTCTGTTTTTGGTATTCACTTACAAAAAGAATTACACTTTTTGTCTCCTCAGTAATATGATAATGTTTTCTATAAGTTCATTAAAACCATGATGGTTTCTGAAACTAAATTAGTTTCTGTTATCTAACATCTTTAATTGCATATGTAGTTGTCAATAACATCTAAATCCAGGCCTTTGGCTGGAGGAGGTAATGAGAATGCCAGTGGTAAATGCCAGTGAACATTTGGCATAAATAAGAAACTATCCGACTGCTGCAAACTTTGAATCATGCACTTGTCAAAGCCATAATAGTGTCACAGTGAGAAATTTGATGCCAGCTGGTATGTGGACTGAAATCACAATAAGATAAGACAATGAAGGTACAGCAGCCAGTGGTAATAAAATGAATTTCCGTATGGTATTAAATTGTCAAAATCTCTGTTTGGAAACTCATTCCACCTGCACATCTCACAGAGGCTACTTTGGAGCATAAGAGAATAAGAACAGCTTTGAGACATAGAAAAAAAAATCTTACATCAAATAGCAGTGCAAAGGGTCATGATCAATGATCAACTCTTTAGGTTGTTTTTTGAGAATTTTGTTGCCTCCGATCACTACAAAATACGGGTTTTTACTGCTCATTTTGTGTAGCATATCATTTAAATTTATCACCAGTCCTCTTTATTTCCAACCTGCACCTATGGAGGAAGCTATGCATTTTGCTTAGAGACATCTGGATTAGCTATAGATTTTCAAAATAGGGAACTGTGTGACACAGTGTAAATCTGCTAACACATATTAACTTCTTATATAACATTGTCTAATGTTCTACAAAAGAAAGAAATGGCTACGTATAACTTTCCCTAATTAATATAACTTTTAGGATACATTTCTAAAATTCCACTTTAAATTCCATTTAAACAATGATAAAAAAACATCTTTAAATTCTCATGGCAACGGAAAATGCCTACAAAATGCAAAAGGAAGAAGAGAATTGGGCTTACTGAATTTGAAATCCACTTCAGTGATACCATGACTGTAAAGAACTTTAAAAAAAAAATGCTTTCGGTATCATTGGTTCCTTGTAGCCCACCCCTCATGACTAAGGTAGATCCTAAATTAATAATGCATGGCTATAGAGATGAACAAATTAGTGCTAAACATATTTAGGATTTAAGAGACTGTCACAGGAGACTTTAATTGTACTTTTATTACTTTATTTTAAAGCGGTAACTGTCAGAAAAATTATAACAATGCATTTAAAGCATAAATGTTCAGATGAATTAATTATTTTTATATTTTTCAACAGAAAACAACCAAAATGGACGGGCATATATTTGGAGGGTAGTATATCCTCTCTTTTTCATGTAAACAATAGAGTGAATGGTACAAGAAAAATATACAAATATTGTGGCTGAGTTAAAAAAAAAGTTCACTAATCATCTGAAACTATTTAAAAAAAAAACAGCAATAAAGTAGTAGTAATAATAAATTTATATTTCAACTTTCCTCCATATTTGCAGACTGTATGTAGAATTTCTGCTTATTCATTTGATACTCATAGTTTTAATAGATTAAGGTGAAAGATTGTGAATGGTTCAAAAATAAAATAAAAGATTGTAAATAAATTGTGATATGGATCTCCCTACTAATCCAATAGTAAACAATTATATGAAATGGATTCAATTTACTAGTCTCTTGACTCAGTTAACATGTTTCCCTATTCCCTAAATTTTCCTATCTTTCCTTCTTTAGAAAGCTCTCTGCTTCTTTTCCCCATCAAAGAACAGTTTCTCTGTTTTCCTTTTGTAGCCACTCAGCCTGATAAAAATGGCCTCAGGAGTTCTGATGTAATCTAGGTGAAGACTTCTACTCTTTCAAAGCATCTATTCTTTTCTTGAACTAGCTTCCATGTGAGCTGTTTCTCTCCTTCCATAAGCTTGCAGTTTATCTCTCATGGCTCTTATTTCTAAATAAAGATTGCTCAATTTCAGAAAGCCATGCAAAAGTGAAATATTTGTGATGGAAATCTTACCCTTATCTATTATTTCCACCAATGCAGGTTTCATTAACATTTTGAATCAACTGTATTTCTAACACTGGCAGAGCTAACTAAGACTTTTCCTGTAGTTTCAACGCATTTCACTTGCGGAGTCCAAATGATGAAGAGTTAAATTTGCTAGCTATTGTTAGCAGAAATATTAAGTAAATAGCTCATTTGTGCATTTTTTTGCGATTACATTTTTTATTATGTAATATTTTATAATAATTATGTAATAGTTTCTCAACACTGTCAAACTAGTTACTAATTCTGCATTACTATTAATCTTCTCATCGGTCCCATTACCCATTTCCTCCCACTTATGACTATATGACTGTAATCTTGTTGCTGGAATCCTTAAGATTTATATTGACTGTTTTTTAATGACTATCATTAAGTGTTGTACCTTATGATTCTTGACGAATTTATCTTTTATTTTTATTTGTATGTGCACTGAGAGCATATGCACCAAAGACAAATTCCTTGTGTGTCCAATCACACTTGGCCAATAAAGAATTCTATTCTATTCTATATGGCTGGTATAAGGGAAAATGATATTGGTAGCATAGAAAACCTCTGAGGATGGAAATATGGAAATATGGAAATATGGAAGTCTCAAACTTTCTCTCCCAAAAGCCCTCAGGATCATCATACTTTGGCTCTGCTTTTTGCACTTTGGAGTAGCAGTTTGCTACATCTATCTTCTAGAGAGCACTTCATGTGACATGCTACTGATTATTCCTCATATATGAAAATTATATGCCTTTTAAGCTGTTACTTTTTTAGCAATTGCTAGATAAAGTGAAGTAAAACAAAATAACATTGGGACTGGAGGCTAAAACATATGAAGAACGGTTGCAGGAACTGGGTATGTCTAGTTTAATAAAAAGAAGGACTTGGGGAGACATGATAGCAGTGTTCCAATATGTCAGGGGTTGCCACAAAGAAAGGGGAGTTGGGCTGTTCTCCAAAGCACCTGAGGGTAGAACAAGAAGCAATGGGTGGAAACTGATCAAGGAAAGAAGCAACTTAGAACTAAGGAGAAATTTCCTGACAGTTAGAACAATTAATAAGTGGAACGACTTGCCTGCAGAAGTTAGGTGAATGCTCCAACATTGGAAATTTTTAAGAAAATGTTGGATAACCATCTGTCTGAAATGGTGTAGGGTTTCCTGCCTGGGCAGGGGGTTGGACTAGAAGGCCTCCAAGGTCCCTTCCAACTTTGTTGTTACTATTATTATTAACATTTCTTCCTATGAAGTATTGAAGCACATAGCTAATAGCATCAGCCCTTCATGCCTTCAAGATGGACCAATCTCACAAGAGAAAAAAAAATCAAACACATTTTAAAAATCAAATGTAAAAGTCTTATTTTTAGATATCAGCATGCTATTGATATACCCAAGGTTTAGAGAAAAAAAGAAACACAGTTGCCTCATCCACAGGGAATTAACATCTGTTATCCTGGTTTTTGTTTTGTTTTTTTAAAAAGACAAATAAAAATGTAAATTATAGTATCTCCTTAGGCCACCAGATGATAGTGGTCTAACTACCACAGAGATCAAAATTCACATTATTTTGCAACAATTGATTAAAAAAAACCAATTTTATTTCCTCCTGATTAATAATGCAAGTTCTGATGAGCTTTCTACCCATTTTGTCTCGAAAGAACAATAGTTTTCTCTCTTTTGCATTAGCTTGTTTTTTCCTGTAGATTCTAGCTATTAATACTGTTGGGAAAAAAGTGGTTCCCTGAATTTAGTCCAAGCAACATCTTTCTCCATTTCCCTGGAATTATGTTTGTAGTTTTCTTATAATAACAAAGACTCCACCTGCCTGAGGGTAAAAGGTTGACAGGCAAGCCTGCGTTTTGCTTACATTTATAGTTTATGTGTGAAAGAAAATATGTAGTGGGTACATCTAAGTTTTTCTACCGGTAGATGTAGGCAGCCTGCATTTTGCAACAGTGACCTTTCCACAGCTGGAAATAAATGTAACCTTTTTAAGGGCCCAAGGACTGCTGTGATAGTGTGATAATACAAAATGAGTAATCGTGCACATAGATGTTTAGTGGTTTAGCTACCTTTAAAATGTTTCTGGACAGGAGTAGATACAAAAAAATTAATTGTAAGGAAAGATATTAAGTCCAATTAAGACAGAATCAGAGGTTTTCTACATAAAATCAATTACTGATATGGGCATATGCTGACACAATTCTTCTGATAGTTTTCCATACCTGTTGGATTTATTTCCTCTGAAATCTGTTTTTCCTTTTTTTTAAAAAACTTCATAAATAGCCTTGTGCATACAGTGATTGATAACTTTGACTGTGTACTACAGTTAGGGGATTCATTTTGCCACATTGAAAAGTAATTTATCACAGCCTGAGATGTCACTGCAATTTGCCTCTTCTAAGTGAAGCTTCGTTTTCCCAGCTCACTTGCAGAGCCTTTGGGTCTATGATCAAAACCCAAGGCTCCTTCTAATTTGACTTTGCTTTTTCTTTTTGGACAGATTTTTCAGTGAAATGAACAGTTGCTTGCTTGGTGCACTCACAGAGATGAAAAGTTTGTTAGAATGGTGCATAGGTAGGCTGAATTTTAGGAATTAGGAGGAAAAAATATGCCCCTCTCAAATCTTGCATAAAAACAGTATTGTTCAGGAGAAGATGTTGTGTTTGTTTAAACCACAATAATCTGACAAAAGATGCTTCTTGAAAGTAGTTATACATGTGTGTTTTGAACTTCTCTGCCTCCTGCATTCCCTAAATCAGAATTCCACAAAGGGGTCAATATCAACTGCTAAGATATTTTAAAAATCATTTTGAGATAGTAAATGTTTTGGAGGTCAATGAACAATCTTAAACTTCATAAAAAGAGGTCCATGAGCTGAAGAGGTTGGAAACACCTGCCCTAAGTACAGTCCTGAATACTGTTCAGTGACAAATCAATTTTTATTTATTTATTTATTTTGTCACACAGTATATATAAGCATAAGTATGAAATAATTATACAATATATAAGCATGTATATAAGTATGAGTATGTAATTATATTAATTGGATATAACGAAAGGAAACAATAGGACAGGAATGGTAGGCACTCTTGTGCTCTTATGCATGCCCCTTACAGACCACTTAGAAATGGGGTGAGGTCAAACAGTTTTTGGTTGAAGCTTTTGGGATTTTGCGAAGAGACCACAGAGTCAGGTAGTTTATTCCAGGCATTAACAACTCTGTTACTGAAGTCATATTTTCTGCAATCAAGATTGGAGCGGTTAACATTAAGCTTAAATCTGTTGTGTGCTTGTATATTGTTGCAATTGAAGCTGAAGTAGCCTTCGACAGGAAGGGCCTTGTAATAGATGATTCTATGAGTTAAATTTAGGTCCTGTCGAAGGCAGCATAGTTCTAAATTTTCTAAACCCAGGATTTCAAGTCTGGTGGCATAAGGTATTTTGTTGTATTCAGAGGAGTGGAGAACTCTTCTTGTAAAATATTTCTGGACACGTTCAAATGCATTAATGTCAGAAATGTGGTATGGGTTTCAGACAATCGAGCTGTATTCAAGAATTGGTCAAGCAAATTTTTATATGCTCTGGTTAGTAGTGTAGTGTTTTTGGAGAAGAAGCTACGCAAGATTAAGTTTACAACTCTTAGAGCCTTTTTTGCGATGCAGTTGCAATGGGCTTTGGCACTTAGATCATTTAATATGAAAACTCCCAAGATCTTTAACAGGGGGTCATCTGTAAGGTAATGTCCATCAAGCTTGTACTTAATGTTTAGGTTCTTTTTTCCAATATGTAAGACTGAGCATTTGCTGGTTGAGATTTGGAGTTGCCAAGTTTTAGACCATTCAGATACAAAGTCAAGGTCTTTTTGAAGGGTGGTTGTATTGTTGGTGGTGTTAAATAGTTTGACATCGTCAGCAAAGAGAATACAATTACTTGTGATATTATTATTAGATAAAACAACCGTTGCTCTATACATTTTTTTATCAGGATTAAGGCAGTTTCAAGTTTCGTTCTCTTATTTCACAAATAATTTTATATCTGTTAAAGATACTTGTCTGCAGAATCCAATATATAATATTTGTGGGTGACTGTGGGACACATGAACATTTTATCTGATCATTTTAACTATTGGATTTGGATGTAAGTTTGTTTAAATTGCATTTTATGTTCTAAATAAGATATCTGGAGTGCTTTAGAAAGATGTCCTAGAAATATCTTAATTGATTCACATAAATCAAATATGGGAGGGGTTTATTTCTAGCACACACACACACACACACACACACACACACACACTATCTATCTATCTATCTATCTATCTATCTATCTATCTATCTATCTATCTATCTATCTATCTATCTATCTAAGTAAAAATTCCAAAAGCAAATGTGTTTAGGCAATTTTCCATGGACAGCATTAACACAGAAAGAGTGTTCTGTGAGAGGTATTCCTGGATGGTATGAAAAATTAATCAATCATATTGAAAATACCTGTCACTGGTCTAAGAATGCTCATGATATCTGTGAGGGAAATGATACAAAGATCATGTTTGTTTGTTTATTTATTAAAATTTATTTACTGCATTACTTAACTTCTAATTGTACTCTTCTCGCTACACCTGTACTATATCTATGCTAATGTTGATGCCTGTGTGTATAATAACCTGAGTTCTAGCAACGTCTTTATCAACCTTAGCTGCTTTCTACTGTTGCCAGCTGCCATTCCAAACTGTTACTGAAGCATTGGCTTTGCACAGTGTTTCAATCTGTGTTAGGGAAACCAGAAGAAAGGAAGGGTAGTTGGTGTCTCTGCTGGAATTGAGAAGCCGCTGAGCTTCCCTTTTTAGCTCTTTTGCTACTGTCAAGGAGCTAAAATCTACAAATCTTCTATTTCACCATCAAACACATTCTCTGCTTTAATCTGGTGGGCACTCCATTCTCTCATCCTCCCTCTTCTATTCTCTCCCATGATAAGGCTTCTTCCAACACACAACCATGATCAAGAGCTATCAGTGTTTTCCTTTTTTAATAGAAGATATAGTATTGGTATGGCCCAGAGCTTCTCAGTTTCACTTCAAATTTCATGGGGAAAACAAACAAAAAACAACAACAATGACAAAAAAACAAAGAGAAGGAAATGGTCTGATTTCAGTTAGGCTAACCACTGAAAGGCTTTCCCTTCCATATATATTACTTTTTTATCATTGTTATAAAACATGTGCATTTATATATATATATATTAGAAAACATATATTGCCTTCCTTTGGCTTGCAGTAATGAAAGAGTGTGTGTGTGTGTGTTTGTGTGTGTATGTGTGTGTGTGTGTGTGATTGTGATCATGTATCATGGCGATAACTGAAAATAAAATTAATCCAGATTCACAAGCCTCTTCTCCAAGATTATGTCTTGACCCAACTCAACCATTTTTTAAACACTCATATCAATTGCATACTAAATATGATTTCCCTGTTTTTTTGGGACATAGAGATTTATTCCCCCACCATTACCTGAAAAAAAAAATCTCAATTTTAAAGCTTTTGTGTTCAATTTCCTTAAGACAGTATAAGAAATAGCTCATTCCCAGAAAGAAATATTCAATGATCTTTACTAGATCCTCCTTTAAGTAGACTTTGGATGGGTAAATCCTTTCTTCTCAGGTCCTGTAAGGCCACTGGGCAGACATCAAGAATCATCCCTACAGCTCTGGTATACATGGTAAGAAAAGAGTTGGGCAGATAAGAAGAGACGCTTACTTCTCTCCCTGCCTATCGTGGAGTAGATAATAGCAAAGGGACAGAAAGAACAGTTCCCCAGTATAGTGTGGAATTCCTCTATGGATTTCTACAACAGAAACCAGAAGGCCCATTGGCCAGGTACAAAAAGTATTTTATTTTATTTATTTATTTATTTATTTTGTCACAACAATATATGTAAGTATCATACAAAAAGATTATATAGTATATAAGCATATATATGAGTAAATATTAGGAGGTATAAGCATATATATATAGGAAGAAGAAAAGAAAAACAATAGGACAGGAACGGTAGGCACATTTGTGTTCTTATGCACGCCCCTTATGGTCCTCTTAGGAATGGGGTGAGGTCAATAGTAGAAAGTTTTTGGTTAAAGCTTTTAGGATTATGGGAAGAGATCACAGAGTCAGGTAAAGTATTCCAAGCACTGATGATTCTGTTACAGAAGTCATATTTTCTGCAATCTAGATTAAAGTGGTTAACATTAAGTTTAAATCTATTGGTTGCTCTTGTATTATTGCAATTAAAGCTGAAGTAGTCTTTAACAGGAAGGACATTACAATAGAATTTTACAATTTCTACAACAGCAACCAGAAGGCCCATTGGCCAGGTACAAAAAGTACCAAAAGAGACATTTCTATCCCACTTTTCCCCCATCTCTCCTTCTGTGAAGGCACAGTGAAGGTTAGAGATGCAGTCTGCACAGTCCTCGGCATGCAGTAGAGAATATAAATATAGAACAGGAACAAGAAATAATTACTTATAAAGATATTTTATATAATGAGAGGGGAAATTTACAACTAAACTCTTTGGAGACATTAAAAGAAGAAGGGAGGGATTATACTTGGTTTCAATATGGACAGTTAAAGGCTAGATGGAAAGAAGATCAGAAAATTGGTGTTATTCAAAATGAAGAAAATTTGGTTAAACAAATTAGAAATCAAACCCAGGGGCATATAAAGAGATTGTATAATGTGTTGATAGAAATAGATTCTGAAAGAGATTTAATAAAGGATTGTATGATAAAATGGGCACAGAATATTCAGGAACCAATAATGTTGGAAACATGGGGAAAAAATTGGGTTAGAAATGTTAAATTTACGCAAGTGCAGAATTTAAGGGGAAATTTTTATAAGATGTTTTATAGATGGCATTTAGATCCTAAGAAATTATAATGTATGTATCCAGATATGCAAGCGAAATGTTGGAGATGTAATTGTGATGATGCTACATATTTTCATGTATGGTGGACTTGTAAGAAAATTAAGTCTTTCTGGATAAGAATTTGGTGGATTATGCAGAATGTTCTGAAGAAGAAGATAAAGTTCCTACCACAATTTTTCCTTTTGGGAATAACAACAGACTGTACAGTGATTGAGACTAAATTGATTTTGAACTTAATAACAGCAGCAAGACTGTTGATTGGACAATATTGGAAGAAAAAAGAATTACCCACAATAGAAGAATGGATATTGAAAGTTTCCAATTTGGCTGAGATGGCTAAAATCTCAGCCTTCTTGAAAGACAGTACTCAAGAAAAATATCTAAATGAATGGAAGAATTGGATTGATTATATTCAAAATAGATATCAGATTAAGAAATTTCAGATTGCCTTTGAATGAAGGACGTTGTTTTTGATTTTAATGGAAGAAGTCAGGTTATGTGAGAGAGAAGGATTATAATTGTGTTAGATTTTAAAAATTTAATGTATGACTGTTTGTTTATTGAACTATACCTTGTATTTGCTCCGGGAAGTCGGGGGAGGTTGGAGGAGGGGAAGGAGGGGAGGGGAGGGGAAAAATTTAATTGTTGTTGTAAAACTTCTTCAATTAAAAAAAAAAGAGATGCAGTCTGCACATCTTTACTCTGGCAAGTTTTCATGCTGCCTAGTTTTTTGGTGCAGCTGTGCTGAAGAATCTGTAGTTTTATTTTGATGAAGCAATTCATCAAAGACAGAAGTGACTTGGTTCACCTTAACAAAGTAAATTGGATGACCTTGAACTACTCTGGACCAGAACTGTAGGAAAAGGGAATCTACTCTCCCAATGCTGTCTGAAGTGCTTACAAGGCAGAGCAATTTAAGGATTGCCTTCATTATTAATTGGAGCTATCTAACATAGTAGACCTCAAAGGAAAGTCTAGAGTGGCTGCTTTTGTCATATTCTGTGAGCAATCCCACGTTTGCCTGTGCTGAATAAAAAGATTCCTTTTAATCTTCTCCCATGGCACTTGCTGAAGAAGATGCCCAATTGATCTCTGAAGAAGGCTTACGGGATTCCAAAGCAGAATGAGATGGAGCTGTAGGTCACTTAATTTTACTTTTATGTGGCTTCACAAAGCAGCCTTAAGGAGACACTTTGTCTGAAACAACATCAAAGCAAAACACACTTTTGAAACCTCATAAAGCCGTACAAATATTTATCTCTGTTTCATTTCCCTCTTCTTACTCTAGCCAATTGTCAATTACCTCTCTCCTCTCTTACAACCTTTTGTTCTCTTTGTTTTACAGCTGCCTTTCTTCCAAAGCATTAATTCACGACTCACATTCTAACTCTTTAACCCTTTCATTATCCATTTATCTGCAGGTAACTATTCTTATCCATGCCTCTCATTCCTTATAGTTCTTGAGCTGTCATTGGAGAATTCCTCAAATGTGTGACCCACAGAAAGTCAAGCTATCAGCTGGTGTGAAGTCCAAGCCACTTGATAGCATTTTCATTTCTATGAATTAACTGTTCATTTTGAAAGTGGACAGAGAAGCTTCATAGGCCATCATTTTAGCACTTAGTGCTACAATAGCTCCAGGTTCATAGGTGGATCATGTAGTATTGAGCCCTAGGCTGACTGACGTTAGTCACTACTGTAAATGCATTACTGGTTCTCATGCTAGTAGCACAGGGGCAGGTTTCAAAACCCGGCACTACCAGTTCGCTCATGGATGCATGCATGCTCATGCACGCACATACACACCTGGGCAGGTGGGCGGAGCCTCCCGCCACTGCCACTACCGGTTCGTCTGATCCAGGGCGAATGGGTAGAAAACCACCCCTCTAGTAGCCCCAGATAATCACTATTTGATTTGATGGGTCTATAGCACTTAACAATAGCACTTAGACTTATATATCACTTCACAGTGCTTTACAGCCCTCTCTAAATGGTTTAAAGAGTCAGCATTTCCCCCCCAAACAATCTGGGTCCTCATTTTACCAACCTCGGCAGAATGAAAGGCTGAGTTAACCTTGGGCTGGTGAGATTCGAACTGCTGAACAATAATAATAATAATAATGATGATGATGATGATGATAATGTAAAAAATACAACTTACCTGTATCCAAAAAGTCATGGGAACATAATGTGGAAAAAGTTGTAGAAAATGAGAAGGTGGGACTTTTGAATACAGTGGGACTTTTGAATACAGATGGATCATCATTTGGAACACAACACGCCAGATATCACAGTGTTCAAAAACTGAAATGTACAATTTATTGACATCGCAGTACCAGGAGATGCCAGAGTCAAAGAAAAAGAACTGGAAAAAAACATGAAATATTGCAACCTGGCCATCGAAACTACATGGCTATGGATGAAACATGTAACAGTGATACCCATTGTCATCAGGGCACTTGGCACCATGTCCAAGAATTTTATAAGATACATCAAAAGTGAAAGTGCAAAAAACTGCACTACTTGGAACATTGTACATCTTAAGAAGGTACTTGGTTGATACCTAGGATGCTGGCAGCAACTCATATCAACCATTAGCAATAGTCAATGGCACTGGCAATCAGCAGTCAGTAGAATTAGCCCGCAATACTGCATTCTAACAATTGCACCACCACAGCTCACACCTAACCCTATCATAAATAAATAGTCTTGCTGTAATAATTAAAAGAGGATCAGAGTCAAAGCACTTCTAGTTAATAAGGGTGATTTACTCCTATTTAGTAGATGACTTCAATTGTATGCTCTGACACTCTGCATGATACTCTGACATTTTCCAAAGGGAAAAATGTCAAAAATGATTTGTTAAATTTGGCAGAGTAACTTCTGTCACTACTGAAATATGTAAAGCAATAAAATATTATTTTAACATTGTAATTATGAATAAAAGGATTAAAATGTGTGTCAGCAAATGTGAATTGATGTTATCTAGATGGTAGTCTATTCATATGGAGTAGGCAATCATAACATAGTAAAGTTGTACATTTATAGTTCTCTGAATGCTTATAATGAAACAACTACCCATGAATTTTGGGAATAATTGCACTAAATGAAATGAGTGTGATATAGGAGGAAAAAAAATATCTGTTATCTCATTCACATCTCCCTTTAACATAGGCAGATGTGAATGAGATGAGAAATTGCTTAAAAGTGATTGGGAAATTCAAAAATCCAGGAATAAATAAGAATGGTGATTGGTTGGTGAATAAGATCTATTTCTTTTTTTATATATGAGGCAATTGTGTCTATTTATAGAGTACATATGGCAAAGGAAAAATATACAACTGAAATATTATTGTTTGATGAGGAACATCTGAAAGAATTAGTTAAAGATACACAAGTAATGAAAAGTTAGCAATTATTTGGTATGGTATTCCCTAGGTCTTCAGGAAAATTGGACATGGAAGAATCTTCAAGAGGAAGAAAGTTGAATAAAAGTAAAATACCTGCAATAAGAGAAAGTATGAAACAAGGAGGGAGAGGAAACAACTAAATAAAAGTGCCTTGATCTTGGCCAGCCTCTCTGAATCACATTTAGGAATGGATTGGTGTTGTTATCTCCGGCAAGTGGACTTCTTTTCAAAGAAGAAGAAGAAGAAGAAGAAGAAGAAGAAGAAGAAGAAGAAGAAGAAGAAGAAGAAGAAGAAGAAGAAGAAGAAGAAGAAGAAGAAGAAGAAGAAGAAGAAGAAGAAGAAGAAGAAGAAGAAGAAGAAGAAGAAGAAGAAGAAGAAGAAGAAGAGGAGGAAATAATTTCAGTTCTTCTTCCTCACAGTCCAGTTGCCTTTTGAAAAAGCATCTTTGAGACAACTATGACAACATCTGGGCTGTTTCTTCAAATTGAAAAGTTGTTAAAGGAAGCTATGACTAAGGAGTGAGTTTTTGCAATGATCCGGTTGGATCGTTGCCAGACACATTCCCTCTGTTTGAATAAGTCGATAGTGTAAGCATAATCAGAAATATTCATGTGGGTGGTATGTATAATAAATAATTCATTAATCACTTTAGGGAATTAAGGGAGCAAAATTGTGAGAACCTCTGATTTATTAGCATGGCAGAATTGAAAGTGAAGATCACTGGAATAAAAAATTGCAGCTGAAACTCTAATAATTTGAGATTTGCAGACAACAATATTTTGTTAAATGAATTAAACATTGAAGAAGTTCATTATAGTAATAACAATGAAACATCTGGGTTAACATGAAATGTTAAGAGAATAAAGCTAACAACAAACACATTCAGTGAATTTTCACGTTCGGTTGACATTTAAGAAATGGTAAACAGTTTTCTTTTCTTTGGGCTCAGTGGAGGAATAAAAAGGAGAACAATTTGTACAGAGAAAAGTAATGACAATCTAAGTAAGAAACTACCTTGGAGAACAATAGTACATGGGCAGTCATAAAAATAAGTGAAATAGGTATGAAAGCTGAAATTGCAAACAAGTGAAAGAAAGGTTTATGGATTTTGAATCAGTTCTGGTTCAGAAAGTCTGAGTCCTTCGGGAGAAGGGCGGTATAAAAATTAAAATATTATTGTTATTGTTATTGTTATTGTTATTGTTATTGTTATTGTTATTGTTATTGTTATTGTTATTATTAAATGCTGGGCACTCTTTTGATGTGATAATCAAAAAATAGCAAAAATATATACATATTCTTTGGGTTCCCAAAACGAATGGATGGTCATCTAGAAAAAACCCCAAATCTACTATAAATATTTTTTTTAAAAACAAACTGGGAGAAATAACAGATAAAGAATGGGGATTTCACTGTAATGTCATTTGAAAAACTGGATTTTTTTATCACACGTAGGTTGAGATGGAAGACATTTGTCTATTCAGTCAACAGGAATCGAGTCTGACTTGATGGCACTCAACTAGCAATATTATTCCTATCAGCAATAATAATAGTTTGCTTATATGCTGAAATATCACCCACAGAGGAATGGATGGCTCTTAGAAAGGAGCAATAGTACTCAGAACTTTATCTAAGGTAAGTCGAAAGGAAGAGGATCAACATTTATAATCAAATTATGAAATGGACAACAGAATCATTTCCTGGGTTCAACAAGGATCAAATATCTATTCTGAAGCTATTTTTTAATGAACAACCATGACATCTGATTGCTGCTGCAGGAAAGGTGACATAATAGGATGTCTTCTATCAGCTCAGGTGGACCAGCCATCTTTTCCCTGCATTTATTTATTTATGTATTTATTTATTGTTTCAAGAAAACTATAATTTTAAGACTTGGTTTCATTTTATTTGTACATAAGTTTTGGGATACAAAAATTTCCAGAGGATAAGGCCAAACTTTTTAATTTAAAGTGGGAGTATAATTACTCCCAATATATTTAAACACATTAGTTAACATTAAAAGGTGAAACTGATTTTTAAAAGGGTTCCAGAGCTATATTTAAGACTTTCAGGGGTTATGAGACTTTAAGTTGAATACCTTACCTTTCCTTCCTTCCTTCCTTCCTTCCTTCCTTCCTTCCTTCCTTCCTTCCTTCCTTCCTTCCTTCCTTCCTTCCTTCCTCTTTGTACAATGTTAGTATATGAAAGACTTAAGAACAACAATACATGTCAATATTCTGTTATTTGAAATAATTCTGAGGGGAAAAAAAGACAAAATAAGTATGCAGTTGCCACAAACTATGAGTATGAGAAACAGAAGGCTAGAATTCTATCACACACTGGGAGATGGGAAAGAAAGTGCTGGATTTGAACTAAAAGGTTATATTATTTTTGTTTTATACTCAAATGGCACATTGACTGTGTGGAATGGCTATCATTCCTCAGGTGCAATAAACAATTAGTTTATATATCTGTATAAATCAAATCTGTAGTAAGCTAAAGCTTAAGCCTGCCTTGAAGAGTCTTTCAATATACCTGTTACATGGATATTTTCTGAAGTCTAGAGTGGAGTCTAACTAATGTCGTCTTTTGAGAGTGAAATGAAGTACCACTAATCTGAATAATTTCAAATGTCATCCTCCTACTTTCAGTCTAAATTCCTATGAACAGAAGTTCTATCTTATTTGATAGAATCTGGTTCAATTCTGCTATTTCCCCACCTGTCGTGAGAGCAGATCTGAAATTGTTTAATTCCATTTCTTTTATGAAATTTAGTAGGGCAAGCTACAGCCTAGGCCCCACCTCCACAAAATGTTAATCAATCTCAGAGGGTTTAATGGATGTGCATGAATATTTTAATGTTTACATTTCTACACACTGAAATCATTGGGATTTGCATTTATTATTTTTCTATTCTTCCCATCAGCTTTTCATCTTATCTATCTTCTACTTTTTTTTCTTTTTTTGCCTTCCAAATATATGAGTTGACAAATCCACTGATACAACAGTATTTACTAGAGATGCCATCTAGGAAAAGTAGCCAAAAAGTATCAATAGCTATCTTAGTGCTGAATTAAATGAGGCACAAGCAATGAAGAATTATTCATATAGATTAGTAGCACTTTTATCTATGATTCCTTATTGCTGTGCCCAATTTAACACAAACTCTTAATAAAAAATGTCCCCTTTGATATATGGCATGTAATATGAATTTTCCTCTTGAATTTCCTCTGTCTCCACTCCTGTCTTTCCCTGCTTTCTCATTAAAAAGATTTCCTTGAAGAACATCATAGGATGAAATTCGTATTTTTGCAAGCTAATAGAATATAGAGATCTTTTTGCAGATAGTACAGAACAAAAAAAAATGTAAGTAGAAGCAGCCATGGAGGTGATCTTGGAGATGCTGTCTAGAAGCTGTTAAGATAAGAACAGATGAAGAAGCATGCATTTCCCACCAGAGAGATGGGGAAATATTAGAAAGAGGCCTAGACTGATTTCTTGGGTTGTAAATGGAAGGCAAGGAGAAACTCAAACAGACTTGCAAGATTCTGTTATTATAGTCCAGGGGTATCAAACTCAAGGCCCATGGGCCGGATGCATCACGTGCTGGCCCTGCCCCCACTTAGTTTAGCAAAGGGGGGAAAGTCCCGATATATCACATGACACCACCATCACAATGCAAGTTTGACATCCCTGCTATAACCTATCTCAATAAACTATAGTTCTAGTCATCCTGTGGAGATAGTTTCCTGATCTGATCTACCACAAAGGACTGTCAGCTTGTGCACCCACAGAAATAGACACTGAATTAAAATATGCAGCTGGGTCTAATAAATACTTTGAGAATCCAATCAAAGGAAAAGGAATGGGGTATAATTAGAAAAACTGATTTTTTTTAGAATGTACATTATTTTAATCATTATGATGTTAAGATCAAATCATAGCCAAATGATTATGATTGTGTTGATGTTCATTTGGTTAAGTTTATTTTTATTTTTACTTATTTATTTTATTTATTTATTTTGTCACACAGTATATATAAGCGTACGCATGAAATAACTATACAATATATAAGCATATATATAAGTATGAGTATGTAATAACTATATTAATTGGATATAATGAAAGAGAACAATAGGACAGGAATGGTAGGCACTCTTGTGCTCTTATGCACGCCCCTTACAGACCTCTTAGGAATGGGGTGAGGTCGATGGTAGACAGTTTTTGGTTGAAGCTTTAGGGATTTTGGGAAGAGACCACAGAGTCAGGTAGTGTATTCCAAGCATTAACAACTCTGTTACTGAAGTCATATTTTCTGCAATCAAGATTGGAGCGGTTAACATTAAGCTTAAATCTATTGTGTGCTCGTGTATTGTTGCAATTGAAGCTGAAGTAGTCTTTGACAGGAAGGACATTGTAATAGATGATTCTATGAGTTAAACTCAAGTCATGCGGAAGACGGCGTAGTTCTAAATTTTCTAAACCCAGGATTTCAAGTCTGATAGCATAAGGTATTTTGTTGTATTCAGAGGAGTGGAGAACTCTGGTGGTGTTGGCCAGAACCCTGTGATTTTTTGGAAAGGATTAAAAATCTTTGCTTATATCCTGAACTTTGGGGTTAGGAGATTAATACTGAACCATGCTGATTTTAAAAGAAGGATCTAAATCTTCACCCACCTCTCTAGTAGTTTTCTGTTGAAATTTTCAAAATAGGAATTATGTGCCTCTTCCTTACAAGGAAAGGTGTACCAGGGTTTTATTCACTTAATGGAATAAAGTTAGAAGACTAACTTGTTCATTTCCTTGATATTTGATCATATTTGAAAACTGCAGTGCTTGACAGCTGATTTTATGTCTTCTGAAATAATTGTATCCAATTAAGCATGGATTAGTAACAAAGACAGATACTCAGAAACTGAATTTTAGTGCAGCTTTTTATTTAAAATATAATTAAATTTTAGTTGTAAAATGCAATGGGAATAAACATTCATTTTTTTTATTGCACATGGATGTTGATTGGGAGAAAACATGGCTATTATAAAGAGAAGAAAGAATAATCTGATACATAACATGTTAGTTTCAGGGTGATATATAAATATTATTTCAAAATTGTGCCAGTTTTATAAGATGAGAAGATTACAGTGACCACGTGACTGTTTTAAAGTCGTATTCTCTTTCTTTTTCTTCCAGACAAAATCAATTTAGAATAAGCAAGACGGAATATTTATGTAATTAATTTTCCTTTTCAATAAAAAAAAAGTCCTTTGCCTGGATATCCTTTGTTATGCTCTCAGTATCAGAATTGTTCTTTTGCTGGTGAAATGATTAATGTGATTGTTAATATATTGAAAGGGTTTTTTTAGCCATCCTCAGTACAATCAATCTGGGCAACTTTTCAAGAATGTCACCAAACCTTTTAGCACAGTGCAACATAACAACATTAGAACCTCAACTTTTTACTTTTACACATTTGTATGTAATGTCTATAACAACAATCTTGATGGCAACACCAAAGTCATTTTTTTTTTCCAATCCAAGCACAAATCAAGTTGGAAATCAATGCCTTTTTCTTTTTTCCCTTGTACCTTATATTTTCTTTCACCTTTCATTTTTCTTCCCTTAATTTCCTATCTTTATTTATATTTGTATTAAATACATTGATAAAACAATAAAAAATTGTAATAGTAAAAAGAATGTTAACAAACTGATTAGTCAAAATTTTACAAAATCTTGATGGCAAGTTACTATTATTTCTGATTTTGTTGTAGGCATATTAAAAATAATGGTTAAGAGAAACAACTGTGCTTCATTGAGAGGACAATTCATGCAACAGATACTATAATAGTGATGAAATGGACATAAAAATAATATTACCGTAGAAGAAGTAATTACCATTTTGATAAATGACAATGCCTGATATTTAGCATTTTATTTAATTTAGATCTAAATCATAAGTCAACAGATATTTAAATTGATACGATGACAAAGATTAAATACAGACAATGTATATTAAGCTAGTGCTCTGAATACATAATTTATCCACAGTATGTAATGAAATTCATTATTTTAAAATATAATAAGTATCATATATTTCTTTATGTTTGCATGTGGATTCATTTATGAGTCTGAAAAAACATATTTTGCAAAAGAAAATGGGGGTCTAACTATATTTTAATACAAGAATTTATAAAATTGACTTGATGACAATCAGATTACTACTCAAGTAATCAAAATCTATGATATAGTTGACCTCAATGAGCAGTAAAGCCTGCTCCAAGGATGTGAGAAATGTTACAAATTTATGAAGCTATTTTCTTCCAGTTCTTATTTCAATGTTAATAAGCCATCAACTCTGTCTAGTGTTCTTCAAGTTTATTTAAGGCGAAGTCTGATAACAAACTAAGGATTGATAGAGCCTCGCTTAATCTTTGTCTAAACATTGGTTTGAACTCTGTTTGAGTAGGGAAGTTACATTGAAATTTGAAGGTAAGATCTGAAGCACATTCGGGAATATATAAAGTTTCTTCTGGGTTTTTAGAAAATAAAAGCTAAGATACTAGATATTATTTATAGTTAACTGATATATAATTAATTTAGAGATTATTGTAATAATAATATTGCTATTTCTTCATGTCAGTAAAGCAGAGCTTCATAAAATGTCTTTGAAACAGTAATAATAGTTGACCTTTACTATTTATATGTATTATATGTTTATTATGTATTATAATCCATAGTGGTGTGGAGGGGAAGTACAATTTTTAGAATATGGAGCTATACGTTTTATGCTCTGGTCCAAAATGATGACTATATGTGATAGAGACACCTTCAGTTTTTTTTTTAATTTGAATTTATATCCCTCCCTTCTCCGAAGACTCAGGGTGGCTTACATTGTGTTAAGCAATAGTCTTCATCCATTTGTATATTATATACAAAGTCAACTTTTATTGCCCTCAACAATCTGGGTCCTCATTTTACCTACCTTATAAAGGATGGAAGGCTGAGTCAACCTTGGGCCTGGTGGGACTTGAACTTGCAGTAATTGCAAGCAGCTGTGTTAATAACAGACTGCATTAGTCTGTTGAGCCACCAGAGGCCCCATACCAGTTAAAAGGTATGAAAGATTCTGGCCAAAACTCCAGGCAGATAGTGCAAGGCAATAATAAACTAGCCTGCATCAGATATGTGCCAATGAAATGCAATATCTATAATCCTCAAAATGAATGGTTGGAGATTATGTAAATGGTAATCTAACATATCTAGTGTTAATCCATTTGAAGAAACTGAATAAATAATATTCTACCAGGTAAGAAGCCTACGGACCATGTGGTGCCCACAAAGCTATTGTTTCAGTTGTCAGAAAGTCCTGAAATAATATAAGTTGGTGTCACATAATACCAACAATATATGATTCTCAGGTTTTCTCCCTAAATTATGCCCAATAGATTATGCCCAATAAAACATAGTAAAAAAATAATAATCAGTGTTAATAATAAACCAGTGTACTGCAAATCAAGATATAGAAAATGATAATAATATATTTTAAAGTATTATTTTTAAAAGCAATCTAATAAGCAATCCAAAATAGATTTACAGATATAAACTTACTTTCATTAAAGAACAAATAAAATAAGATGAAAGGGAACAAGCTAATAATCCTAGATCCACCTCTTCCCCTATGGAGATTCTCTGAAGATTCTCTATGGAGATTCTCAGTCATCCAGGTCACGATTCTCTGAAAGAAAAAACAACAACAAGAAGAAAATCCAGTTGCCTCTTGAAAAAGCATATTTTGATTGGGACAACCATGACCTGGATGAATGAGAATCTCCATAGACATTTAGCTATGTACTTTGAGATGAATACCCTTCGAATGGTGCAGGAATATGAACAGATTTCCAGAAAAATTGCAGACTACAGGAACCATTTATGCTTCAGTTTGGGATACAGACAGCATAGACTCATCCCCAATAACCTGCACCTGTGTTCAACAGTGAAAGGACACAGGGCAGAAAACATCCTGCAGAAAGTACAGCTCCAACTTCTCAATGAAAGAATAAAACAGATTGCAATACAGTCCTTTCAGCAGTTCCAATATAGGCTCCATATCCATTTGCACTACTGAGGCAACCCTGAGGATACATATAAACCTCCAAGTGGCCTCAATGACTCTCTAAAAGAATGCAAATGACCAGTTGTCTACAAGGAATATAAATCCTTCCATTTCCACCACAGGATGAAGAAGTTACTTGGATGAGAAGCCAAACATTTTCAAAGAAAAAACAAGAAAGTCCAATTGCCTCTTGAAAAAGCAGCTTTGGGACTCCTCCTCTGTGATATAAGAATATGAGTCCCATAAAGTGGGATCACTAACTGAGAAAACTATCATCATCATTATCATTATTATCTGCTCTTCTTCTTTATCCTAAAAGCAGTCATCAAGTCCCAGAATTAGGTCATGAAAGAATTCAACTTTGCATAAGACAACCTCTAAAGGTTCCAGAGAAGGAATTGGCTCTGTATGTGAATGCATTGATTGTAGAAGAAATAACAAACATTACAATAGGCAAGAATATGAATGCTGAGAATGTTGAATATAACATTCAGCTGTTATCTGGTTTGGAATGAATGCAGTGAGCTCAGAGGCAGAGATACACCCCACTGCCACTCCATTCCAGGTAACTGCATATATTTTATGCTGGGTAAATAAAGCCTCACACAGTAAATGGAAATCTTCAATTGGACTGTTTTCCACTAACTACTAAAGCAAGAAAGTAATTTCCAGTCTTTATAACAGCCCCTTTCTATTTTCAAATATGAAACATTTTTATAATTAATGTATTACAATAGATATAGGTACTGGAGTCAATTGAGTTTTACTTTCTACAAGTGCATATTACATTCCACTACCATAGCTCTTGAACATTTCACTACTTGTCTTTCCACAGTAAGAAAACAGTGTGGCATATGTGTGTGTGTGTGTGTGTGTGTGTGTGTCTGGGTGTTAAACCAAATTTTATTCTGGGAAAACAGATTGGTTTTTTAAGCCAAAATCAGGATAATTTTGCAGAAAGAATTTAAAACAAAACAAGTCATGTTCAGTATGATAGAGAGATAGAAAAACCATATAATGAGTACCAGATTTATTATTAGATTTATTAATAGTTAAATATGAAGGACTAAGTAAAAAGAAGCATCTTAATTGCCAGTATATCATTGGTTCTCTGTAGAGATGAATTATCAGTTAGGAAATGCTGAATTCCACCAAAATAGACCTCTAGTGTTCATAGGATTATATGAGACAGACTTTCATACATGCTGGGAGGCCAAAATAAAGTTAGCTGGGAAATATAAATCCCCCTCTGTTTATTCCCATTTCCTAAGAAGAGCCTGCAGCCCAGAGTAAGAATACTTCTTACTTCAAACTGATTCCCAACAACACTAAAAGATTGATTTTTCTATGTAATTGCAATTTAAAAGTAAGTGAATTTCATTGCTGGGTAGATACTAAACCACAGAATAACAGATGATAAGAGTTGGATCTTTATAACATCTAACCTAACCTCTCTACCAATGTAAGAACCTACTGCAAAATACTAGAATCTGAAGTAACTTGGTTCTTGCTCCAAAAAACATAAGAACAGGCTTATTAAGCCAAGGCCCATCTGAGTTCAGCATTTTCTTTCTAAAAGTAGCCAAGCTCATGACTCTTCAGTGTTTTCCAGGAAAAGATGACCCCTTTGTAAAGTCTCCAATTTAATGGCCATCACTGTCTCTGGGTAATGAATTCCATAAATAAATCATTTATGCTGTATAAATAAGTGTTTCCTTCATGTTTCTTCTAAATAGCCTTTCAGTCCTATTCACTGAATATCTGCTAGTCCCAAAGTAGAATAAGCAGAAAAATCTATTTTCTATCGCAAAAATTGACATAGTTTTTATATACCTTAATAATACAAAATTTTAGGTCTCTTTTTTCAAACAAAATTCCAAATGTTCCACTGTTTCTTCTCAGAAAACTGAGTCCCTGACCATTTTGATTGTATTCTTCAACTCTTCAAATGTGTACAATTTCTATCATCTTGAGGGCCACATAAAATCAGTGTTTCAGGTTTTTGTAATCCTAACCCCTTTAAACCGCTTTTCAAACTGAATAAATGGTTTTTCATTTTACTGATTTTGGGGTCTTTTGCACACACACACCCCCAAAAAGTTGCTGGTCAGGTGAAATTCACTTACCTTCCCTACCGATTCGCAAATGTGCATGCGCCACACAGGTGCTTGCTTTGCTCGCACCAGCTGTCATCCACGCACGCGCAAAGCATTTTGTGCATGCGCAGAGGCTGAAAATCGTAGCAAAAAGGGACGCTATGACATCCGCATGGGTAGATGGGGCTTCACGCAGTCGGCCCTACCATATTGTGTGATCTGGTAGGAACCGGCTGAATTTCACTCCTGGTGGTGGTGGATCACAATTCAACTCTGCCCACAGCTTTCTGAGTGCCTACTCTAATGTTACGTCTGGGTAAGATAAAATTTTAAATTTTATTATTTTAGTTATTTTCTGTCTTTATTCACATTGCACTCATGCCAAAAGCATCGAGGTACTTCTGGGCTGAAAGGATTAGCCAGTGACATCACTGTTGCCTGGGAGATGCCCTGTTGACGGTTCCTTTCATGTCCCTGACAGGAACTGGAACAAAGTGCTATGGACAGCCGGCGGCCATGTGATATGGGGCGCACAGCTGATTGGTCTGCCGGCAAGGCAGCAAACTGGCGGGACACAGTAGCACGCTGATTGGCTGAGACGCTGACAGCTCCTATATAAAAGAGCTGTCAGCGCTGTTGTTGTTGCTTGTTAACTCGTTATCCAAGTATCGGAAGCGAGTCACGGTTGAAGGTTTCTGTCAGTTAATAAATGGTTGTTAATTGTTACCCTGCATCGCCTCCTCATTGTTGTTCTGAGAATACAACATTGGCGACGGAGGATGGGATTTGCCTGAGGCGGCAGGGCTAACAGAGTCATTCACAGAGTCGTTAAGAACTATCAGCTGAGCAGATCCACAGCGAAGACAAAGACGGGTCAGTTAAAGCTGCAGAACAGTGCCTAACCAAGCATGGCAACGTTATCAACCTTCACACCCTTTGATCAGACAAAGGAAACCTGGGATTCCTTCTTAGACCGTTTTGCTTGTTTCCTATCTGCTAATGATTATAAGGGGCTACCCGGGGACAGGAAGTTAGCTGTATTCCTGAGTGTCTGTGGACATGATATGTTTGAGAATGCACGAGCTCTTTTGGCACCTCAATCAGTCCAGGATGTGGCTTGGGAGACCCTGTTAGCTGTTTTGAAGGGTCACTATGCCCCACTGCCATCTAGAGTTGCTAGACGCCATGCATTTAGATTTAGATATCAGAAGGAGGAGACCATTGCACAATACACAGCTGCTCTAAGACAAGCCGCCCTGTATTGTGAGTTTAAGGAGCTGGAGGAGATATTGCTGGATCAGTTGATTTGTGGAGTGAGGGACATCCGACTACAACGCCGCCAGCTGGCTAGAACAGATATAACATTGCAAACGGCCATAGATGAGGCTAGAGCCTCTGAATTATCTAATCAGTCAGCTACAGAAATTAGGAAGCCTTTTAATTCAGCAACAACGGATAAACCATCCGCTGTTCACCAGGAGGAAGTAGAATTGGACCAAGCAAGTGAAGGGGAATGGGAGATCAGCCGCCTTAAAGCCTCCCAGACCAAAAATAATAGGGAACCTGAGGGAAAGAAGACTCAGGGTCCGTGTGGGGGGTGTGGAGGAAACGACAACCGCCTGCCTGCCGTTTAAAAATGTTGATTGCAGGCGGTGCGGTAAGAAGGGCATTTAGCAAGGGTCTGTAGAGCCATACTCCCTGTAAATGGTAACCCAGCGAGGCCTAACACTCGAGGTTACAGGCCACAGAATAGAATGGAACAGGTGGAAGAGGACTGTTTTACAATTGTGCGCAGCTGGCCTGAGGAAATAGTTGATCAGGCTAGCTCCAGTTTGAAAAAGAAGTTGTTACTCTCAGTGTTAATCGAGGGCAAGATTTGTAATGGAGATTGACACAGGATCATCTGTGTCAATCATATCATGGGATACACTTAGGAGGTTAGTGCCTTCGATAGTGAAGAGCAGATTGTTGTCCTGCAGGCTCAGACTGCTGATTACCAGGGAATCATATTCCCATTTTAGGTTGCGGAAGATTTAGGGTACAATACAGAAATTTCAGTGGCGCCTTAAGTTAGTTGTGGTCAATGGCTCGCTGCCCAGCCTGCTAGGCCTAGAGTGGTTCGAGGCTCTGGGATTGGCAGTAACTGGAATACACGGCACTACGCCAGATCCATTCTCAGATCTGGTTACTGAATTTGCTGACGATTCAATGACAAGCTAGGAAAATATACCGACTCCTATATCATTTAATATGGACCCTAGCATAGCCCCTAGACGCCTTAAGCCACGCTGGTTCCTTCGCCTCCGTCCCAAGGTGGACAAGGAGATCGATAAACTGATAGAGCAGGGAATTTTAGAACCCGTAGAGCAGGCTAGGTGGGAGACACCCATAGTGATTCCGATTAAATCGGACGGCTCTATTCGAATCTGTGCAGATTATAAGGCGACAATCAATCGGGCTCTCCAGGCGAACCCCTATCCAGTTCCGGTGGTCCAGCACCTTCTTCATTCCTTGGGCCGTGGTTCGATCTTCGCAAAGCTCGACATGGCTCAAGCATATCAGCAGTTGGAGGTGGACGATGCAACTGCGGAAGCACAGACCATCGTCACACACAGGGGAGCATTCAAGTGTCGTCGGCTCCAATTCGGCGTGGCCGCCTCGGCATCTTTCAGAGCCTCATGGAGAGGCTTTTACATGGCTTGCCGGGAGTGATACCATATTTTGATGACATATTCGTGTCAGCCATGTCCGAAGCAGAGCTTGTTAACCGCCTTCGTATTGTATTGTCTCGTTTCCGGCAGAAGGGACTAAAGCTTAAACTGCACAAATGCAAGCTAGGCGTACGACAGGTCGAATTCCTCGGGTTCCTGGTGGACGCCAATGGTCTGCACCCATCACCGTGCAAGGTGCGTGCCATCAAGGAGGCCCCTACACCAAGAATAAAACGGAGCTACAAGCTTTCTTGGGCATACTGAACTTTTATAACATATTTTGCCCCACAAATCTACCGTTGCAGAGCCGCTCCACCGACTCCTGAGATCCCATATGCCGTGGGCCTGGGGACAGAAGGAGGCCAGGGCATTTCATGCTGTTAAGGACTTACTGTTGTCCACCCAGGTATTGGTGCAATACGACGCCAACTTACCACTCACATTGGCCTGTGACGCTTCTCCATACGGGGTGGGGGCTGTCTTGAGCCATAGGCTGCCTAATGGTTCAGAAGCCCCCATTGCCTATTTTTCCAGAACTCTTTCATCTACGGAACGGAACTACGGTCACATTGACAAGGAAGCTTTGGCGGCTGTGGCGGGCGTGAAACGTTTCCATGACTATTTGTATGGCCGCTCGTTTGACTTGATCACCGACCACAAGCCGTTGTTGGGCATCCTGGCCAGCGATCGCCAGACTCGAGTATCCTGTCTCCCAGAATGACTCGTTGGGTTGTTTTCCTGGCTGCTTACAAGTACAGACTGGTTCATCGGGCTGGCAAAGCTATGGGTCATGCCGATGCTCTGAGCCGGTGTCCCCTGCCTGTTGAGGTTGAGGACCCGCTCCGCGCCTCCATCCTTCTTATAGATGACCGGCTGGCAGCTGTTACTGCTGCAGATGTGGCTAGGCTCACCTCCAGGGATAGTACTCTCCGCCAGATCTGTGACTGGGTGAAAAGGGTTGGCCCCAGGGAAAGCTAGAGCCAATTTCAACATTACGGGCTCAAGCAGCACGAGATCTCTATCTTGCGAGGCTGCCTGTTGTGGGGCTCCAGGGTCATAATACCTAAGGAGTTACAGGAGGTGGTGTTGCACACGTTGCATGAGGGTCACCCGCATAGCCCGAATGAAAGCTTTGGCCCGCAGCTACGTGTGGTGGCCAAAGTTAGATGAAGCTATTGCAGACTGGGTAGCGAGCTGTCAGCGATGCCAAGAGAATATGGCAGCTCCACCCACAGCGGCCGTTAGGGAATGGGAAACCCTAGGGCTCCTTGGTCCCGTATCCACTTGATTTCGCCGCCCTTTCCAGGGCCATACATTCATGGTGGTAGTGGATGCATATTCTAAGTGGGTCGAGGTTGCATCCATGACTTCGACCACTGCTGAGGTGGTTGTAAAGACATTGAGGAAGGTGTTCGCTACTCATGGCCTGCCTGATGTGTTGGTGTCAGACAACGGTCCGCAATTAACATCAGCACACTTCCAGACCTTCCTCGCGAGGCATGGCATTCGCCATGCGCTGTCGGCCCCGTTCCATCCGGCCAGCAATGGCCTGGCTGAACGAACCGTCCGATCGGCCAAAGAGGTCCTGGTAAAGTTAGGGCCTGGGGACTGGCATACAAAACTTGCCACGTATCTCCTATCACAGCACTCAACACCTAACCCAATAACTAACCGTAGCCCGGCCGAGCTACTGATGGGCCGGCGGTTGAGAACTACTCTTGATCGATTGCATCCTGACTACTCGACAGAGAAACCCCCGGACTCCATGGGAGGGGCTAGGATATTCCAATCAGGGGAATGGATTTATGCCCTAAATTTTGGTGGGGACCCCCGATGGCTGCCAGGTCAGGTAGTTGAGGTAACTGGGCCTCATTCATACCGTGTGCAATTGGACGATGGGCGTATTTGGCGGCACATTGATCAAATACGGAAACGTTTACCCTCGGTGGAGAAACCCCAATGAGATAGCTACCCCACTGACACCTGTGATGGTAGGCAATGAGGAGGAAGTTGAGGACATTCCTAGCACAGGGGGGTCTTCCAGTACAAGCGAGGCCACAGACTTACCCCCATGTCAGGGTCAACAGGCTGTAAGCGAGTTTCCTGCAGTAGCAGCCGATCCGCCTCCAGCAGTTACAGAAACTCCGCTGAAAGGTCCACCATCCCAAATTGAAAATGCTGCACCGCGCAGGTCAGGGAGGAGCCGACACCGCCCGGCATACTTGGCCGATTACGCTTGCGCGATCCAGGAGGGAAGGAGTGCTATGGACAGCCGGCGGCCATGTGATATGGGGCGCACAGCTGATTGGTCTGCCGGCAAGGCAGCAAACTGGCGGGACACAGTAGCACGCTGATTGGCTGAGACGCTGACAGCTCCTATATAAAAGAGCTGTCAGCGCTGTTGTTGTTGCTTGTTAACTCGTTATCCAAGTATCGGAAGCGAGTCACGGTTGAAGGTTTCTGTCAGTTAATAAATGGTTGTTAATTGTTACCCTGCATCGCCTCCTCATTGTTGTTCTGAGAATATGTTAAGTCTGGGTAAGATAAAATTTTAAATTTTATTATTTTAGTTATTTTCTGTCTTTATTCACATTGCACTCATGCCAAAAGCATCGAGGTACTTCTGGGCTGAAAGGATTAGCCAGTGACATCACTGTTGCCTGGGAGATGCCCTGTTGAGGGTTCCTTTCATGTCCCTGACAGGAACTGGAACAAAGGATGAAAGTTCACCCCATCCTGAGTTAGCACTCAGGTATCTAACATGGGCTTGCTGCTTGTCAACCCAGTGTTCTAATTATACAAACCACATGCTCCTTTCTGCCTTTATTCTTTTTATATTTATTCATTCGTTGAGAATATGGCATATCATACATGGATTATATATTATTTTTTAAAACTAGATTAATAAAACATAATAAAATATGAATGTTAAAAGAATCTAAATTCAGGGACCAATGTCTAGGCCTTCTAATCATTGAAGCACAACATCAGTTGTATGAAAAAAATCAGATATTGGACTGGTATATGCAAACATATGTGCCTTCCTCCTATTTTCCCCACAACAATAATCCTGTGAGGTGTGCTGACAGAGAAGGACTGGCCTAAAGTCACCCAGCTGACCTTCTTGCCTAAGGTGGGACTAGAACTCACTTGTCTATCAATTATCACTCCTACTCCACCTCATAGTTTGGTCTAGTAAGATGCTGGAAAAAGTATTTACTGAATGATGTATGAGAGTCAGCTTATAGTAGTCCTAGAAAGCTCAACTCCTTTTAAAGTCTCTTCTTCGTTTTTAGACAAAGAAAATGAATCCCCTCTAGATTGGTAGCTATAAATTATCTTCTGCTGCAATGACATTTTGTCAAATGGTGAAAAACCAGTTGTTTCCCTGTCTCTCCAGAAACAGCTGCTGCTGCGGAGGACTATTCATTTATTTTATCTAAGCTCAAGGCACATTCCAGGAGTTGTCTTTTACACTAGAGTGCCTTGACTGTAGACATTGTCTGCATCTTTGAACAAAAAGCCGCACACAACTACACGGACAAATAGACACGTACCTAGCCTTGTAGTTTTCTTGACACTAGAAGCAATTTTATTGACCATGCACTAATCCATTTGACAATGCAAAGGTGTCTCTTCTCTTCTCTACTTCTCCAAGAGCCAGGGTCACCAATTCAGAAGTCAAGAGATTATATTGCTCATAGTTTACAGTCAATTACACTCATCAGTTTAAAGCTTTTGCTTCTTTCATATGCTGGACTGAGAGTGCTGATGCTATTGTTTGAAATGAAGCCATTGGATAAGAAGCATTTTCTTTCCAATCCCACTATCAGGGCTGTGGACAATTTGGCAGGAGCAAGAGGAAGCTAAACTCGCTTGTCAGTTGTCTGAAAGAACATCCTTTTCCTTCCATATTAGTATAACCTTTATTGTCATTGTACATCATATATACAATGATATTGCTTGGTTATCGGTAGATGACATGCTTGTTTTCATGAGCTTGGAAACTGCTGATCTTCGTGAAGCAAGCCACCTTTTACATCATCATCATCATCATCATCATCATCATCATCATTTACACAAAATGACAGTATACACAGCAAACAAGATAACTATGCTGGATTTCGTATCACAGATCACTAGTTGAATACTTCCCAAGCGTTTAGGACTCCGTGATGTATCGGCGAATTATGCGAGCAGATCCCAGTAAGGTCGATACATCATCATCATCATCATCATCATCTTCATCATCATTATTATCATCATCATCATCATCATCTCTTTTATTCATTAAACATGAAACTCAGTCAACTAAACATTTAAAAATGAGTCACAAATACGATTGACTGAAGCTAATGGTTGATATGGGTTGCTGCCAGCTTCCTAGGTATCAACCAAGTATCTTCTTAAAATATGATGTTCCAAGTAGCTCAGTTTTTGCACTGATGTTCCAAGTAGATCAGTTTTTCCACTGATGTTATTTCAGGAAGCTAGAATTTCTTGATGTGCTTTGTAAAATTCTTGGACATGGTACCAAGTGCCCCAATGACAATGGTTATCACTGTTACATGTTTCATCCATAGCCATGTAATTTCGATGGCCAGATCACAATATTTCATGATTTTTTCCAGTTCTTTTTCTTTGACTCTGGTGTCTCCTGGTACAGTGAACTGTACACTTCAACCCTCAACGAACTGTACACTTCAACCCTCAACAACCAGTGATATCTGGTGTGCTGTTGTTGTTGTTTTTATTACTATTCTAAATCCTTTTTAGGCAGAAAAGAAGGCTGTGCAGTGCTTGTTTTTGGAACAACATAATTAATTCATTCTATATAGGGCTGTACTTGAAGACCATTAGGAAGGTACAGTTGGTTTGAAATGCAGCAGTGTGAAAAGAAATAGGTGCTTCATTCTCTGCCCATGTGTCACTCACTCCTCCTCCTCCTCCTTCATTAACTGCCAGTTGGCTTCATTGCTAGGACCCATTACACAAGCAATCACCTTTCTCCCATTGTTTCTGTCTGTATGTTCAGGCAGAGTTGCTGCAATCCAAACCCCTTCTACTAATTGCTACCATGACAAATTCAAAATTGAGGACATTAATATCAAAGTGACGGTATGATTAAGTTAGCCTGAAGTTTTCATAATGTAGTTTTGGAAGGTATTTGAATGGATACATTGTAAAATTTTGTCATGGCATATTATCGTTTGCAGCTGCTGGTGCCAGCACATTGCTTTCGATATGTGTTCCCCATTGCGTGCCTGCTTACTATCTTGTCATCCTGTCTTCTACTTTGCTCTGCAAGAGAAGGAAACAAAAGAAAAACAAGTCAAGAACAAGACAGTGCATACTGACTATACTGGTGATGATGTGACTGAAGGATAGCACCGTTATAACTTCAAATGATTGCTGAACAAGGCAGTTGTAAGGGAGGATGGCCTGTAATGCCTATCATTAACAAAGGCAGAATGAAATTGACTAGAGTCAGTAAAGAGTCAGCTTGATGCAATTGACAAGGCAGTCCTAATAAGGAAATTTCAACAAAACAATTAAGCAATAAGTCCTAAATCCCATTGATATTCCTCTGTTGTGAAAGTTTCCAGACTAGATCAATGAACTTACTACTAACTTTGTATTTATTTGGATTTCTATTTGCAGTTCACTATGGGCATTTTGTGAAATTTTTCAAGTTAATTCATTAGTTGAGACTCCTGTGATTCTCAAAGTGTTTAAAAAATAAACTCATGTCAATAATTCCATTATCATAATCACATATGAAAATACTTTGCTTCCCCACTTCAAAAAGTGTTCCCATACAAGACAGCAAACAATAGAATTTATATAGGTAACTTTTGCAATGCTGAATGTAAGAGTGTGTGTGTGCGCATGCACATATATATTCTGCTCTGCCCTTGTCAAATTATTAGCAAGTTTCACTGTGAAGAAAGAATGTCTGAAGCATCCTTCTGAAAGGTTTTCAACACACTGTGCTTCTTTGTAGTCATGGATAATAGTCAAGCACATATACCCGCTCCTGAAGTTTGTTCCAGTTTCTTCCAAGTCTATTTTTCTTTCTTTCTCTTTTTTCTCCATAAGTGCTTATTTTATGTGGATTGCAATCTAATGGCCAAGAAGAACCAACTTATTACACTGTGAAGGAAATCTATGAGTTTCTCTGCAAACTTCTAGGTCAGAGTTTCAGAAGCTTTGTGAAAGAGATGCAATTTTCCAGAGGCACAATTAGTTTTTACCCATCAAAATAATAAAATTTCAATGTAAACGAGGAAAAATGTCTTTCAACAAGTCAAGTATTTCAAGAGCTGGGGAAAAAACATCATTTTAGAATTATTTCATGCATGCACATGGGGAGGAAGTATTTCCAATTTGCCAATGTGAGATTATTCTTATAGAGGTCAGAAGATTATGAGAGTTATTTCTGGTTGGAGCTGATTTTTACTAGCCCTTTGTTTTCCATTGGCTTTGACAGACTGGTGCTAGGAGAAAACGAGAACAAGAATATGATGGAGAAAAGCACTCCTTTTACTTGGGATAGTCATTCTCTTCCACTGAATGCACAGCTTTGGGAGGAACAAGGAAAGGCACACCTGCTTAGCCAGCCATATCAGCTGAATCAACCATGACAATGAATGGGGTGATAGATATTACTGTTGAATCACCCTCACTTCTAAGGAAAGACTAAATGAAGGACAAATAGCTTTCTCCCTCTTTAGTAACATGTGTTCCTATTAAAAACTCAGAAGAATAGCAAGTCTTATCTTCAGGAGAAATAGGAGTCTTTGAATGTAAGTTCTAAGCAAAACCTATATATATAAAATATAAAATATAAAATATATAAAAATATATAAAATATATAAAATATATAAAAATTATTAAATTATGAGTTAAATTTTATTATTAAAGTTTAACTCATAGAATCATCTATTGCAATGTCCTTCCTGTTGAAGACTACTTCAGCTTCAATCACAACAATACAAGAGCAAACAATAGATTCAAACTTATTAATAATCACTCCAATCTTGATTGCAGAAAATATGACTTCAGTAACAGAGTTGTTAATGCTTGGAATACACTATCTGACTTTG
This sequence comes from Ahaetulla prasina, assembly GCF_028640845.1. Classification (NCBI taxonomy): domain Eukaryota; kingdom Metazoa; phylum Chordata; class Lepidosauria; order Squamata; family Colubridae; genus Ahaetulla; species Ahaetulla prasina. Next base: position 129,973,899 of record NC_080541.1, read on the forward strand.
TGGTCTCTTCTCAAAGTCCCCAAAGCTTTAACTAAAAACTGTCTACTATTAACCTCAGCCCTTTCCTAAGAGGTCTATAAGGGGCGTGCATAAGAGCACAAACGTGCCTACCATTCCTGTCCTACTGTTTCCTTTCATTATATACAATTTATATAGTTATTACATGCTTATACTCATATACATACTTATATGTTGTATAGATACTTCATGCTTATGCTTATGTATGCTGTTATGACAAATAATAAAAAATAATAATAAAAAAATAAAAAATAAAAGGTAAAGGTTCCTCGCATGTGCTAGTTGTTTCTGGCTCTAGGGCCAGTGCTCATCTCCATTTCTAAGCCGAAGAGCCAGGGCTGTCCAAAGATGTCTCCATGGACAGGTGGCCAGCATGATTCGATGCCGAAGGTGCACGGAGTGGTGTTACCTTCCCACCAAGCATTTTCTACGTGCTTTCAACTGCTAGGTTGGCAGAAGCTGGGACAAGTAATGGGAGCTCACCCTAGGATTATGTGGCCTTAGGAATTTGAACCGCTGAACTGCCGACCTTCTGATCAACAAGCTCAGCGCCTTAGCCATTGAGCCACCATGTCCACTTAAACCCCCATTAGAATTACTTGTATTCAAAGGAGCCCATGTTTTGCATGAGTTACACTTTTGAGCATAATTCCTATCTGAAAAGAGGCCAACCCATGGTACTGAATACTGTAGCTCCTAAAGTAGGAGCTTCCATCTGGCTGCTGCACTGTATATCTGTATTGAAAGAATGAAGTTGTAGTTCTAAAGACTAGAGAAAGTACTTCTAGATGTTATGAATTACAATTGCCACATTGCTATAGGCCTTCTTGATGTGGACTGATGCAATTTGAATGACATCAATTGACCCTCTTTGCTGTGGCCACTTACTGAACATAATTGAATTTATTTCTGAATAGCAAGGTGTAATCATATTTGATGCATAAATGTGATGCTATTCTAGTGTGAACTTTGAAACTAACAAATCTCTCCCTACTGTCTCTTCCTCTTCCTCAACAATACTTTTCCTTAAAACAATAACAATAGTAGATATATTTTGATGAATATGTTTTAATAGCTTCAATTTTTTTTTGAAACTACACCAAGGTAGACCTGTGAAATATGAAATCAATCTTCAAACGCAGCTATATATTTAAACAAAATTGTGTGCAACTATTTTCCCCCTTTAGACCAAGTGGGGAATATTTAATAAATGCACACCACCTGTGCACTAAATTGGGCTTATGCAACTGCAATTACTTTGAGTACTTTTCCTTCTCTGCAGTGACTCAAACAAAGCTGTTGAAGTTTTTCTGATAAAAAAACCCTTTGAAAAACTATCACTATCCTTGAGATCTAAGAGACTCAAAATTATACATCCTGAAACATACATTCTAAATCAGTATGTATATCATCTATATACCACTAGGAAAACTCAGAAAGGTACTACAGTAACAATGTACAGCAGCATTACTAATATGTGCACACCAAAACAGGACATACATAAAGAAGTCAAAATTAGCACTCTTAAAATTATCTTTAAAACAAACAAACAAAATTTGTTTTGGGCATAAATAAACATGGTCCAAAGCCATGTCAAGTCAACACATACATACAAAGTCACATTATAGGAAGGTCATGGATTGTTCTTTTTCTTATACATGTTCTTGGTATAGCTGAACATATGTGAGATGGATAAAGGGCATGGTAGCAAGGACGAATGAGCTCTTCTTTGCAAATTACTGCAAGAAAATATATTGTGGTTCTTCCACTTTCAATGTTCTGCCTAAGCCTGAGAATTGAATTCGCAAGTCATACCACTTACCTATTTAATGTCAAAGTCAAGATAAAATCTGTAGCTCTTCACAGTGATAGACTTTCAAATGTTGTTTAATTTTCTGTACTGTATTGGGTTCTGATTGCTAAATCACAGTTTGTATTTTTAGCCAGTTGCCTTGGGTTCACCTGAGTACGTTGAAATTTCTCCAAACTCATTTAATTCTTCTGAAAGTTTCAAAAAAAAGCAACCCTATAAGCCTATTTCTGACAATTGTCTTTTCTCTGAATAATAGAAAAGTTGCAATTCCTTTCCAAGCTTAAACATTATTTTGGTCTCAGTCCCACCGAACAGCTGTTTTCTTAATAATACCAACAAATGGGGATTAAAATGGGATTTAAATCCAATTTCATATTAGAATCAACCAAAGTCAGTCTTGATTAATATATTACATTCCATTTATGAAGACCCACAAAGGGAGGTTTTTACTCTGGCATCAGTTATAGGATGTCTTTGCTCATGAGAAATCTTTACAAAAATAATTATCTGGCAGTATTATACAGAGAACTCCTCCTGTACTTTTTTATCAGTTCTTATTCAATTTCATAAATGAGATGATGATGATAAAGATGATGATGATGATGATTAATCACACAGTCAGACAGATATTCAGACTGGGTTTGACATTTTCGTCTACCTATTGAGTCCTTATCAAGGACCTGGGATAAGCAAATCAGGATGTTTGACAGTGTTACAGATATCGTCATGGATGGAAGCTGTTCTAAATAAAGCCTCCTTCTGGATGAAGGACATATTATTTTTGGTTTTCCTATCAATTGCTTTTACTTCTGCTTCTCTCCAGTCCACTATTTCTGCCAAGTATCTAAGGACTGGAATTGCCCAGGTATTGATTGCCTTGATGCTATTTCTTCCATTGAGTTTGGACTTTAAGATCTTCTTCACTCTCTTGATATATTCACTTTTAATCTTGTTCTTGACTTCAGTGTGCTGGATGTTGTCAGCTTGAAGGATACCCAGGTATTTGTAGTAATCATCTTCATCCAGACTCTTAATGTTATTTTCATGGGGCATCTTGATTTCTTCAATTTTCACTATTTTTCCTGGTTTGATAATTAGTGTGGCATATTTGACCAATCCAAACTCCATTGCAATATCTTGGCTTCACAAACAGTGTTGAGCAGAGATTCTATTTCAGGTGTTTTTCCATACAGCTTCAGATCATCCACATAAAGAAGGTGGGATATTCTGGAAGATGTTTTTGATCTTAGACATGGCCTGAGTTATTCAGTATTGTTGACAGAGAAGAAAGTGCAATAGTAGTGGTGATAGTGAATCTCCTTGAAATATTCCTCTCTTAATATTAACCCCTCTCAGTCTCTCACCATTGACCTGCAACTATGTCTTCCATTGTGCCATTGATCTTTGCACAAAGCTTCTGATGTTTCTACTGACTCCTCTTATTTCTAGGCACTTGATTATCTAGTCATGTGGCAGAGAGTTGAATGCCTTGTTATAGTCAATCCATGCTACATTCAGGTTTGTCTTCCTTCTCTTGCAGTTTTCCAAAATCATTTTGTCAATTAGGAGTTGATCTTTTGTTCCTCTGCTATTAGAGTAGTTTCCTTTCTGCTCAGGTGGAAAGAGATTGTTTTCAATTAGATGCTGTTGGACTGCATCAGCTACCACACCAGTTAACAATTTGAAAGTTGTTGGTAAGCAGGTAATTGGCCTGTAGTTGTCTGGTGCTGCTCCTTTTGCTGGGTCTTTCATTATCAGGTATGTTTTGACAGATGTTAGCCACTCTTCAATTTCACCTCCTTGTAGCATGTTTTTAAACTTATCATCATTATTGCTATTGTTCATTGCACAGTCAGCCACATTCAGACTGGATTTGGCATTTTTGTCTATCAAGTCCTTACCAAGGATAGGCAGATCTGGACATTTGATGGTGTTACAGATATTGTCACAGAATGGAAGCTGTTCCAAATAAAGCTGTCTTCTGCAATTGACTGATGGCAAATTTGTCAGTGCTAATGGCATTCAAGTGGTGCTCCAGTTGTTTTGGGTTTACACCCAAAAAGCCTATTACTGTTGGTACTACCTTTCCCTGCCTTTGCCATAGTTGTTCTATTTGTGTTTGTAGGTCTTTGTATTTTGTTATCTTCTCCAGTTCTTTTTCTTCTGTTCTTCTGTCTTCAGGCACTGCCACATCCACTATCCAGACTTTGTATAGGTCAGTGGTAGTCAACCTGGTCTCTACCACCCACTAGTGGGCGGTAGGGATTTTGTCCGATACTGAAGCACTTTCCTTTTTTTTAATTTAATTGACTTTTTAAAAAAATTTCATAGCATTATTTAAAAACATTTTCATTAGGTTTTCATAAAATTCCCCATGACAATTTAAATTTCTGAAAATATACTATTTGTATCGCCTGCGCATAAGTTTAGTTCACGTTATGTAAGTGAAACTAAATGGTGCTATAGTGCGAACTCAAACAAAAGAGCCTCATCCAGAATAGCTCATGCATCTCCATCTGAACTGGTGGGCGGTTAGAAAATTTTACTACTAACAGAGATACAAAAGTGGGCAGTAGGTATAAAAAGGTTGACTACCCCTGATATAGGTGGATGATGACAATGATGAGGATGATTTTAAATTTGCATGCAGATGAGTGTATATTCAACAACTTTGGGTTGAATATGACTTAGAAATTCCTTTCAAAGAAGAAAAGAAGTCTGGTGAAATTCTCCTAGATGAATGAAATGTTCTTGTAGTGACTCAGAAATGAAGTGGTCATCTTTAACCCCCCCTGTTAATCCCAAGGAAATGAAGTGGTCATCTTTAACCCCCCCTGTTAATCCCAAGGAAAGACAAAACTTTGATAAAGGAATGTTTTCTTTCTAGATTAGGCATCTACTTGCTGAGACAAGTGGGTCTAACCTAAAGCCCAACTGAGACTCCCTGTCAAGATAAGTGAGCCAATTAGATGCTCTAAAAAGGTGAATGTTGACTGGGGAATAAAAACATAGTCAAATCAGGCATCTAAAAAAAACTGTTGTGAAATTCAAGTCTCCACTTTCTTCCACACTTTGCTTTTTGGATTGTTACTGACTTCTTCCAATGTAAGACTTCTTCAGTAAGTACTGAAGGCAACCAACCTAAATACTTTTGGTACATGCCACAGCTAGGGGAGAAGAAATCTCTTAGTCATTTCCAATATCATGAGCTCTGGAGGAAGAGGAGGCTAAAAAAATCTCTGCAGTAGAGTGACACAAAGCAACATGGTCCCTTTACTTCACTTGTAAAAAAAAAAAGAGGTTGCTTTATGAAGCAGTTTAGTGGATGCTTTGTTTGATGCTTTTTAAAGTGAAGCATATTTTAAAATTTTGCACTGTTCCTCTGGCTGCTTCTACCATTTTGAAAAAATCAATCATCTGGTGACTTACCTTGATATAATAGCATTAATAATAGCAAATACTAAGGGGCTTTCAATTATAACAATTTATTATGAATTGACAAGCTCACAAGTATATTTAGTCTGTGGATATAGGCTATATAGCAGCAGGACGAAGTCATAATTTAAAACCTATGAAGCAGGAAGAGCCCTAGAAAATCCTGACTTTCATCCTTAACATTTGGATGCCTTAAGGCATATTTGGTTTGTAATTTCATGGTGATTTTAAAGCACCAACATCACATGTAAAGCAATTGAAAATGCTCTGTAAACTAGATTTTTTAAAAACCAAAAATATTTCATAGTATTTTTGAGGGGTATGTGTGTGTGAATTGATAAGTATAAGAAACTGTGTCTCCAAATCGGAGGGAAAAAAACTGAACATATTGTTATATTTCCTTAAACTATTTCACACATATATTGTGAGACATCTAATTTTATGGAACTACATGTGAATAAAATTTCTGCAACTTTGAGGAAATGGCAATGTTATTAATCTATAATCACTCACTGACATATTCATTTGTTCAGGAGACCAGCTGTCGGTACAGTAATTTTAATGAAATTAAGAAACCATTGCTATAACCGTATGTATACTTTTAATTTGATGCAGTGTGTGATATATATCAAACTTATATTGTAGTGTTTCATAAACTGATAACAATCACCTCTTTAAAAATAACAAAGAAACTGAAATACAAATGGAACTCTTGTGCCCACTTTGGGGAACTTGGGTTTACACAAGAATTTTCTTTACTTTCCCTCCATGGACACAACTCTGTGAGTCAATACTTGAGCATTATCAACCCACCAAATACATTTTCCCTTCTTCTCACCTTCTCACTTAGCAGCTTGAGCCCATAAACTGGTCCCACCTTCCAGAGAAATGTCTACTAAGTGTGGCCTTGGAATATCACAGCTACATACTTTCCAGAATATTAGCTCCTAAGCTTTCTTGTATTTATTTAAAAATCTTTACCATCTCTGCACCTAGAACATTCTTGTTAACTTGCCCCTGAGGAAACCTAAATGCCTCATTCAATCATATTTTTCATTTCCTCTCAGACATGACTATGCCCTCACACAGGAAGGAGGGAATGGATGTTAAGTTGTCACCATCAATTGCCTAGTTCCTTGTACTTCATTAGTGTCTCATTTATAAGACACTATGAACACTTCGGTTCATACTATGCTACAGAGCCCCTGACTACGACATTACCCATGCAAATATTTTAACCTCACTACTAACATAGGCTACCTCTTGCTCATATCCCCTCATCTTCCTGGGTCACCTAAATCTACCTCTCATTAACTGGATAACAAATGAATGTCCAACTGATCCAATCCATACTACACTATATAACACTGTTACAAATCTAGGTCTTGAACAACTTGTAACTAACAGTACAAGACTCAACAACTGCCTTGACCTCATCTTCTGCAACAACACCAATACCACTTATGGACTACAAATAAAAGAACCCTTTTCCAACAGTGATCACTGCATGATTGACTTTCATCTCAATAAATGCCCTTATACAAATCGTCATACCAATAGTATTCCTAACTACAACTTCAAAAAAGCCAACTATGACCTTATAAACAACGATCTTTCATCTGTGGACTGGCAAAATCTGTTCTCTACCTGTATAACTGCTGAAGACCACTATAGAGCTTTCCTACTTGAAATCAATAGAGTCATTAAACTATACGTACCACTAACTATCATCAAAATCAGAAAAAGCAAACTACCCATATCAATAAAAAAAAAAATCCCTCTGGAGAAGAAACAAAAAAGGCTATGTTGCAAATTTCAAAATCCGCTACAGAATTATATGCAACCAAATAAAAACTGAATGCACAAATTACCACACCAAACAAGAAGAGGATCTTCTGCGCACAAATTCCAATCATGCCTTTTATAATTTTGTGAACAATAAGCTTAAAGACTCTAGATCCATCCCACCACTAAAAGATTCTAACGGAAAGAATGCATTGATGAAACAACTAAAGCAAACATCTTTAACACATTCTTTGGCTCAGTTTTTGTAAACAGTGACGACACATATCTGACATTCCCAAATCGTACAAGCAATGAGTATGACAACTTAACACATATAGATCTCACAGAAGATAATGTTGGAAAAGCTCTTCACAACTTGAAACCATCTCTATCCATTGGACCTGATGGTCTCTGCACTTACTTCTTAAAAAAACTTTCTAGTAATTTAGCAGAACCCCTAAGTATAATCTTCGATAAAGCTTTCACAAACAGTTCCCTTCCCAATCTTTGATCTCTAGCCACAGTCATTCCAATCTTCAAAAAAGGCGACCCCAGCTTAGTTGAAAATTACAGACCAATCTCTTTATGCTGCGTCGCCTGCAAAGTAATGGAATCCATCATTAACCAATCCATTACCTTCCACTTAGAAATACACAACTTACTCTCAAATAAACAATTTGGCTTCAGAAAACAATTATCATGCAACTTACAACTTCTCCACTGTAAAAACCTATGGACTACAAATCTTGATATAGGCAAAAAATTGACACAATCTACATAGACTTCTGCAAAACTTTTGACTCAGTAGTACATGATAAACTTCTCCTAAAATTAAAATCCTATGGCATTTCTGGACCCCTACACAATTGGATTTCTGCTTTTTTGTCTAACAGACAACAAGTGGTTAAAATTGGTAATGCTCTATCAAATCCTGTTCGTGTCAAGAGTGGCATTTCTCAAGGTAGTGTTCTTGGACCAACTCTCTTTATTATATACATAAATGACCTTTGTGACCATATCTCTAGTAACTGTGTTCTCTTTGCTGATGATGTCAAACTGTTTAACACCACTGAAAATACATCTACCATTCAAAAAGACCTTGACCATCTAAAATTTGGCAACTTCTCAACCAGCAAATGCTCAGTCTTGCATATTGGAAAAAGAACCCAATCACTAAGTACATGCTTGATGGTCATTCCACCCTGTCAAAGACCTTGGAGTTCTCATATCTAATGATCTAAGTGCCAAAGCCCACTGCAACTACATAGCAAAAAGGCTCTAAGAGTTGTTAACCTAATTCTGTTTTCCAAAACACCACACTGCTGACCAGAGCATATAAAACATTTGCTAGGCCAATTCTTGATACAGCTCCTGTCTGGAACCCATACCATATTTCTGACATCAATACAGTTGAGCATGTCCAGAGGTATTTTACGAGAAGAGTTCTCCACTCCTCTGAACAAAATACCTTATTCCACCAGACTTGAAATCCTGGGTTTAGAAAACTTGGAACTCGCCTTGACAGGACCTGGGTTTAGCTCATAGAATCATCTATTGTAATGTCCTTCCTGCCAATGACTACTTCAGTTTCAACTACAATAACACAAGAGCTACCAATAGATTTAAACTTAATGTCCGCTCCAGTCTGGATTGCAGAAAATATGATTTCTGTAACAGAATTATCATGCTTGGAATGCATTACCTGACTCTGTGGTCTCTTCTCATAACCCCAAAAGCTTTAAAAAAATCTACTGTTGACCTCACCCCATTCCTAAGAGGACTCTAAGGGGCGTGCATAAGAGCACAAACAACCCTACCATTCCTGTCATTTTTCTTTTCCTGTTTCTTTCCATATATATATATATATATATATATATATTTATATATATATATATATTTATATATATATATATATATATATATATATATATATATATATATATATATATATATGTCTTTGGTTGTTCAGTTTTCTCCCGTGTAAATTGGAAGTGTCTTGGCGACGTTTCGAGTCTCATTCGTCATCTTCAGGCTTCAGCTTGTGCTTCTGAGCAATGTGTGATCAGCTGTTTCTTCCTTTTAACTGCTAGTGGGGTTTGAACTGATTGGGTGGGAGCTTGGCTGTGCTCTGATTGGATGGGGTTTTCTGTGCTCTGATTGGCTGGGGTGTGTCCTGTGTTGGTGGGGGCTTGGTTGTGCTCAGTCTAATCTGTGCTGCAGGATTTGAGCTGGTGAGCTGCACTGCTGCTGTTTGGCCTTTGGTGGTGCTACATCTTCGTAGTGGGTGTCAGTCTGCTGCATGTATGGATTGGAGGGTTTGAATGGCTAATGTTGCAGCTGCGGTCTGGCTTCTGGTCCTTGGTCGTGCTTCCTGATCAGTGTGGGTTTGGGTGTGCTTTCTGGGTGGATGTGTGGTGGTGACATCCTGTGTGGAGCTCGTGAGTGTGGGTCTGGTGTCATTCCTCGTGTTAGGGACACGTTTGTCAATAAGGGCAGGTTTCAAATGGCTGGTAGGGGAGGTATCATCTCGTTTGTTCATGCTGTGTGCGTTTTCTATCTCGATGGCTTCTCTGATTATTCTGTTGTTAAAGTGTTCAGTTTTGGCGATAGTTCTGGTCTTTTTAAAGTCAATATCGTGTCCTGTGACTTTAAAGTGTTGGACCAGGAAGAAGTTGGTTCCTCTTTGAATGAGTTCTTGTGTTCTTCAATCGTGCACTTATTCTTCTGTTGGTTTGTCAATGTATGTGGTGGGGCAGGCGGTGCATGGGATTTCATATACTCCTTGATTTTCTAACTCAATTTTGTCTTTGGGGTTTCTTAGGATGGTGGATATTTTTTGGTTTGTGCAGAATGCTGTCTTGATGTTATGTTTGTGGAGGATCTTGCTGATTCTGTCTGTGGTGCCTTTTATATATGGGAGGAGGGCTGTGCCATTTTCTTGCTCTCTGTCTTGGGTTTTAGTGGGGGGTTCTTTTTGGATTAGTTTGGTAATCTTATTATCAGACTCGAAATCACCAACATCCTCTGCAGCAGCAAGCCACCCAAAAGCAACTTCAAGAGGAACAGTTTTCTTAACCTGAAAAAGATACCAGCATAATAATCCTACCAGCAGACAAGGGCAATGCCACGGTGGTTATGAACACATCTGACTACCAAACCAAATTAACCAACCTACTCCAAGACCCTGCATACAAGCCCCTAAAAACAGACCCCACCACCTACCTAGAAAAAACCACTAGATCCAAAATAAAAGCCTCCCCCATCAGCGAAGAAGTCCAACAAAGAATCATTCCCAGAGAGAAATCATCCAGATGCCCTAAGCTCACGGCCTCCCAAGATACACAAAGAAGGAACCCCCACTCAGACCCATAGTCAGCTCCATAGGCTCACCTCTACAAAACCTAGCCAAATTTCGCCAAACAACTACAGCCCTATGCAGAATCCATCGCCTCACACGTAAAAACTCATTCCAGTTCATAGAGATCATAAAGAAACAAAACTTACAGCCCAGCGACCTACTCGTGAGCTTTGATGTCATATCCTCTTCACCCAAGTGCCAATCAAAGAAGCCTTGACAGCTATCCAAAACAAATATAACCCCCAAGCACATACTAGATCTGACCAACCACTGCCTATCCAACACATACTTCATCTATAACGGACAAAATACAAACAAATAGAAGGCACCCATGGGATCACCCTCTCACCTGTCATTGCCAACCTCTACATGGAACACTTTGAAACCCAAGCACTAGAAAAATCTGATCACAAACCCAAACTCTGGCTCAGATACGAGACACCTTCATAATCTGGCCACACGGGAAAGAAAACTTGAAAACTTCCTCACACACCTCAATAGCCTACACCCCAAAATACAGTTCACCATGGAAACAGAAGTTAACAACCAACTTCCCTTCCTAGATGTCTTAGTCTACAAGAAACCCAATGGCTCCCTAGGACACACCATCTACCAGAAGAAAACACACACAAACCGCTATCTGCATGCACTCTCACACCACCACCCAGCACAGATCAACCGTAGCCAAGACACTCATCTCTAGAACAAAATGCTTAGCTGACGAACAACACCTAAAAACCGAACTACACACTCTCACAAACGTACTAACATCCAATGGATTCCAGAGAAATAAGATTACCAAACTAATCCAAAAAGAACCCCCCACTAAAACCCAAGACAGAGAGCAAGAAAATGGCACAGCCCTCCCATATATAAAAGGCACCACAGACAGAATCAGCAAGATCCTCCACAAACATAACATCAAGACAGCATTCTGCACAAACCAAAAAATATCCACCATCCTAAGAAACCCCAAAGACAAAATTGAGTTAGAAAATCAAGGAGTATATGAAATCCATGCACCGCCTGCCCCACCACATACATTGGACAAACCAACAGAAGAATAAGTGCACGATTGAAGAACACAAGAACTCATTCAAAAGAGGAACCAACTTCTTCCCTGGTCCAACACTTTAAAGTCACAGGACAGATATTGACTTTAAAAGACCAGAACTATCGCCAAAACTGAACACTTTAACAACAGAATAATCAGAGAAGCCATCGAGATAGAAAACGCCCACACAGCATGAACAAACGAGATGATACCTCCGCCTACCAGCCATTTGGAAACCTGCCCTTATTGACAAACGTGTCCCTAACACGAGGAATGACACCAGACCCACACTCACGAGGTCCACACAGGATGTCACCACCACACATCCACCCAGAAAGCACACCAAACCCACACTGATCAGGAAGCACCACCAAGGACCAGAAGCCAGACCGCAGCTGCAACATTAGCCACTTCAAACCCTCCAATCCATACATGCAGCAGACTGACACCCACTACGAAGATGTAGCACGACCACGAACACGAAGCCAAACAGCAGCAGTGCAGCTCACCAGCTCAAATCCCCTGCAGCACAGATTAGACTGAGCACAACCAAGCCCCCACCAACACAGGACACACCCCAGCCAATCAGAGCACAGAAAACCCCCATCCAATCAGAGCACAGCCAAGCTCCCACCCAATCAGTTCAAACCCCACTAGCAGTTAAAAGGAAGAAACAGCTGCGATCACACATTGCTCCCAGAAGCACGGTTGAAGCCTGAAGATGACGAATGAGACTTCGTCAAACGCCAAGACACTTCCAATTTTACACGGAGAAAACCCGAACAACCAAAGACCTATATACAAACACCCGTGAAAACCTCAGAAAACAAATATTGCACCTCTACGGGAGGAAATCCACCATCTGACCAGGACCTATGAAAACTAGAATTCCATTTTATGTGACCTCGCATTCCTATGAAACTGCCGAGATCAAAATTTAATCCCCAAATGCTTCCAATTGAAATTCCACTCAACTCTGCAGCCACCAAACGCATCCTAAAAAGAACAGAATTGGCCTTAATCAGAAATGAACTTCACAAAAGATTCCTCCTAGATCAAATCAACAAAGATCTCCTCACACTTCACCTCAAACTCAGCAACAAGATGCACCCGCACTTTGGGACAAATCAAACAACTTGCCGCCTGGAGAGCGAAACACAGACCACCCTCAAGACAGACACGCACACCAACAAACTCAAGACTACAAGAACGCCAGAAACAAACCCTCCACCCTCACAGCAACACATGAAACAAACAGTGCATAACATCTCAGATAGGATCCTCACCAAAGCTGAAACCGATGTCCTTTCCAAAGGATTCAACTTTGCAGTCACTCCCAAATACATCCCCACTGAGACCATTATATGCGGAGTTGAAACCAGCCTGACCAAAATCAACCCCGATGACGCTAACAAAATCAGACTCGAAATCACCAACATCCTCTGCAGCAGCAAGCCACCCAAAAGCAACTTACCCAAGAGGAACAGACAGCACTACTTAACCTGAAAAAGATACCAGCATAATAATCCTACCAGCAGACAAGGGCAACGCCACGGTGGTTATGAACACATCTGACTACCAAACCAAATTAACCACTCCAAGACCCTGCATACAAGCCCTAAAACAGACCCCACCACCTACCTAGAAAAACCACTAGATCCAAAATAAAGCCTCCCCATCAGCGAAGAAATCCAACAAAGAATCATTCCCAGAGAGAAATCATCCAGATGCCCTAAGCTCTCTGGCCTCCCAAGATACACAAAGAAGGAACCCCCACTCAGACCCATAGTCAGCTCCATAGGCTCACCTCTACAAAACCTAGCCAAATTTCTCGCCAAACAACTACAGCCCTATGCAGAATCCATCGCCACACGTAAAAACTCATTCCAGTTCATAGAGATCATAAAGAAACAAAACTTACAGCCCAGCGACCTACTCGTGAGCTTTGATGTCATATCCTCTTCACCCAAGTGCCAATCAAAGAAGCCTTGACAGCTATCCAAAACAAATATAACCCCCAAGCACATACTAGATCTGACCAACCACTGCCTATCCAACACATACTTCATCTATAACGGACAAAAATACAAACAAATAGAAGGCACCCATGGGATCACCCTCTCACCTGTCATTGCCAACCTCTACATGGAACACTTTGAAACCCAAGCACTAGAAAAATCTGATCACAACCCAAACTCTGGCTCAGATACGAGAGACACCTTCATAATCTGGCCACACGGAAAGAAAAACTTGAAAACTTCCTCACACACCTCAATAGCCTACACCCCAAAATACAGTTCACCATGGAAACAGAAGTTAACAACCAACCCTTCCTAGATGTCTTAGTCTACAAGAAACCCAATGGCTCCCTAGGACACACCATCTAAGAAAACACACACAAACCGCTATCTGCATGCACTCTCACACCACCACCAGATCAACTCAAAACTCATCTCTAGAACAAAATGCTTAGCTGACGAACAACACCTAAAACCGAACTACACACTCTCACAACGTACTAACATCCAATGGATTCCAGAAATAAGATTACCAAACTAATCCAAAAGAACCCCCACTAAAACCCAAGACAGAGAACAAGAAAATGGCACAGCCCTCCTCCCATATATAAAAGGCACCACAGACAGAATCAGCAAGATCCTCCACAAACATAACATCAAGACAGCATTCTGCACAAACCAAAAATATCCACCATCCTAAGAAACCCCAAAGACAAAATTGAGTTAGAAAATCAAGGGTATATGAAATCCCATGCACTGCCACCACATACATTGGACAAACCAACAGAAGAATAAGTGCGCATTGAAGAACACAAGAACTCATTCAAAGAGGAACCAACTTCTTCCTGGTCCAACACTTTAAAGTCACAGGATACGATGACTTTAAAAGACCAGAACTATCGCCAAAACTGAACACTTTAACAACAGAATAATCAGAGAAGCCATCGAGATAACACACAGCATGAACAAACGAGATGATACCTCCGCCTACCAGCCATTTGAAACCTGCCCTTATTGACAAACGTGTCCCTAACACGAGGAATGACACCAGACCCACACTCACGAGGTCACAGGATGTCACCACCACATCCACCCAAACACCCAAACCCACACTGATCAGGAAGCACGACCAAGGACCAGAAGCCAGACGCAGCTGCAACATTAGCCACTTCAAACCCCTCCAATCCATACATGCAGCAGACTGACACCCACTACGAAGATGTATCGACCACGACACGAAGCCAAACAGCAGCAGTGCAGCTCACCAGCTCAAATCCCCTGCAGCACAGATTAGACTGAGCACAACCAAGCCCCCACCAACACAGGACACACCCCAGCCAATCAGAGCACAGAAAACCCCCATCAGAGCACAAAGCTCCCACCCAATCAGTTCAAACCCCCACTAGCAGTTAAAAGGAAAACAGCTGCGATCACATTGCTCCCAGAAGCACGCTGAAGCCTGAAGATGTGAATGAGACTTCGAAACGTCGCCAAGACACTTCAATTTTACAGGAGAAAACCCGAACAACCAAAGACCTATATACAAACACCGTGAAAACCTCAGAAAACAAATATATATATATATATATATATATATATATATATATATATATATATATATATATATATATATATATATATATATATATATATATATATATATATATATATATATATATATATATATTTTCCATTTCTCCTCATATATTTGTTTATACATTTATAATCTTTATATGTTATGCTTGTATATATTGTCTTCCTTTTTTTTTTTTTTTTTTTTTTTTTTTCATGTGGAGAAAGGGTGCTGTAAATTCAGGAATCAGTAAAACAGTCTAACATCTTATTTCCCATTTTCAAGGCACCTCCTGTTCTCAAAATGTGGTGCTGGATCAATGATCCTTCACAATTATTGGTTCTATTTCATAGATGATATTTTGTCCTCCTTTTTTCCAGTTCAACTGACTATGTAAACAAGTTGTTGTTTGTAGTTAATTTTGATCCTTGCAGTTAGCAATATGGTTTTTGTTATGTTTGGGTATTGACGAGGCAGGAGACCAGGTTAGTGACAACAGCTCTTTAATATAGTGTGACCCAGCAAAACTCTGGAGAAAAACCTCTCCTTATATACACTTCAGCCAAAGGCTGTCCAATCAAGCGAGATATTTCCGCCTAAAACTCCCTCAAAACTTACAGTAATACACTCCTTCCCTCCCAGAAGGCACTTTGCCAATATTTGCATATTACTTCTCTCGTAGTCCTGCGTGGTGTCTCCTGACTCTCCCGGACCTCGCAGTTCCTGGAGTTGAGTCGCTTGCGGAGGGACTTTTCGTTCCTCTGAGCTCCTCCTCCCGGCCATCCGGCCCTGGATTGTCGGCTCGGACCTGTCCTCTAGAGGGACCGGGGTGTCGCTGGACCTCGCCTGACTCAGATAAGTCTCTGTTTGGTTCTTCCTTTCTGTTTGTTCTCGGCTCCAGTCAGCTGTGGGGTTAATTAAATCATAGTCAGGGCTGGTCTCGCCTAATTCTGCCTTATCGCTCAATCTGTTTCTTAATTGATCTATGTGGCCTCCAAACTCTGCCATCGCTCTATTTCCACTAGATAAGATTTGGGGCCCGTTTGTCTATGACTATCCCCTCTTCCAGCTTGGGCCGTCGCTGTAATTATGTGCCCACACTGAGTCTCCTATGTTTAATTCGGATTCTATCTGGTTTTGTTTTGAACCCGTCCTGCATGTAGTTGGTGTAGCGGTCTAGGGCACCTTCCGCCCATTAGCTCGGCTGGGCTGCGGCGGTGGCCACACAGGGGTCCTGTGTTGGACGGTTAGGAATCGTCGATTGTGCCTGCCAATCCCGGGGCCGCCGTGATAGCGCTTCTTTGCACTCCGAACAAAAGCGTTCAGCAAGGCCGTTCGGCGCGGGGTGGAGCAGGCGCTGAGAGGCATGTCGGATGCCCTCTTCAGCCAGGTACCCTTCAAATAATGCTGCGGTGAACTGTGGCGTTATCGGACACGTGTCCGGTAGCCCGTGCGTGGCGAAAAGGTGTTTTAGTGCTGCAATGACAGCTCCGCGGTTGTGGATTTCATTAGATGATCTCCAGCCATTTGGAGAATGCATCCACCACAATTAGAAATGTTTGGCCGTGGAAGGGCCGGCAAAATCATATGTCGGGACCAAGGGCCTTGGGGTTTCTCCACTCCAACACTGGGGCCGTGGTGGTAGTGGTCTGGATTCCTGACATACCTGGCATCGCCAACCCTGTCACTGATTTCCCTGTCCATTAGGGGCCACCAGACATAGCTCCTGGCTAGCCCCTTCATCCTTACAATTCCTGGGTGACCCTCATGCAGAGTTCCAGGACTTTTTCTCAGCTTCTCTGGAACTACCACCCTATCCCCCAGAGCAGGCACCCCTTGCACAGACAATTCCCTTTTTCTTTACAAACTCTTTAAAGCGTCGCCCGGCATGCCATCCCCTGAACCCGATTACAGTTCTTAAAACAACGTCCCGGTAGAGGCCGAGCCACTTCCTGATGTGACTGGGCCAGAGTCAAAGTCAATTAGTAGAGCAGGGCCGGAGTGGGGTCCTCGATTTCCCGGGCAATGGGCATCTGCTCAGTGCGTCTGCATGCCCCAGCTCTTTCGGTCGATGCTGTAGTTTGTAGTGCCAAAAAATAGTCCATCTGGTCAGTCTGGGGTGATAGTGCCACTGGCGTTGGGCGGTCGCCAGTAACCCAATAGTGGTCTGTGGTCAGTGATAATTTCAAAGTCTCTCCCAAAAACGTATTCGTGAAATTTTTCACCCTGACACTATTCGAGCCTCCCTATCTAGCTGGCTGTAATTTCTCAGCCGGGGACATCGTTCGTGAATAGAAACTAGGGGCTTCAGTGCCGTTTGGGAGTCTGTGGCTAAGTACAGCTCCTACTCCATAGGGGGATCACAAACCAATACTAAGCAGTCTGTTGTTATATTGTATTAACAGGCTATCGCTTGATAGCAAACTTTTACTGCCTCAAATGCCTATTCTCTGACTTCCCCACGACCAAGTGTTTTCCAAGCAATTTATGCAGTTCAGCAACGGTTGCCTTGTCTTTTAAAAACACTAAAGTTTACCAGACCCAGGAAAGCCTGGAGTTCTGTCTTGTTTTTGGGTGCTGGGGCTCTCTTTATCGCCTTGACTTTGCTCTCAGTGGGGTGAATCCCTTTTGTCTATTCTATATCCCAAAATTCAACAGATTCGACTATCTGACACTTGCTTGCTTTGACTTTTAATCCTGCCGACCTAAAATGGCCAAAACTTTCCTTAATCGCTTCCCCAGTTCTCTTAAATCTTCCCTGATACCAACACATCATCGAAATAGGCGACTCCGGTAACCCTTGTAGAGCTCCATCAAATTTTGGAATAGCCCAGGACACTCACCCAAACTGTAACCGGTGCAAAGGCACCCGGTGCGTTACAATGGTCTGGGCTTCAGCTGTGCTAGCATCTACGGTAGCTGTTGGTAGCTTGTGCCAAGTCTAATTTGGCGAAAACTTGTCCGTGCCCTAGTGAGTGCAATAAGTGTTGCACTACTGGAACTGGGTAGCTCTTTTGCAATGCTTTGTTCAAGGTAGCCTTGTAATCAGCGCAAATTCTTATGGACCCGTCTGGTTTTATAGGGGTGACGATTGGCGTCTCCCATTTGGCATGGTCAACTGGCACTAGTATCCCCTGGCTGACTAATTTATCTAACTCTTTGTCGATTTTAGGTTTGAGTGCAAAAGGAACCCTCCTTGCCTTTAACCTAATGGGAGCTATTTGGGGGTCTAAATTGAAGGAGATAGGGGTCCCCTTGTACTTGCCTAAACGGTCCTCGAATACGTCTGCGAATTCCTCCATTAGGTGTTTTGCAGGTTGCATCCGCTCCGGTGGGCGCCAGTCACCCCATTCCCAACGCCCGGAACCAGTCTAGCCCCAGCAAGCTTGGCAAGGTTCCTCGACTAACGTGATGGGCAGGGTCTTTTCGTATGTCCCGTACTTGACCTCGGTCGTTGTCCCTCGAACAGGGATGCGGTTGCCCTGGTAATCCTGCACCGCCGTTGTTTCTGTAGCTTGCGCTTTGCGATGTCGGCAAGGCTTTCACAAAAGTGTCCCAGGACATGATTGTGATAGCTGATCCTGTGTCTACTTCCAGTCGGCACGCCTTCAATGTCGGGTTTGTGAAGATCTTTTCTTGATGCGGGTAGCTGCGTGGTCTATGGTAACAGTCATTCGGTTTGACTTGCTCTTTCTTTCCTGGCATGGTCGCCTCGCCGATCTCGCTCTGAGGCTGGTTTGAAATTCGGAATGTGGGGTTTGCATCTCTGACTCAGAGCCGCTCTGATTGGCGATTTGAATTTTCGGGAAGGTTGGGGTGCTCGGCAGACTTGAGCCAGGTGCCCTTCCTTTCACACCGCCGGCAAATGGCGTCCCTGAACTTACATCTTTGGCGCTGATGTCCGCAACTTCCGCATTCCTCCGGGTCTTCCTTGTCGATTTTCCGGTGTAGTGGACTTCTTCCTCCTCTTCGCTGGTTGACTCACGATAGGTTTCTTCGTGGTGGACTGTGCTCGGCTTTGCCCGCCGCCATCGTGAGTCGCTTTGTAAGGTGTCTGCTGCATGGTTGGACATCTCATGGGCTCTGGCTTCGTCCAGGCGTTTGCCAATGTCAGGTTGCTCTTGGCTGCCGTCTCCTCAAACGGATGTCTCTGACCCCGTATAAGTTGTTCCAGCAGCTCTTCGTCCAGATCGCGGTACTCGCAATGCTTGGAGGCTTGTCTCAGGGCTGCCATGTAGTCGCTGATAGACTCGCCTTCTTGTTGCCTCGCTCCCCAAACTCGTACCGTCGAGCGTATTTGGACGGGGCTGGTGCGTAGTGATTCTTCAGGAGGGTCTGAAGGGTCTGCCACGATACGGAGTGTAGCGGTGTTGGCTCCGCTAGGGCTTCTGCGGCGGCGATGGCTGCGGGCCCACAGTGGCTTATGAAGGAAGCCCGTTTACGGTTGTCGGAGACTCCCTGTAGCTCGTTGCCTCCAGGAAACTTTCAAACGGGTCATATATATTCCCCATGTCTCCTGGGCAGGGTCAAACGGAGTGGGTGGCGGTAGCCGGTCATCGCTGCATGGCCACCTTGCTGGGTTTGATTCTCGTAGTGAGTTCAGCTCTGTTCTGGTGCTCTGCCTCAAATCCCATCCTCGCCAATGTTATGTTTGGGTATTGACGAGGCAGGAGACCAGGTTAGTGACAACAGCTCTTTAATATAGTGTGACCCAGCAAAACTCTGGAGAAAAACCTCTCCTTATATACACTTCAGCCAAAGGCTGTATCCAATCAGAAGCGAGATACTTCCCGCCTAAAACTCCCTCCAAAACTTACAGTAATACATTACAGTTTTCTTCTGCAATATTCATCAATGTATTTGTGACTTTGGTAAAAATATGGCAAATTGATGACACACCCAGGGAATGATTCCTGAAGGGTTTTTCCCTGGACTGTAACTTTTCAATTACCAACAGAAGGAACCAGCATTCCTTTACTTTATATGACTCCCCTGGATTAGGGAAAGTCCTAGAATTCTCCCACAAGATCCTCCGATACAGCCTGTGTGCCAAAAGCTGGGATGGGAGGTGGGGCTACAATCAGCTTATTGTTCAAGAAGCAGCCATTTTGGAATTTATTTTTCAAATGGACAGTAAATTGTGCTTTTCATTCTTAAGTACTATTAATCTTTATTAAACTAAAAGAGGCTCTCTTTAGCCACAGCTTTATTCCTTTTTGAAGATCTGTGCCATTTGGGGGATTTCTTCATTGTTAAACAATAACTTTTTTTTTTTTTAAAGTTGATTGAAAAATATAAGGGCAGAAAGTTGTGGTACTAGTTTATGATTTTTAGTAATTTGCAGCTTAGTCTGTTTTGCTGTGGGTGACTGGAACTTTCTAATTTTTATTATTCCTGATTGACCGGCAAAAAAGCTCTTTGACTAAAGAGGAAGTTAAAAAAGTGGAGGAGCAAATTATTAGCGATGTATTTGAAAAATCTTTAAATAAAATCCATAGTTCATAGATCAGCTATGCTCCAAGGATGTAAAAAAAAACCCTACTCAAACTACTTCAGAGGTATGTGTATAAAGTTACCAAACCACTGAAGCAATTTCACAAGTATCTGACAATGCAGAGGAGTCAATTGCAATTTTGGAATATAAACCTGACACCATTTTTTTTTATTATGATGGTTTAAATATAAACGTCCTAACACAACTGAAAGAAGAGCTCCAAGAAAATCTGAAACTTTTAAAAGGACAAGTTTGGGATTTTTTCCTCATGGACATTAACAAGGTTGAGACATCCTTGAGAAAAAGAAAAGCTTATAGCTACTTGACAAACATTTCAGAGAAGAAAAGTATTTTATTCCATGAACACAAGCTGGAATGAATGACTTAAACTTAATGTGTTAATTGGAATTAGGATGGATTTTTTTAGTGGTCTGATATTTGTAATTGAAAGAAAGTCTTAGTCTAAAGTTTGAAAATGTATTTTTCTTTCACATCATGGGTGTCAAACTCGCTGCCTGACATTCCAGTCATGTGGTGTATTGCAATGTTTTTTCTCTTTGCTGAGGTGGGTTGGGCTTGGCCTTTGCTTAATGCATCTGGCCTGCGGGCTGCCAGTTTGACACCCTTGCTTACATAAAATAATGCTTAAATAATTTCTAAAATTTGTAAAATATTATTGAAAGTGTATTTGAAAGTATCTATGTTAAAAAAAAGTTTTAAAAAGATGTATTAGAATAGGAATAGGAATAGAATAGGAATAGAATTTTTTATTGGCCAAGTGTGATTGGACACACAAGGAATTTGTCTTGGTGCATATGCTCTCAGTGTACATAAAAGAAAAGATACGTTCATCACGGTACAACATTTACAACACAATTGATGGTCAATATATCAATATAAATCATAAGGATTGCCAGCAACAAGTTATAGTCATACAGTCATAAATGGAAAGAGATTGGTGATGGGAACTATGAGAAGATTAATAGTAGTGCAGATTCAGTAAATAGTTTGACAGTGTTGAAGGAATTATTTGTTTAGCGGAGTGATGGCCTTCGGGAAAAAACTGTTCTTGTGTCTAGTTGTTCTGGTGTGCAGTGCTCTATAGTGTCGTTTTGAGGGTAGGAGTTGAAACAGTTTATGTCCAGGATGCGAGGCTAAAGAATAGGTTTAGAGTTTTAAAAAGGATGTATACAAGAAGAAAAAATTATTCTATCAGGGCAACATAGAGGGAGTGATCTAAATTTAATGAGTTAATTGGAATTAATTGAAATTGTATTGGTCTAAAAGTGAACTTTAAAATATGTAAGGAGGAAGTTTGAAAAAGCCATATTAGAAAGTTTTGATTTTAGAAATGTTTTTAGAGAAAAGTTCAGTATTTTAAAATGAATAAAAAAAAGTATTTTCCCTTTACGTTTAAAGAATCTGAAAGAATACAATGAATTTTGTTAATATCAATGGTGATAGGTTATAAAGTACAAATAGAAATACATATTATTTCCACAGCAAGGAAGATAAAGCAGAATTGTTAAATTGATTGTTTTATTCAAAGAGGAGAATATATGTAATTATGTTTTTATTTGCATATCATTTCTGGATTTTGTGTTTGTGGTGAAAAAAAATGAAACTTTGGTCTTGCCAATTAGATAGATTTGTTGTTATAGAAATGTCTAGTTATATACTAATGCGTAAAAATAAAAAGTTGAGACTGTAATGTTATCTTGTACTATGCTAAAAAGAGTCGGAAGTCAACATTTTTTTCTTTCTTCCCTTATACCTCATATTTTCTTTCCCTCTCTCTTTTTCCTTCCCTTAATTTCCTATTTTTATTTTTACACATTGATAAAACAATAAAAGTCATGAGACAGAACATTCATCAACGTATTTTCAAAATATGAAAAGATAAAGGAAGTAAAACAGACCACCGAGAAGGGCTTCTTTATACTGAAAGATCATCTTAATCACTTTCCTGGTATCCAGTAGACTGAACAAATGATTAAAAAATAATTTGGCAGTAAGTTTTGGTGGGGCAATTCATGGAGGAGATCCTTGACAAACTTTCCCCCTTGATGAACAGTGTATACTTAAATAACCTAGGGAAAAAGAAACAATAAAAGCCTTTTTAATAGTGATGTCTAAAAAATAAAAGTGAAAATAGACAGGGCTTTGTAAATGTGATGGGGTAATGATTTTGACATGTTAGTGTTTCTGTCTGAAAATAACCTGGCATATTTTTGCAAGAAGAACAAGCAGCAAAATTCTTGAATAAAAAGGAAGTGGATTAGAGAATTATGGACAACATTTCTGGGAAGATATTTTTAAAAATTCCTTGCATTCCCTTTTAACAAGAAATATGAAGATCTTGGGTCAGTGTTTACATTAAAAGGTGATGGTTATATAGAGGCCAAATTGTGAAGGATATGTTTGTTTTCCACTACGCATTTTCTTACGTGCATGCTAAATAGAAAAAATAATGCAGAATATATGTAACTAAGCTGATGTAATCAATTCTATGAGACACTACTTTACAGTATTGGCAATTCAAAATAAGCAATAAGTGTCTTTATATTGCACTGAAAAGCCATGAAGATACTGTAATAATGGGTTTCATAATGCAAATTACAATAATTTTGCTCTGAAATAGATTTTTTAGCAGATGTTATGTTCACTGCGCTATGTCATTATATGATTTCCTTCATTCTAATGGACACATACCTCTAACATCTTTTTTTCTTTTTTGATATTCATTTTTTTTTAATATCAAATTTTGATATTTGGAAGCACACAACCATGCTGTTCCTAGATAATATTTTCATAATAAATTTCATCATTTAAATCATAATAATTTTCATCATTTAAATCATCGTTTTATTTCAGGTAATGAATACAGAACTCATTTAAAGAGACGATTATCAAAGAAGGTTTTAAGTCTGTTTGTTATGGACAGATCACTTCCTGCTGAGATTTATATTTACAGTGCTTGTTCATTATTGCTGGCATAGAAGAATCTGTTGGAGATTCTTCCTAGAGAACAATTGATTCTAATAAATGCTAGAAAAATCTGGGGTGGGGGTGGGGATGAGTTCCAACTAATATGGTCTGGGAAGGAAGCCATTTTTTCTTCTTCATCATGGCATTTTGTGACTGTCACCCGGTAGAGCTTTGTTTACATAATTAAAGATCTAAGGATATTTCTAAGCCTTACATAACTCAATATGACTTATTAGAAAAATGTAGGTAAACAATGATTTTCATCATGGTTTAGAAATGTCCAGGGTGCTCTGTTTGATCAGGTTCCAGGTCAAAGCATTTGGTCTAATTGGGGCAAAGACAGGTTTGCTCACCTGTGCTTTACATGTGTCATTGTATCTTACAGGGACAGGTAGGTTCCTCTGTTGTATTGAGAATTTTATAAATATTTCCTTGGAAGATGGACTAGGGAACCTATTCCAACTATTTAAATATATATATATATGTACTAAAACTACTCCTATTGGATTCAGCTTATACAATTGCTGTATATGATGCCTTCTTAGACAATGGGCTTAAACACATGTTTGCTGATCTCGAGTAACATAAGTTTAAATCTATTTCAATCACGGCCTCAGCCTGGTTTAAGCATTACCACTGCCTTGGTCATCTGGCAGACTTATTTTTCTAGGAGAGATCTGGTAGAGTGCAAATGTGTTAATTTTCCTGGCCTTCTGAGGTTTTAGTGTCACCATGCCATCCTTCTAGAAAGGTTATAAATTGGTGGAAGAAATTTAAAGTGGTTGTGCTCATATTTCTCTCCAGAAATATGAGAGATTTCTACTCAACACCATAGAATATATACTGGAGGGTTCTGCAAAGAGCCATTGAATCTTCAGTGCTGTTGAACAGCATCATGTGGAAACCTAAAGTGATTATGCTGATGACAGTTATCTCTATATTTTATTTTTCTTCTGATTCAGGTGATGCAATGAAATTGCAGAATGAGTCTTTGGATATGGAAAAAATAAGATAGTGGCCAAAAAAATCATGAAACATAACTCAGACAAGGTAAAAATTCTCTTAATAGACAATATTTTCAGGTAACTATTTCATCCTGTACCAGTTGGAATTTATTATGCTTGCCACAGCATAATTTCTGACAGGATTGTGGATACTATTGTATATATTATTAGATATGGATGTGCATTCAATATTTTAAATGAAATTATAATTAATAACCAATCAATATAATTGACATAACTGCTAAGTGTTGTTACAATTAGCAGGTTGTAGTATAATAAATAATTCTTTAGCCATTCACAGTTTATGGTAAATGTAATATATACATTAAGTGCAGAATAAGTTGGTAGGATGATTCTTGCCGAGGATATAGGACAAGCAGTCTAAAAATCTTAACAGATTAACATGAAAATTTAAAACAAAGAGGAAGCCAAATGAAAGAAGGAGGTTTAATGAAGTAAGGGGAAAGGCAGAATGCTGAAGCTGAGTTTGTAGGGGGAAAGCATCCATCCAACCAGCCATCCAAACAGCCATCCATCCAAACAGCCAAACTACCATCCAACCATCTATTCGACCATCTGTTGTACACAACCCCCAACCTACAAACATCCAAAACTAGGTATGCATGCCCCTTACCTCTTCAACACTAATCACTACAGATCTCAAATGCAAATTGATAAATGCAAGAAGCATTGTTAACAAATTACCTGAATTTATCCTCTTGTTAAACAGTGGCACATTTGATATCATTTTTGTTTGTGAAACATGGCTGAACTCATCCCTTCCTGACTCCATTATCTCAAACAAAGAATATCAAGTCTATTGATCAGATCGTGAAAACCGAAGAGATGTTGGAGTGGCTATCTTTACAAAAAGTCATTGAACCTAAAAAATATCCAAGTAGCACATAAACTTTCTCTTCCTGAAACTATTGTATGCGACCTATCCCTTAACACTACTCTTCGATTCTTACTATGCTACAGAGCCCCTGACTATGACATTAACCATGCTGATATGCTAACCTCAATGCTAACATGGGCTACCTCTTGCCCATATCCTCTCATCTTCCTGGGTGACCTAAATCTACCTCTCATTAACTGGATAACTAATGAATGTTCAACTGACCCAATCCATACTACACTATACAACGCTGTTACAAACCTAGGTCTTGAACAACTTGTAACCAATAATACAAGACTCAACAACTGCCTTGATCTCATCTTCTGCAACAACCCAAATTCAATTTACGGACTACAAATTAAAGAACCTTTTTCCAACAGTGACCACTGCATGATTGATTTTCGTCTCAATATACGTCCATACTTAAATCGTCATAACAATAGTATTCCCAACTACAACTTAAAAAAGCCAATTACGACCTTATAAACAATGATCTTTCATTTCTGGACTGGCAAAATCTATTTGCAACCTGCATAACCACTGAAAACCACTATAGAGTCTTCCTACTTGAGATCAATAGAGTCATTAAACTATATGTACCACAAATGACTACCATGATCAGGAAAAGCAAACTACCCATATCAATAAAAAAGCTCCAATCAAAAAAAAAAATCCCTCTGGAGAAGAAACAGAAAAGGCTATGTTGCAAATTTCAAAATCCTCTACAGAAATATATGCAACCAAATAAAAACTGAATGCACAAATTACCACACCAAGCAAGAAGAGAACCTTCTGCGCACAAATTCCAATCGTGCCTTTTATAATTTTGTTAACAATAAACTTAAAGACTCAAGATCCATCCCACCACTAAAAGATTCTAACAACAAAGAATGCAATGACGAAACAGTTAAAGCAAACCTCTTCAACATTTTCTTTGGCTCAGTTTTTGTTAACTCCGATAACACATATCCGACATTCCACAAACGTACCAGCAATGATTATGATGACTTAACTCATATAGATTTCACAGAAGATAACGTTGGAAAAGCTCTTCATAACTTAAAACCATCGCTATCTATTGGACCCGATGGACTATGTGCATACTTCTTAAAAAAACTTTCCATTAATATAGCAGAACCCCTAAGCATAATCTTTGATAAAGCTTTCACTGCCAGTTCCTTCCCAAACTTTGGTCACTAGCCACAGTCATCCCATCTTCAAAAAGGAGACCCCAGCTTAGTCGGAAATTACAGACCTATCTCTTTGTGCTGCGTCACCTGCAAAGTCATGGAATCAATCATCAACCAATCCATTACCTCACACTTAGAAACTAACAACCTACTCTCCAATAAACAATTTGGTTTCCGGAAAAAATTATCATGTAACTTACAACTACTCCACTGTAAAAACATATGGACTACAAATCTTGATCAAGGCAAAACAATAGATGCAATCTACATAGACTTCTGCAAAGCTTTTGACTCAGTAGTACACGATAAACTTCTCCTAAAACTAAAATCCTATGGCATCTCAGGACCCCTTCACAAATGGATATCTGCTTTTCTGTCTAACAGACAACAAGTGGTCAAAATTGGCAATGCTTTATCAAATCCTGTTCCTGTCAAGAGTGGCGTCCCTCAAGGCAGCGTCCTTGGACCAACACTCTTCATACTATACATTAATGATCTTTGTGACCATATCTCAAGTAATTGTGTTCTCTTTGCTGACGATGTCAAACTATTTAACACCACAGACAATACATCTATCATTCAAAAAGACCTTGATCATCTAACCACTTGGTCTAAAACTTGGCAACTCCAAATCTCAACCAGCAAATGCTCAGTCTTACATATAGGAAAAAAGAACCCAAACACTAAGTACATACTAGATGGACATTATCTTACAGATGACCCCATTCCCATTAAAGACCTCGGAGTTTTCATGTCAAATGATCTAAGTGCCAAAGCCCACTGCAACTACATAGCAAAAAAAGCTCTAAGAGTTGTAAACCTAATCTTGCGTAGCTTCTTTTCCAAAAACACCACACTACTAACCAGAGCATATAAAACATTTGCTAGAAACAATTCTAGAATACAGCTCTTCTGTTTGGAACCCTCACCCATCTCTGACATCAATACAATTGAACGTGTCCAGAAATATTTTACAAGAAGAGTTCTCCATTCCTCTGGAAACAACAAAATACCTTATCCCACCAGACTTGAAATCCTAGGCTTAAGAAACTTGGAACTCCGTCACCTACGACAAGACCTAAGTTTAACTCACAGAATCATCTATTGTAATGTCCTTCCTGTTAAAGACTACTTCAGCTTTAATTGCAATAATACTAGAGCAACCAATAGATTTAAACTTAATGTCAACCGCTTTAATCTAGATTGCAGAAAATATGACTTCTTTAACAGAATCATCAGTGCTTGGAATACTTTACCTGACTCTGTGGTCTCTTCCCATAATCCTAAAATCTTCAACCAAAAACTGTCTACTATTGACCTCACCCGATTCCTAAGAGGACCATAAGGGGCGTGCATAAGCGCACAAACGTGCCTACCGTTCCTGTCCTATTGTTTTTCTTTTCTTCTTCCTATATACATATATGCTTATACCTCCTTATATTTACCCATATATGTGTTTATATGTTATATAATCTTTTTGTATGATACCTACATATATTGTTATGACAAAATAAATAAATAAATAAATAAAATAAAATAAATAAAAATAAAGGCCATATAGAACAGAAAAGATGCATTTCTGGATTGATTAGATAGCAACAGACAAGGAAGTTATATTTCCTTGTCTGTTGGATTTTAATGTTGGAAGATGGTTTCCTTTGGTAAATAAACAACAATAGCAACAAATGAATAGAAAGGAAGAAAAAGGATGGGCATGCTCTGGGTCCTGTTGGCCAAGGAATACTGGTTGGCAGGGGACAGGAGACAAGGCCTTTCTGCCATAGCACCTGTCCAGGAATTATTCTCCTTTTGGAGATTAGGTTGGCCCCAATCCTGTTGGTCTTTTGTAAAGCACTGAAGACCTGGTTCTGTGCCCTGGCTTTAGGCCCTGGCTTTTAGCTCCACCAGCAACTGCTGATGGTGATAGCTTCCTCAATTGTATTTTCATATTTATATTTCTGATGGAAATTGCTTTTATTTATATAAATGTATATATTTATAAGACTGTTTGCTGCCCAGAGTCAGTTGTTGAAATGGGTAGCCATACAAATTGAATAAGTAAACAAATTACTAAGAGGGAAAGAATGGGAGAGAATTTATTCTTCTTTGAAATGTTGAATGTTTGAGGGTTATTTTCATACTATTCCTTGGGGAATGTAGCAGGTGTTTGGCAAATTATTAATGACTTCCTAATCAGAAAAAAAAGAAAAGGCTCTATTTCAATTTATGTTTTCCTTTCCATATTAAACATACTCTTCAGGGATAGATAGGACTTGACCAGTGAATACTCTAAATGAACTCTTATAAACCATTTGAAATTGAGCCATAGCACATGATTACCTTTGAATACTGGAATTATAATTTATTAATTGTTTTAAGGTTATTTCTCAAGCATGAAAGTTGTGTCTATATATTCAAGAATACAGTACCTTATCCTTCCTTTTTTGCTTACATACTTAGGAAGGCTCAAACCAATATAGAGACTATGTAATGGTTATTTCCTGCCCTTAAGCAAAATCTATAATTTTACAAATATGAATCAAATGGATATAATCTATCAGTCTTGTCTCAGTTTCATCACTGGAAGATTTCTTTCTGGTTTTTGCCACTTTAAAAGAAGGCCATTCTTTTCAGCTGCAATCCAAGTCTGCCAAAATGGATGAGAACCTCCTATCCTGCCTCTATTGTTGGACCAGGCACAAAGTAATATTTTCAGGATGATTGCAGTTCTCCTGCCTTCCATAATCACTCGGATTACTACAATGAAGTTAGTAAACAGACTCCAACCAACAAATATTTCCCACCAAAATGAATTATTCAAGTTTTGGCTAATCATGAATTATGATGATAGTAATCTTAATTAAATTAAAGCAACTACATTAGCAAAGCCAATAATTCTTGCTGTGGTTGAATGAGAAGATTGATAATAGCAACAAAACAATGCATCTGAGCCATCAGCTGTGGTGTGCTGACCAGTTGGTATTTAGATAAGATATAATACAATAATCACTGTATTAAAGTTGTAACAATCATAACTGGGACAAAGGATAGAAACATCAGAAAAGAAGAGCAACTGAGAGATGTACACAAAATGCAACTTACTCAGAAGAACAACAATTGATGAAGTGAAGAGCAAGTTAGATGACATAGTAGAGGCAACAAGTGGTTTGCTTAAATGCTTTTTTTTTTTTTTTGCTAGAACAAAGATTTGATGGAGGTTGATAGGATTTTCTAGGCTCCTTGTTTTGGTTTGTCAAAAAGATTTTCATCAGACTATCATTGATTTACTAACAATTGGTAATTGGTAATATATATGCGGAAAGGTATGTCTGTACACCCTTTGAGTCATGTCCTTTGCTGGGAAAGGTCAAACTTAGCATCAAATTTAATATATTTTTTTATCCCTTATTGCTGAAAGAATTTGCTGAGCAAAAGGAGCCATTGACCGCTTGCCAAAATTCTGCAAGTACATAAGTTCACTTTTGGATTGCTGCTTCCTTACAAAAAGCTTTTTTTTTTTTTTTGTAGTATTTATCAGTATATTTGAGACTAACCCAAATTGGGATACAATTTGAGGATGTGGGGACAAACTGGGTAACAGGCTGAACTTCAGTGGTGGGTTACCAGCAGTTCATCCCAGTTTGGTTGAACTCATAGCAATGGCAGTGGGAGACTCCGCCCACCCGCTCGGATGTCATCAAATATGATACGTGCATGTGTGAGTGAACTGGAAACAAAGGTAAGTGAAACCCACCTCTGCTGAACTTCTTTTAAAGGATAAGTTCAGGGACATAATCTGATATTAATCTAGCTACCACAAAGGAGTGGGACTATTCCTACCTCCAGACGAGGTGGGGTGAGCTCCACTGTGAAAGAAGTGAGACTTTCTATCTGGCGGAAATGGCAGAGCTTGTAAACTGGCTTCCAAATATACTATCCTGCTATAAAATCAGCAACAGGAAGAAATGCAACCCTGCTGACTTTTGCTCTGATCTCTGTACTCACCATTATGCAGAGCATAAAGTCCAACGTTCACCAAATAAAGCCCTTGATCAAATTTGCTATTTAGGGATGCTTCTGGAGCTTTCTTTGACACAAAAGCACAAGTGTCCTTTGTGGCACTGTGAAGGTCTCAAACTTTGATTCTGAAAAAGCTGCTCCAGTTGAACCAGTGGAATGTCAGCCTCAGTAGTCACCAAGCTAGGTATTGCCTGAGGCTGGTTAAACACAGGTACCATCAGCCAAGTCTGGAACAGATAGGTAATGAATTACCTATGAGTTACTTCCAAGCCAATGGTGGAATTCAATTTTTTTTTACTACCGATTCTGTGGGCATGGCCTGGTGGGTATGGTGTGGCCTGGTGGGCATGGCAGGGGAAGGATACTGCAAAATCTCCATTACAACCCCACTCCTGGAGGAAGGATATTGCAAAATCTCCATTCCCATCCCACTCAGGGGCCAGCCAGCCAGAGGTGGTATTTGGTAGTTCTCCGAACTACTCAAAATTTCTACTACCAGTTTCCCAGAACCTATCAGAACCTGCTGAATAGCACCCCTGCTCCAAGCCCTTGGACCTGGAGTGAAGCAGAGAACAGAGCAAAGAGACTCAAAAAAGGTTCCTTACTCAGCAAAATAATAACTACGTTAAATGAAGATAACCAATCCTAACAATAATAAGAACAATAATATTGCAGCCACCATATTAAGTGGAATTGAGCAATATGAAGATATCAACTCATGGTTTGGTTTGGTTTGGGTTTTTTTTAGTAAAAAATGATTATTTATTTCTAGTCTCAATTCTGGGGACTGATATTAACTTGAACAGTATCTTCTACATATTTCTAACTGGATATTATCTTTCAGAGTATCTGAGCAGAACTTGATCCAGATGCTTAAAGCAGAATTCAGTGAGTTATGTTTTTTTATAGAAGTATTTAAGATGCTCATTTCATCACTGTACCTCAAAAAGTGACTATATCAGTAGGATTTAGGATTTTTACCCCTCTACATTTTCAACATTCTATGGTACTTCAGCTTTAGAACTTGGTATAGAAAATATTATTTCACCTTCAAAATACTTTAAGTTTGCAAGAATTAAAAAAAAAAGCATGCTTGGTGGATTTATTCCCTAATGCTTCTTTGGCTCAATCTCTCCTTAATCCTCTCTTGAATGAGTCACATGAGGAATCCCATCCAGATATGATGCAGTAAATGGACTGACACAATATTGCCTAGCCAAGCTTGCTTGTTTGCATGACCGTTACTGAGGTTAATTGAGTGAATATAATTAATGCTATGAAATTGTTGGGAAATAGTCCAAAGGGACCATTTGGGTGGTGGGGGTGGCAGTACCTGTCAAAAGGAGAGCAAATTTAGTGTAGTGTTAAAACATCAGAATAAAAACCAGGAGACTGCAGTTCTAGTGCTGTCAACCATCCTAACTGAGTGACCTTGCACCAGTTATTGTCTCAGATAACTCTCAGATGCAGGCAAGGGCAAACCACTTCTGAAAAATCTTGCCAAAACAAACAAACAAACAAACAAAAAACCCTTGCAAGGATTTCTTCAAATAGTCACCAGTACTGACTTAAAGGAACAACAACAAATCATAGTTGCAATATCAGATCACACTTCTGATGACCACATTTAAAAAGACACTAACTCTTTACACAATAGATTCAGCAGTGTTTTCAGCTGATATTAAAAGAACCAGCATGGGTTAGAATTGCAACCACTAAACTTGTTCCATGATCATTGTCAACCTTGATAAATGGTGATTACAAGGACAAGTTTTGAATTTTTCCTGGCAACATTTTTGAAAATAGCTTGCCCATATGAGGTTTTTAGGGCTCAGAGAGAGTAATCACCCCAATGGCAGTCAGCTAGTTTCTCTCCCTTGTGAGCTGAACATTTCTCAATTTTAGTTAAATAAGTAAATTTGTTAAGTTTTATTACCCCATTACCTGGAAGAAAGTCAAATGACTGGCATTGACTTGAAAGTGACTTGAAAGTACATGTGGTAGGATAAGTGTAGCTATAAATCAGTGGTGTTACCACTGTTTCACTTCGTGCACATGCTTTGTGCGCAAATTGCCAAACTTGAGCTTTGCGCAAGCGCATTGAAATTCAGAACAGCTGAGGCATGGCAATACACTCTGCTGTGCTTGTCAGCTGGGTTAAAATGAACGATTATAGGTAGGTATAGTGCAGGGGTAGGTGGGAGGGCCCAGCTGATGGTTACAGCAAACTGGTTTACTCTCAACTCACCATCGCCTCTACGGGCTCCCCCGAACCAAGGAGAACCGGTAGCACCTCACCACTGCTACAAATGTAAAAAGGAGGCTACAAATGTTATATTTCAGTCAGTCAGTCAATCAATCAGAATAGAGCTGGAAGGGACCGTGCAGGTTTCTAGTCCAACCTGCTCAAGCAGGAGACCCTATAGCTTTTCAGACAGGTGTCTGTCCAGTTTTGTTCTTAAAAACCTCCAGTGATGAAGCTATCACAACTTTTGAAGGCAAGCTGTTTCACCAGTTAATTGTCCTCATTGTTAGGAAGTTTCTCCTTAATTCCAGGTTGGTTTTCTCCTTGATTAGTTTCCATCCATTGTTTCTTTTCTTGCCTTCTGCTGCTTTGGAAAATAAGTTGTCCTCCTCTTCTTTGAGGCAGCCCCTCAAATACTGGCATATTGCTATCATGTCATCTCTAGTCTTTCTTTTCTCTAGACTGAGCTTGTCTTCTAGGGTGTTGGTTATTCCTACCAACTTAATGTCATCTGCAAACTTGATGAGTTTCCCTTCTATTCTCTCATCTAAGTCATTTCTGAAGATATAGAAGATTACTAGGCCTAAGATGGAACCTTGTGTAAGTACCAGTTAAGTACCACCTTATTCCCCTCCATGTAGATGTACAGTAGTATCATTAAGACAGTTGAATACAGTTTGTCAGCCAGTTACAAATCCATCTTGTGGTGATGCTGTCTATCCCATAATTTTCTAGTTTACCAAGAAGCAGGTTATGATCTACTTTGTCAAATGCCTTGATGAAGTCTTGATGAAGTATACTATTCCCACAGCATTTCACTGGTCTATTAGTCACTTTGTCAAAGAATGAAATAAGATTGTTTTGGCATGATTTATACCCAGTAAAATTATCTTCCAAATGAGGGAAGAAAAAATAATCACTTTAAATAATGTTTAATATTTAAAAAGAGCCCTTATAGTGAATTATATATAATATAACCATGGTGCCAAAGATCAAATCTTTAACAAAGCATTACATTTTACTTTGCAATGGATATTCTGAATATATAATTCCAGATTTTGTAAATTATATTTAAACAATGAGTCTGAAACTAAACTTAAATAATAAATTGAATGTTCTAATGCCTACAAATGTCTCACAGATAAAATGAATTTTGTAATTCATAACTTCCTTTTACATTGAAAAAAAATGTAATTAATAAAGCAACATAAAAAAAGAATGTTTAAAAAGTCAAGTCTGATTAAAAATATGTTTAGAAAGACCCCATGAATAAATTGGTTATTCTCTTCGTTTGTCAGTTTTTCTTGCTTGTTTGTTTTTAATTAAATGAAAAGTGATTATGGAGAATTGGAATCATATAATCATATATTTTCTTTTCTTTTTTTTATGTCTTTTATTTAGGCCCTTGATGTTAGAGCTTACATCTTGAACAGAGATAGTAAATTCAAAGCTCTATGCTCCTCTACCTCTTCATCTCTTTCTATAGTAAAAAGTACAGGAACTGCTTGTTAAAATAACACATATTGGCACATTTTTCAAGAAATGTGCCAACAATATTTTTCACACTATAAAAATGTATGTGTCTTTGTGGTTATCTTGTCTTCTTATCAATAATAAAGCAAGTATTTCTACAAAAATGTAAATATCTACTTAGGCATAGAATTGTATCCAACTTGAGCACCAGAATGAATGCATTCCATACCATATTTATGAAACCAGGTTGTTGCAGTAAGTCACCTATTATCGGAACAGTAGTAAGGGAGTTCTTTATCATGGCACCTGCCCAGTGGTGGGTTTCTACCGGTTTGCCCTGGATCAGGCAAACTGGTAGCAGTGGCGGCAGCAAAATCCACCTTTCTGGACACTTCTGTGCATGCACAGAAGCATTGTGTGCATGCTTGTGTGCACATGCACCCATGAGCAAACCGTTAGCAATGGGTTTTAAAACCCGCCCCTGCACCTGCCTATAGAAAAATATCTCCCATATATCTGTACAGCTTTGAGAGGTGTAAAAAATTTGGATGGCAGCATTTGTTCCCTTAATGGATGCTCTTATTATTGTCAGCAGTGTTTTCTATTTAATAAATATAAATATTTAATGTTGTTTTAATTACATAGAGTCATCTGGAATAGGATGGTTTACAAACTTACAAAATACCTCCTTTAAAGACAAGCAAAATAAAATTTGGCTAAATAAAAACAGGATAGAACAGTCATGAACACATTGAAAATGGCAGTGTTTTCAGGATGATAGACCTACTTGTTTGATATTGACTCATTGTATCATCCTACTTTACCTTTACTTTTCTGAAACACCTTTAGAAGAGTAAAGAAACTGGAAACTTGCCAGATGCAGACCGAAAACAGGGTATTTTTTTTTTATGGAATACAAAGCATTCTGAAGAGACATGAAAAGTTTCCTAGAGAAGAAAGGGCATTTCTTTTCATGTGAATCAACACATAACATCTAAGCATTTGATGTCACAAAGGGGAAAACAGTAGGCGTTTAATTGGAATCAGTCCTGAGGTTAGCTATTCAGATAGCTAAATCTCATGAGGCAATTTCATAGATAGGACAGTTTGGGTTATGGTGTTAGATTCTGCTATTACTAGACCCATGTGCATTAAAGTAAAATACTAGTGCCCCTGGGGTTTCATAATACAAGCTTTAAAACAAAAGAAAACCTCCAAACAAATTATAGACTTTTAATTAAAAAAACAACATTCTTTTCATAAAATGAGGTTAAAGAAAAGATCAAAAGGTATAAGGGGTAGTTTCCTTAGGCTATATGTTTTTATCTTATTTGGTTACATAACTTTTGGCCTTTATTCAAAAGCAAAAGAAAGAATAAACCAGAAAAAGTATATACAAATACAGATTATATTCCTATGCAATCTCACCTGCTTTCCTTTGCCATAGACAATCTAAAGTTGTTAATTGCAGAACTATTCCAGCTGGCTTTAATTTATCTATCTGCAAGAAGATGCTCCCATACCCACCCACCCGCCCACCCCAAAAAGAAAAGGTCCAGGTCCACACACAAGGATTGAATAGCTGCTCAGTTTTGCACTTTGATAGAATTTACTGTCATGACTCACATTCAGGAATCAGATTTTGAATATGAATTTGAGGAAGCTAGTCCAGAGAACCTGTGGAATTCAGCCATAAGAGACACCAAGCCAAGAACCACATTAGGGTGATCAAACATAGGCAGCACCTTCACAACTGGAACAACCAGATGAGGATGATGTAAAGTCTCCCAGCCAAATAGAGATGAGAGCAGACACATTCTATGAGCCTACTTACCAAGCAAGGGAGTAAATGTCTCAGTTAGCGCTAGCAGCTGCAGCCTGATTTAAGAAGCAATTCTGAACCATGTTCCCTTTACTAAAAACAATATCTGATCTGACTATTGCCTGATGTTCATGTTGCATGATGTTCCTGAAAGAAATTTAAAATCTCTGAATTGACTGACAACTCTGATCTGACTCTTGGAACCTGATGAATTTGGACTGTTTTTCTGCATATACCTATTCAGGCAAACTTTGTTTGTTTACATTTTTTGTTTGCTGCTATCTTTTCAAACTTAAAGTATAATTGCTAATCTCATTACTAGCCTTTCTGTGTGATTGAAACCTGAAGTAGGCAGTTAACCATGATAGCATAGGATTTCTCTGAAAGAACAGTGACTATAGCCTTATTCCCAGCTGGGATGTTTTACATGCTGGTACCCTCAAGACCAAAACCATATTTGTGGGCAATAGAACTAATGTTGATAAACTGTACCAAATAGGTTATCTTTGTCTGTGTCATGAGCCATGGTTCAGTTTTGGTTGTCTATAGGATGTATTTCATGCCTGTCCTCATCTCAACTACTATGTCGCCCATATCCAGCATATCAACATGATACAATAACTACCTATGCCTGGGGTCTTCAGTCACTCAATCTTTCTTTACCCTATCAATATATGGCAATGAAAAGGATTAACCACCTCAACTGGAGGTTTTGAAAGAAGTCAGGTGTCTGCCAGGTGCTACTGCCAGCAGAGACAAGAGGCGTATTCTTAAGATAGTCAAGAATGCCAGTAAGGATTGTGATGTTGATGCTGTTATACATCTTGGCACAAATGATCTGTCCCAAAAGGATGCACTTTCTGTGCAGAATGATTTCCAGAGTTTGGGGTATGAGCTTAGTAGTATAGGTTGTAGGCTTATCTTTTCAGAGGTTTTACCAGTATATAAGGAACAAAAAGGTAAAGGCCAGCATATAATGGAGTTTAATGTGTGGCTAAAGGAGTGGTGTAAAAGGGAAGGCTTTGGTTTTATTAGTCATGATGTCTGCAACTGGTCCAATGAAAAACTATACAAAAGAGATGGATTGCATCCATCAAAGAAAGGGTCTGAGTTACTTAGCAATAAATTCACAGATTTTCTGGAGAAACATTTAAAATGAACAGTGGGGACAGAGAATTAATTGATACAGAACATTTATGTCACCAGCAATCCAAACTTAATAGGGTTATCAGTGCATGTAACATAGATGTCTGTGTGGATAAGATTATCAGCCCTGCTATCAAGTAAAACCAAGCATTTAATAGTGAGTGCCATACCATGTGCACTTATCAAACAGGTGGCAAGAAAGTAGGGGCAGTCATGCACAACAGAGGTTATGTAGACAGTAAACACAAGGTCAATCAAAACGGACTCAAATGTCTATACACCAATGCACAGAGTATGAGGAATAAACAGGGTGAATTAGAAATTCAAGTAAATGAGGGCTGATATGATATTGTTGCCCTTACGGAAACTTGGTGGGATGAAACTGACATATGGAACATACAGCTAGAGGGATATAAATTATTTAAAAGAAATAGACCAAATAAAAGAGGAGGTGGAGTTGCACTATATATAAGAAATAACTACATCTCTACAGAAATAGAGCACAACAATGATGAAAATTATCTTGAATGCATTTGGGTCAATATTAAAGGGAAGGAAAATGATATTGCCATAGGTATATACTATGGGTACGGGTCTGGATGGGGAAGAACAGGCTCAAACTTAATCCCTCCAAGACGGAGTGGCTGTGGATGCCGGCATCTCGGTACAGTCAGCTGCAGATGCAGCTGTCTATCGGGGGCGAGTTGTCGGCCCCGATGGAGAAGGGTACACAACTTGGGCATGCTCCTGGATGGTCGGTTGTCCTTTGAAGATCATTTGGCAGCCGTCTCCAGGAGAGCTTTTTATCAGGTTCGCCTGATCTGCCAGTTGCGTCCCTTCCTGGACCGGGATGCCCTATGCACGGTCACTCATGCTCTCGTTACCTCTCGTCTGGACTACTGCAATGCTCTCTACATGGGGCTCCCCTTGAAGAGCACCCGGAGACTTCAGCTAGTCCAGAATGCGGCTGCGCGGATTATTGAGGGAGCGGTTCGGAGCTCCCATGTAACACCTATCCTGCACAGACTGCACTGGCTACCTGTTGTTTTCCGGGTGCACTTCAAGGTATTGGTTACCACCTTTAAAGCACTCCATGGCTTAGGACCGGGCTACTTATGGGACCGTCTACTGCCGGCCTCTATCTCCCAGCGTCCAGTGCATTCCCACAGAGAGGGACTCCTCAGGGTGCCATCAGCCAAACAATGTCGACTGGCGGCCCCCAGGGGGAGGGCCTTCTCTGTGGGGGCTCCTACCCTGTCGAACAAGCTTCCCCCCGGGCTTCGACAACTACCTGAACTTAGGACCTTTCGCTGCGAACTTAAAACTTATTTATTTCATATGGCTGGACTGGCCTTGATTTTAAATTTTAAATATTTTAATTGTGGGTTTTAAATTCCTGTCATTTTTATGGGGTGTAATGGTATTTTAAATTCTCTGGCATATCGAATCAGTTTTTTAAGGGTTGTTTTAATTATAAAATGTATGTTTCTGTTTGTATTTTATTGGCCTGTTCACCGCCCTGAGTCCTTCGGGAGAAGGGCGGTATACAAATTAAAGCATTATTATTATTATTATTATTATTATTATTATTATTATTATTATTATTATTATTATTATTATTATTATTATTATTATTATTATTATTATTAGCCACCCAACCAAACAGAGGAAGTAGATGAACTTTTTTCTAGTCAGCTAACTAAGGAGGCACATCACAGTAGTAATGGGGGATTTTAACTACCCTGACATCAACTGGGAGACAAACTCTGCACCAAGTGGAAAATCCAACAGATTCTTAACAAACCTAGCAGACAACTTTATTTCCCAAAAAGTAGAGAAGGGAACAAGGGGATCAGCCATATTGGACTTAATTCTCACTAACAGAGATGAAATGATAGAAGGTGTTGAAGCTATAGGAATCTTGGAGGCAAGTGATCACGCAATATTGGA
This sequence comes from Ahaetulla prasina, assembly GCF_028640845.1. NCBI lineage: Eukaryota > Metazoa > Chordata > Lepidosauria > Squamata > Colubridae > Ahaetulla > Ahaetulla prasina. The sequence goes on from NC_080541.1 coordinate 130,013,183, forward strand.
ATTCAACATTATGCAAGCACAAGTAGTAGAACAAAGTCAAAATAGAGTCTTGGACTTCAAGAGAGCTAATTTCAATAAACTCAGAGAGAGCTTGAGAAGGATTCCATGGATGAGAATCTTCAAGGGGAAAACAACTCAAGAAACTTGGTAAATTTTGAAAAGTGAGATTATAAAAGCGCAGTCTTGCACAATACCAATGAGGAAGAAAAATAATAGATCTCAAAAGAAACCAGCATGGATGCATAAAGAACTATCTGACAAATTGAAAGACAAAAATGACAAGTATAAAAAGTGGAAAGAGGGGCAAATAACTAAGGCAGAATATCAGCAAATAGCCCGAGCCTGTAAAGATGAAGTGAGGAAAGCTAAGGCTCACAATGAACAAAGGCTAGCGACAAAAGTAAAAAATAACAAAAAAAGCTTCTTCCAACATGTTAAAAATAAGAAAAAAGTCCAGGAAACAATTGGCCCATTGCTGGGAGAAAGTGGCAAGGAGATGACAAGCAACAGGGAGAAAGCAGATCTACTTAACTCATTTTTTGCATCTGTCTTTACACAAAAGGAAAAAACAACCCAACCTATCAAAAACAGCACCACAAAAAACAGATTAAGAACACAAGTTAAAATAGGGAAAAAAATGGTAAGTGAACATCTGTCTACCCTAGACGAGTTCAAATCACCAGGACCGGATGGATTATATCCCAGGGTTCTGAAGCAACTGGCAGACGAAATCTCAGAACCACAGAACTATATCTTTCAAAGATCCTGGAACACAGGGGAACTGCCAGAGGACTGGAAAAGAGCTGATGTAGTTCCCATCTTCAAAAAAGGAAAAAAAAAAACCAGATCCAGAAAACTACAGACCTATCAGCCTAACTTCAATACCGGGGAAGATTCTGGAAAAGATAATCAAGCAATGAATCACCGAACACCTAGAAGCAAACAAAGTAATAACCAAAAGCCAACATGGGTTTGTCAAAAACAGATCATGCCAGACTAATCTTATTGCATTCTTTGACAAAATAACAAAATTAGTGGACCAGAGGAATGCTGTTGATATAATTAACTTGGACTTCAGTAAAGCATTTGATAAAGTAGACCATAACCTACTACTAGATAAAGTCGAAAAATATGGGTTAGACAGCACCACCACCAGATGGATACGTAACTGGCTGACCAACCGCGCTCAATGTGTAATCCTCAACGGAACTACATCCACATGGAGGGAAGTATGCAATGGAGTACCCCAAGGCTCTGTTTTAGGCCCAGTACTCTTCAACATCTTCATCAATGACTTGGACGAGGGGATAGATGGGGAACTCATCAAATTTGCAGATGACACCAAGCTGGCAGGAATAGCCAACACTCAAGAAGATAGGCTCAAAATACAGAAAGATCAAGAACATTGGGCACTATCTAACAAAATGAAATTCAACAGTGAAAAAAGTAAGGTTCTACATTTAGGCCAAAAAAACAAAATGCACAGGTACCGGATATGTGGTACCTTGCTCAATAGTAGTAACTGTGAGAGGGATCTTGGAGTCCTAGTGGACAACCATTTAGATATGAGCCAGCAGTGTGCAGCAGCTGCCAAAAAAGCCAACACAGTTCTGGGCTGCATAAATAGAGGGATAGAATCAAGATCACATAAAGTGTTAATACCACTTTATAATGCCTTGGTAAGGCCACATTTGGAATATTGCATTCGGTTTTGGTCGCCACGATGTAAAAAAGATGTTGAGACTCTAGAAAGAGTGCAGAGAAGAGCAACAAAGATGATTAGCGGACTGGAGACTAAAACATATGAACAACGGTTGCAAGAACTGGGTATGCCTAGTTTAATGAAAAGAAGGACTAGGGGAGACATGATAGCAGTGTTCCAATATCTCAGGGGTTGCCACAAAGAAGAGGGAGTCAAACTATTCTCCAAAGCACCTGAGGGTAGAACAAGAAGCAATGGGTAGAAACTAATCAAGGAGAGATGCAACTTAGAACTAAGGAGAAATTTCCTGACAGTTAGAGCAATTATACTCATATATATGCTTATATGTTATATAGTTATTTCATGTTAATGCTTATATACACTGTTATGACAAAAATAAATAAATAAATAAATAAATAAAAATTAATCAGTGGAACAACTTGCCTGCAGAAGTTGTAAATGCTCCAACACTGGAAATGTTTAAGAAAATGTTGGACAACCATTTGTCTGAAATGGTGTAGGGTTTCCTGCCTGGGCAGGGGGTTGGACTAGAAGACCTCCAAGGTCCCTTCCAACTCTGTTATTATTATTATACAGAGGAAGCCTTAGTGAAGGAGTACAACAAATTATGAGAAATGTTTGAAATAATGGAATTGTAAATCAAGACTGAAAATTCACAATAATCCAGTACTTCATCCCTTCATTGATTATAGAACGGGTACACACCTGTTTGCTGAAGTTCATATGTGACATCTTGTAGCCAGGAAACTAGCCAGATGTGGTGATGGAATTTGGCAACTCTCAATATAAAGACTCAAGATTTTGGGTGATACTGATCTCAAATATGCTAATCCAATCTTACTAAGTCAATGTTTTAAAAAGTCTGTGCATTTCTTGTCTTTCTGATTCCTCCATATATGCACCCAGCATGGTTCAGTTGTTACAATTTTTTCCCCTCACAGTTGCTTAAATTCATTTGTATATTAATTGCATGTACTATATATGAGAAATGTGTCTATGACTATGAACAGAATGAGGAATTTAGCAATTGGCTATGCTAAAAAGGCCAACCACAAAAATATATTTAACATAAGAATAAAAAACAAACATAAAACACATATGTATTTTTATAGATAAACATCTGTTAGTGTTACAAAAGCAGGATTTTATCTTATCTAAAGCTGAAAATTGATGTACAGATTTGGTTTTAATTTTTTGGGAGAAAAAGTTCATAATACACAAAAGGGGGGGGGAGATGCTAACACTGTTAAATATTCCACACAAAAAAGTTTCTTTGAGAAAATTCAGTCCCATGCTTTGTTTTTCAGGAGCAGCAAATTAAGACATAACAGTTTTGAACTATGAATGATTCCTAGCAATCCTGAAAATGTATGATGCCTCATTTTTCATTTTTTTCATTTTTTCATTTTTATTTCATTTTGTCACAACAGTATACACATACATCGACATAAAACAACAACACATCATAAAAGAAATATATATATATAAGCAAAAGTATGCAACAACTATGTTAATTTGATATAATGAAGGGAACAAAAGGACAGGAACGGTAGGCACATTTGTGCTCTTATGCACGCCCCTTACAGTCCTCTTAGGAATGGGGTGAGGTCAATAGTAGACAGTTTTTGGTTGAAGATTTTGGGATTTTGAGTAGAGACTCTAGAGTCAGGTAATACGTTCCAAGCGTTAACAACTCTGTTACAGAAGTCATATTTTCTGCAATCAAGTTTGAAGCGGTTGACATTAAGTTTGAATCTATTGTTTGCTCTTGTATTATTGTGATTGAAGCTGAAGTAGTCTTTTACAGGAAGGATATTGCAATAGATGATTCTGTGTGTTAAACATAGGTCATGTTGGAGTTGGCGGAGTTCTAAGTTTTCTAATCCCAGGATTTCAAGCCTGGTGACATAAGGTATTTTGTTGTTTTCGGAGGAGCGAAGAACTCTTCTAGTAAAATATTTCTGGATGTGTTCGATTGTATTAATGTCAGAGATGTGGTATGGGTTCCAGACGGATGAGCTGTATTCAAGAATAGGTCTGGCAAATGTTTTGTATGCTCTGGTTAGTTCTTTTTGGAAAAGAAGCTGTGTAAAATTAGGTTTACAACTCTTAGAGCCTTTTTTGCTATGTAGTTGAAGTGGGCTTTGGCATTTAGGTCATTTGATATGAAAACTCCAAGGTCTTTAACAGGGTGGGGGTCATCAGTAAGGTAATGTCCATCAAGCTTGTACTTGTTGTTAGGGTTCTTTTTTCCAATATGTAAGACTGAGCATTTGCTGGTTGAGATTTGGAGTTGCCAAGTTTTAGACCAATCGGAAACAAAGTCAAGGTCTTCTTGAAGGGTAGAAGTATTGTTAGTGGTATTAAATAGTTTGACATCGTCAGCAAAGAGAACACAATAACTTTAGATAAGGTCACAGAGATTATTTATGTATAGTATGAAGAGCGTTGGTCCAAGAACACTACCTTGGGGAACGCCACTTTTGACAGGAACAGGATTTGATAGAGCATTGCCAATTTTGACCACTTGTTGTCTGTTTGATAGGAAGGCATTTATCCAATTGTGAAGAGGTCCTGAAATGCCGTAGGATTTTAGTTTTAGGAGAAGTTTATCATGTACTTCTGAGTCAAAAGCTTTGCAGAAGTCTATGTAGATTGCATCTATTGCTTTTCCTTGATCAAGGTTGGTAGTCCATATGTTTTTGCAGTGGAGAAGTTGTAAGCTACAAGACAATTTTTTTCTGAAACCAAATTGTTTATTAGAGAGAAGGTTGTTTGTTTCAAAGTGGAGTGTAATGGATTGGTTTATGATAGATTCCATTACTTTGCATGAGACACAACATAGAGAGATAGGTCTGTAATTTTCAAGTAGGCTGGAATCTCCTTTTTTGAAGATAGGGATGACTGTGGCTAGAGACCAGAGTTTGGGAAGGGAACTAGTCGTGAAAGCTTTATTAAAGATTATGCTTAGGGGTTCTGCTATATTAATTGAAGGTTTTTTTAAAAAAGTAAGCACATAGTCCATCAGGTCCAATAGATAATGATGGTTTCAGGTTGTGAAGAGTTTTTTCAACATTATCTTCTGTGAAGTCTATATGTGTTAAGTCGTTGTTAACATTTTTGGTACAACTGAGGAATGTCGGATATGAGCCATCGCTGTTTACAAAGACTGAGCCGAAGAATGTGTTAAAGAGGTTTGCTTTAACTGTTTCATCAGTACATCCTTTGCCGTTAGGTTCTTTTAGTGGTGGAATGGATCTTATTTCTTTAAGTTGATTGTTCACAAAATTATAGAAAGCACGATTGGAATTAGTGTGTAGAAGGTCTTCTTCTTGCTTGGTGTGGTAAATGTTACATTCAGTTTTTATTTTGTTGCAAATATTTCTGTAGCAGTTTTTGAAGTTTGCTACATAACCCTTTTTGTTTCTTCTCCAGAGGGATTTTTTTTTTGATTGAAGCTTTTTTATTGATATGGGTAATTTATTTATTTTTTTGATTTTGGTGGTGATTTGTGGTACGTATAGTTTGATGATTTTATTGATTTCAAGTAGGAATACTTTATAGTGTCTTCTGCAGTGATACAGGTTGAGAATAGATTTTGCCAGTCAAGAAATGAGAGATCATTGTTTATAAGGTCATAGTTGGCTTTTTAAAAATTTTTGTTTGGAGTACTATTGTTATGACGATTTATGTGAGGGCGTATGTTTAGACAAAAGTCTATCATCCAGTGGTCACTGTTGGAAAAGGGTTCTTTTATTTGTAGTCCATAAATTGAGTTCATGTTATTACAAAAGATGAGGTCAAGGTAGTTCTTGAGTCTAGTATTGTTAGTTACTTGTTGCTCAAGACCTAGGTTTGTAACTGCGCTGTATAGTGTAGTATGGATTGGTTCAGTTGTACATTCATTTGTTATCCAGTTTATAGAAGGTAGATTTAGGTCACCCAGGAAGATGAGAGGATATAGGCAAGAGGTAGCCCATTTAGTAGTGAGGTTAATGTATTTGCATGAGCGATGTCGTAGTCAGGGGCTCTGTAGCATAGTATGAATCTAAGTGTGGTGTTATTTATTTATTTATTTATTATTTTATTCGATTTTATACCGCCCTTCTCCGAAGACTCAGGGCGGTTTACAGCCAAGTTAAAAAGACATATACAAAAATTAAAACACAATATTTGAAATTTAAAAATCTGAAACCATAAGGCCAAATATTAAAATAACAAGTAATAAAACCACTCAATTAAAAATTACTCTTAGGCCAACCCTGCTCGTTGAAACAAAAAAGTCTTGAGCTCGCGCTTAAAGCCCCGGAGGTCGGGAAGAAGGCGTAGCCCCAGAGGCAGTTCATTCCATAGGGTAGGTGCCCCCACAGAGAAGGCTCTTCCCCTGGGGGCCGCCAGCTGACATTGTTTAGCTGACGGCACCCCGAGGAGACCCTCCCTGAGCGCACAGGTCAATGGGAGGCTATTGGCAGCAGTAGGCGGTCCCGTAAGTAACCTGGTCCTATGCCATGGAGCGCTTTAAAGGTGATCACCAACACCTTGAATTGCACGTGGAAGACCACCGGCAACCAGTGCAGCTTGTATAGGAGAGGTGTTATATGGAAGCTCCGAGACGCTCCCTCTATTTATTTATTTTATTTATTTTATTTTATTCGATTTTTATACCGCCCTTCTCCCGAAGGACTCTATCCCCTGTGCAGCTGCATTCTGTACCAGTTGAAGTCTCCCGGTGCTCTTCAAGGGGAGCCCCATGTAGAGAGCATTGCAGTAATCCAGGCGGGAGGTAACGAGGGCATGAGTGACCGTGCATAACGAATCCCGGTCCAGGAAGGGACGCAGCTGGCAGATCAGGCAAACCTGATAAAAAGCTCCCCTGGCAATGGCCGTCAAGTATTCTTCCAATGACAGCCGTGCATCCAGGAGAAGGCCTAAGCTGAGAACCAACTCCCTGGGGGTCAGTGACTTGCCCCCCACAGTCAGCGACAAAACTAGCTGACTGTGCCGGGACGCCGGCATCCACAGCCACTCTGTCTTGGATGGGTTGAGTCAAAGTCTGTTCGTCCCCATCCAGACCCGAACGGCTTCAAGGCACCGGGACATCACCTGTGTTGATGGACAGGTCACATACAATAGTTTCAGGAAGAGAGAGTTTATGTGCAACTTGAATATTTTTTAAGTTCAGTGATTTTTTGTAAAAGATAGCTACTCCACCACTTCTGCGGTGTTCATGATCTGATTGAAGGACTTGATATTCTTTGTTTGAAATAATGGAGTCAGTGAGGGATGAGTTTAGCCATGTTTCATAAACAAATATGATATCAAATGTACCATTGTTTAATAAGAGGATAAATTCATGTAATTTGTTTACAATACTTCTTGCATTTATTAATTTATATTTGAAACCTGTAGTGTTTGGTGTAGGAGAGGTAAGGGGCATGCATACCTAGTTTTGATTGGTAGTTGATTGAGGGTTATTTGTAACAGGTGGTAGAAGGAAGGTTGGTTGAGCAATGAGTGGTTGGTCGTTGGATGATTGTAGGTTTTGTATGGGTGGTTGAAGATTAGTAGATAGATTGATGGATGGATGGATGTTTCGATTTATAGATGGATGCCTTGTTTGATGGATGGTTGAATGTTTTTGTAATGTATCTTTAAAAGTTTTGGCGGGAAAAAAGCACGTTGCTGATTGGTTCAGGCCACCGGCTTAACTGTATATAAGGAGAGGTTTTCCCGGGCACTGGTTGCTGGGTTCACCATATATTAAAGAGCTGTTGTCACTATCCTGGTCTCCTGCCTCGTTATTGCCCGAATCTAACACTGGCGACGAAGGTGGGATCTCGAGGCTAAGAGCGCCAGGAAAAGAGCTGAACTCACCAGGAAGACGCGAACCCAGCAAACAAGGGCGGAAAGCAGCGATGTCCGGCTACACACCGCCAGCGCCATTCGACCCAGCTAAGGAAAAATGGGGGTCATATGGCTCGCTTCAGTGTTTCGAGGCTTAACGAACTTCAAGGAGTTTCAGACAACAGGAAACGAGCCTATTTCTGAGCCACTGCGGTCCAAAAGTTTTCGACACCGCAGAATCCCTGGCTGAGCCAACGCCGGTACAGTCGGTACCGTGGCAAACTCTGCAGACTTTACTAAAAGCCCATTTTGCACCAATGCCATCCAAGTATGTGCAACGGTTCGAATTCGGGGAGCGCAGACAGCAAGAAGGCGAGTCCATCAGCGCATACATGGCCGCCTGAGGAAAGCCTCAAAACATTGCAGTACCGAGACTTGGATGAGGCATTGCTGGAGCAACTCATCCGCTGGGTCAGGGACATCCATTTGCGGAGGCGGCTGCTGTCTAAAAGCAACCTAACGCTGGCAAACGCCTGGACGAAGCCAGGGCTCACGAGATGTCTACCCAAGCGCGGAAACCCTACAAAGCAGGTCGCACCAACGGCTGGTGCGAAATCAACCCCGTCCACAATGAAGAGGTCCAGGCCGAATCGGACGGTGAGGAGGAGGAAGGAGTCTTCCACACCGGGAGGCCGGAGAAAGAAGACCGGGTGACTGCGCGAAAGTTGCGGAGGGCAACACCAACGACAACAATGCAAATTTAAGGATGCAACTTGTCGGCGGCGCGAAGGAAGGGCACCTAGCACAGGTCTGTCGAGCACCCCAACCTTCCCGCCAAAAATTCAAACCGACCAATCAGAGCGCTGGAACGGCGAAGCGCGATGGTCAGTTTAAAAAGGGTTGAATCAGACTGTCGTGAGAGTGGGTCACGCATCAACACGCCTAGAGAAAAAATCTTTACAAAGGCAAAGATTGAGGGGTGCCGTGCCGATTGAGGTGGACACCGGCTCATCGATCACGATCATGTCCTGGGACACTCTCGTGAGAGCCTTACCCGCCATCGCAAAGCGCAAGCTGCAACCACAGAAATTAAAGGTACAAGACTACTAAGGGAATCGCATCCCTGTTCGAGGGGTAACGTCCGTCCACGTCGAGTATGGACAATACAAGAAAACTCTGCCCATCACCATCGTCGATGGGACCCTGCCAAGCTTATTGGGACTGGACTGGTTCCGAGCATTGGGCATGGGAGTGACTGGAATCTTCAGAAACGGTAACCTCAAAGACGCACTCATGAAAGAATTTGGGACGTTTTCAGAGACTGCCTGGGCAAGTACACGGGACCCCTATCTCTTTTAACTTAGACCCCAAGTTGCCCCTATCCGCCTAAAGGCTAGGAGGGTCCCGTCATTAAAGCCCAGGATTGACCGAACTGGACAAGCTAGTAAACCAGGGAATTCTAGTGCCAGTTGACCATGCTAAGTGGGAGACCCTATAGTCACCCCAGTCAAACCGGACGGGTCGGTCCGGATTTGCGCTGACTACAAGGCAACGCTTAACAAAGCGTAAAAAGAGTGCTTACCTGCCCGTGGTGGACAGCACTTACTGCACTCAATGGGGCAAGGGTTTTTGCCAAGCTAGACTTGGCCCAAGCCTATCAACAGCTGCCCGTAGATAGCAGCACAGCCAAGCGCAGACAATTGTGACTCACAGAGGGCTTTTAAGTGTACCCGGTTACAGTTTGGGGTTAGTGGCTCCAGGGTTATTTCAGAACCTAATGGAGCGGCTATTGCAGGACTACCAGGGTGGTACCATACTTTGACGATGTACTGGTATCCGCTGAGAATCTAGAGGAATTAGGGTAAGGCTGCAAAAGTTTTGGGCATTTTCCGGTCTGCCTCACGGTTAAACTGAACAAATGCCAGATCGGGGTTGAGTCTGTGGAATTCCTGGGCTACCGGATAGACAGGAAGGGATTCACCCCACTGAGAGCAAGGTACGGGCCATCAGGAAGGCCCCGGTTCCAAAGAACAAAACGGAGTTACAGGCATTCTTAGGTCTGGTCAACTTCTACGGTATTCTTAAGAATAAGGCAACAGTAGCCGACTGCATAAATTACTAGCAAAGAGCTGCATGGTCTTGGGGAAAGGCGAAGCTAGGGCATTCAAGGTAAAGAATCTCCTAACGAGTGATAGCCTCCTTATCCAATACAATGGCACGCTGCCATTAGTGTTAAGCTCATGCATCTCCCTATGGGTGGGGGCTGTGCTCAGCCACAGGTTACCAAATGGCACAGAAGCCCCTATTGCATACTACTTGTTGTCTGTTTGATAGGAAGGCATTTATCCAATTGTGAAGAGGTCCTGAAATGCCGTAGGATTTTAGTTTTAGGAGAAGTTTATCATGTACTTCTGAGTCAAAAGCTTTGCAGAAGTCTATGTAGATTGCATCTATTGCTTTTCTTTAATAGTCCATATGTTTTTGCAGTGGAGAAGTTGTAAGTTACAAGATAATTTTTTTCTGAAACCAAATTGTTTGTTAGAGAGTAGGTTGTTTGTTTCAAAGTGGAGTGTAATGGATTGGTTTATGATAGATTCCATTACTTTGCATGAGACACAACATAGAGAGATAGGTCTGTAATTTTCAACTAGGCTGGGATCTCCTTTTTTGAAGATAGGGATGACTGTGGCTAGAGACCAGAGTTTGGGAAGGGAACTAGTCGTGAAAGCTTTATTAAAGATTATGCTTAGGGGTTCTGCTATATTAATTGAAGGTTTTTTTTAAAAAAGTAAGCACATAGTCCATCAGGTCCAATAGATAATGATGGTTTCAGGTTGCGAAGAGTTTTTTCAACATTATCTTCTGTGAAGTCTATATGTGTTAAGTCGTTGTTAACATTTTTGGTACAACTGAGGAATGTCGGATATGAGCCATCGCTGTTTACAAAGACTGAGCCCAAGAATGTGTTAAAGAGGTTTCCTTTAACTGTTTCATCAGTACATCCTTTGCCGTTAGGTTCTTTTAGTGGTGGAATGGATCTTGTTTCTTTAAGTTGATTGTTCACAAAATTATAGAAAGCACGATTGGAATTAGTGTGTAGAAGGTCTTCTTCTTGCTTGGTGTGGTAAATGTTACATTCAGTTTTTATTTTGTTGCAAATATTTCTGTAGCAGTTTTTGAAGTTTGCTACATAACCCTTTTTGTTTCTTCTCCAGAGGCATTTTTTTTTTTTTTGGATTGAAGCTTTTTTATTGATATGGGTAATTTTTATTTTTGATTTTGGTGGTGATTTGTGGTACGTATAGTTTGATGATTTTATTGATTTCAAGTAGGAATACTTTATAGTGTCTTCTGCAGTGATACAGGTTGAGAATAGATTTTGCCAGTCAAGAAATGAGAGATCATTGTTTATAAGGTCATAGTTGGCTTTTTAAAATTTTTTGTTTGGAGTACTATTGTTATGACGATTTATGTGAGGGCATATGTTTAGACAAAAGTCTATCATCCAGTGGTCACTGTTGGAAAAGGGTTCTTTTATTTGTAGTCCATAAATTGAGTTCATGTTATTACAAAAGATGAGGTCAAGGCAGTTCTTGAGTCTAGTATTGTTAGTTACTAGTTGCTCAAGACCTAGGTTTGTAACTGCGCTGTATAGTGTAGTATGGATTGGTTCAGTTGTACATTCATTTGTTATCCAGTTTATAGAAGGTAGATTTAGGTCACCCAGGAAGATGAGAGGATATAGGCAAGAGGTAGCCCATTTAGTAGTGAGGTTAATGTATTTGCATGAGCGATGTCGTAGTCAGGGGCTCTATAGCATAGTATGAATCTAAGTGTGGTGTTATTTATTTATTTATTTATTATTTACATTTCTATACCGCCCTTCTCCGAAGACTCAGGGCGGTTTACAGCCAAGTTAAAAAGACATATACAAAAATTAAAACACAATATTTGAAATTTAAAAATCTGAAACCATAAGGCCAAATATTAAAATAACAAGTAATAAAACCACTCAATTAAAAATTACTCTTAGGCCAACCCTGCTCGTTGAAACAAAAAAGTCTTGAGCTCGCGCTTAAAGGCCCGGAGGTCGGGAAGAAGGCGTAGCCCCAGAGGCAGTTCATTCCATAGGGTAGGTGCCCCCACAGAGAAGGCTCTTCCCCTGGGGGCCGCCAGCTGACATTGTTTAGCTGACGGCACCCCGAGGAGACCCTCCCTGAGCGCACAGGTCAATGGGAGGCTATTGGCAGCAGTAGGCGGTCCCGTAAGTAACCTGGTCCTATGCCATGGAGCGCTTTAAAGGTGATCACCAACACCTTGAATTGCACGTGGAAGACCACCGGCAACCAGTGCAGCTTGTGTAGGAGAGATGTTATATGGAAGCTCCGAGACGCTCCCTCTATTTATTTATTTATTTTATTTTATTCGATTTTTATACCGCCCTTCTCCCGAAGGACTCTATCCCCTGTGCAGCTGCATTCTGTACCAGTTGAAGTCTCCCGGTGCTCTTCAAGGGGAGCCCCATGTAGAGAGCATTGCAGTAATCCAGGCGGGAGGTAACGAGGGCATGAGTGACCGTGCATAACGAATCCCGGTCCAGGAAGGGATGCAGTTGGCAGATCAGGCAAACCTGATAAAAAGCTCCCCTGGCAATGGCCGTCAAGTATTCTTCCAATGACAGCCGTGCATCCAGGAGAAGGCCTAAGCTGAGAACCAACTCCCTGGGGGTCAGTGACTTGCCCCCCACAGTCAGCGACGGAACTAGCTGACTGTGCCGGGACGCCGGCATCCACAGCCACTCTGTCTTGGATGGGTTGAGTCAAAGTCTGTTCGTCCCCATCCAGACCCGAACGGCTTCAAGGCACCGGGACATCACCTGTGTTGATGGACAGGTCACATACAATAGTTTCAGGAAGAGAGAGTTTATGTGCAACTTGAATATTTTTTAAGTTCAGTGATTTTTTGTAAAAGATAGCTACTCCACCACTTCTGCGGTGTTCATGATCTGATTGAAGGACTTGATATTCTTTGTTTGAAATAATGGAGTCAGTGAGGGATGAGTTTAGCCATGTTTCACAAATATGATCTCAAATGTACCATTGTTTAATAAGAGGATAAATTCAGATAATTTGTTTACAATACTTCTTGCATTTATTAATTTACATTTGAGACCTGTAGCGTTTGGTGTAGGAGAGGTAAGGGGCGTGCATATCTAGTTTTGATTGAAGTGTGGTTGAGTGATGGGGATTTGATTGAAGGATTTTCTTTTTATGCAGTCAGCACGGTAGTCAATGTAAAGTTTAGTTTCTCCTTCTTCTTGCTGTCATTTGAGCTCTGAACGAAGTTCACGGGATCTAATACGTTGTAGGAATGAAAAGTCTGGTCTAGCTCTAAGTTTGTTGTTTCTGGCAATTGTGTTTATAGTATAAATGAAATTTCTTTTGCTGGTTTCATTTTTGCATAGGATTCTACAGAATTTAGGTGCTACTGAACCATCACTGTATTTGAATTCAGGTCCATCTCTGGAGACTTCGGTTATTTCACTAGGGTCATTGCTACATTCATTGCTACCATCTGTACATATCTGAGTAGAAAGAGCAAAGAATGAAGACTGCTTGTTGAATATATACAGATTTGACCTCTTTCCTCTCCTTCTCAATAACTATAAAGTATTACAATTGATACTCTGGGTAAGATACTATTATGCACTGTAATCTCAGAAATGCATTCTTCTATTCCCTTTTGCCTTTATAAAGCTGCCTGGGTTTTGCCTGGAATGAGCCAAGTATAACTCTATTTCCTAGAGTTTTGTTGGCCTTTTGAAAACCTTGCATAGCTACTACAAGTGGAAATACTATTTTAACATGACTCAGCTTTTAAATATGCAGATAACCCCAAAGTAATATGGAAAATAGAAAGAGGAGATCATATAAGGCAAGGCATTTGCACACTGAAAATATATTGTGTTTCCACTTCACTGAAGCAAGGAGACACTCGGTTATGGATACAGTTATTTTGCCCTCTTTTTCATGTTGTTGTTGCCTGTTGTCATTCCCACAAAGACACTCATATTGATGAAACCATGGTAGTGAAACTATTATTACCCAATTAGTAAAATAGATGTGGGGTGTGATGCTAGTTCACCTCCGCAGTGGTGCATCCTGGTTAGCATGGTAGTGTGAACCAAATGACTAGCAACAATTGGCAGCCACACTACATTGAAGAATTGGCAATTAATGAGAGTTGGCAGCCAGACATCTTTGTAGAACTCCTGGTTCTCTAAATATATGACAATGGATATCAGGTGCAGAGCCTAACAGAACATATTGAGGCTGGTTTCCAATGAGGCTTAAAAACTACAGCTGTGTTCATCGACCTTATTGCAGCATACAATATCATGTGGAAGAAGGATCTGCTTTCCAGCATTGGTCAACTTGGAACAGGATCTGTACCCAACATGGTGTCTGTCAGGAAGTGGGATCTTGTCTCTATCCCTCAGTGTGACTCCTGGACAAAATATCCATCACATTGTGTCTGAATGCCTATCAAGAGCTTACACAGGCCCAATGTCTGACTTTTTCAAATAAGGCCATGTATTTGCCATATGCTAAATAAATAAAATAAATAAATAAATAGTAAAATGCATAACAAAATTAATTGCATTCCACATTTCTGCTATTTGAATGGTTTTTAAAAAATGGTAAATTCCTGTTCCATGTGAGAACAACGTCACAGGAGAAAGGATCGTCCAGAAAATTCTCACAAATTTATAAAAGTGCATATCAGTCCCTGTGAATGGGTTCCTTAAGAGACTGCTCTTATCATCCTCTGTTTCTAGGCAGAGCTGTTATCACATAAAAGTTTAACAAACAACAAAGGAATTGTAACTGCTGCAAGTATACTCTCCCTCCCTCCCTTCCTCCCTCCCCCCCCCTCTCTCTATATATGTATGTATCCCAATTATATATAATCATTCTATGTGTTTATGGCTTTGTTTTGCCAATTTATATCCCTTTTTTTTTGTGCCAAAATGTTTTCATGTGTCCATATCTGTGTCTACTCTGTTACTTGTTTTCTTGTATTTGTTAATAAATAAATAAATAAATAAATAAATATCCTACGGTAAAATATTCCCTTTGCAGAAAATTGGCTAAATAAGTTGTGGGAGTATGCCTCAACTTCTAAAATAACTCTATTCCATAGGGAACTCTGACACATTTAACTCAACCAAAAACCATTTTTACTTCATAATTCTACAGATTAACAAATGACATATCCAAAATGCAGGTTGCTTTTAATACAAGTCTTAATATTATAGCTGTTCATTAGCTGTTAGCTGAGAATAGATTTTTAGTTTCTCAGCCAGAATTTTCTGTAAATCTTATTTTATGATTTTACAATTCTGCATTGATTGCTACTGTCGATATTCATATATTACTTGGATTTCAGCAATGTCCACTTTTATTTTATCTTAGATGTTGTTAAGTAGACAATGTCTATAGAATATTCTATGCTGTCAGACACATTTTTTCCCCAATTCAGAAGACGGCTTCTAAATTCATTTTACATAAAGGGGGAAAGTATTTTCCAAATTATCTAAAATGCTTCCATTATGCAGTGGTTTTACGGAGCAGTGAAAATAAATAGCAGATTCCATAGTTCTTGCTCTTACTGGGGCTTTTCTCAAAATAATTATATCCTTGTCATCTGACACTTCAGAGATCATAATCTTGTTGAAATGTTCTCTATATGGAGATATCCTTAATGACCATATAGAAATTCCCTGAATGAGGTAACATGACAGTTATGGACATG
This sequence comes from Ahaetulla prasina, assembly GCF_028640845.1. Classification (NCBI taxonomy): domain Eukaryota; kingdom Metazoa; phylum Chordata; class Lepidosauria; order Squamata; family Colubridae; genus Ahaetulla; species Ahaetulla prasina. The sequence continues at coordinate 130,028,565 of NC_080541.1, forward strand.
TCCCTTCTGCTATATGGGCTTTCTCAATTACCAATGTTGGTTTCCTCTACAAAGTATTATACAATATAGCAATAGCACTTAGACTTATATACCGCTTTACAGTGCTTTACAGCTCTATATAAGCGGTTTACAGAGTCAGCATATTGCCCCAACAATTTGGGTCCTCATTTTACCCACCTCAGAAGGATGGAAGGCTAAGTCAACCTTGAGCCTGGTGAGATTTGAACTGCCAAATTGCAGGCAGCTGGCAGGCAGCAGAAGTAACCTACAGTACTGCACTCTAACCACTGCGCCACCGTGGCTCATTACAATAGGATTTAGTAATCAGAGAGACAATTTATTTTCTATGGTTTGGCAATCCTGTAAAATCGAGATTAGTGTACTCCAGATTCCTTCCTTTATGCAGTGCCATCAGATGGGCCCCACGGACCCACTTTTGGGTCATAAGTCAAAGGAACAGCATCCTCCCAGAAACTGGAAAAGCTCCAACTATGTTTTCCTACAAATTTTCTTTGAATACTGGGATCTGCTCCCTGATTCTGGATTAAGGAGGAATATAGATTAGCATATGAGAGGTTTAGGTTTTTGGTAGAAATTTGTTCTACTGTGATAGCATTTTTCTTTTTCTGTCTGTGTATGCTGTTTTAAACTTCTCTTTTAAGTTTTGCATGCTTCCATCCACGGGTTGTCAAGTTGGAAAGCTTTAGAAACAGGAAAAACAAACCAATAAATACAGCTGCTTTATAATGAACACTTCAAAAAAAAATTCCAATATGTTTAATGCATTCATTACTATTGTCTCTTTCTTCTGGAAAAGAAAATGGGACACAATGAAAAAAGAAATTGTTGGAAACCTCATTAAAATGACATATTGCAGTCACTCTCAGGATTTCATGGATTATTCTTTCTGCTCAAATATAGACATGACAACTATGACTTTGTAGCTATAGATACATAATTGCATATGAATAGACAAATGTAACAAATACTTGAAATATAAGAAAAATATACCAATCAGACTACATTTGGAAAAGTTATTATCGTTGAATGAAGAAGTTGTAAACATTTTCAGTTCCTGATAATTTTACTGTTCTGGGGCATTTTGCAAAGATTAAAATGAGAACATTTATGGGACATGGGCTTGGTCTCATAGTTTTCCTGATTGGTCCAGTAGAACATAAAATACAATGGACTAGAAATATAACTTTGTTGCTCAATAATATATTATACCTTGATGAAAGTATCTTTTCTTTTATGTACACTGAGAGCATATGCACCAAGACAAATTCCTTGTGTGTCCAATCACACTTGGCCAATAAAAAATTCTATTCTATTCTATTCTATTCTATTCTATTCTATTCTATTCTATTCTATTCTATTCTATTCTATTCTATCGACTGTGGTAAACTAGTTGTTTGTTGAGAAAGCTTATTTCCACTATACACATTTTCCTAAAAAAATCCCTAGTTTCCAGAAAGTCTCATTTTACCAAATCTTATTTTCTTTAAAAAAAATGTAGATATTGAGATTATTGTTTATTTATTGTATTTCTAACATTGAAATACTCTAAAAATTTGAAATAAACAGATGTACACAGAAGCAATTCAATCTAATTTCAAAGACTAAAATGGAATTTTAAAAATAGCCATTCAGTATTTTTTTTAAAGGATAATGAAATTTGCTGGCAAATTAGGAAAATAATGCACAAATTTAAGTATGGGATTTGGTATTTGCATTATGATATGGATAGTGCTTTGAAATAATATGCTTATTAAAATGCTAGCATTTTTATTTTGGAATATAATTTACATAGTATCTCTGTTCAAGTAAATGAGTTTTGCAAAGGGGAACGATGAGCTAGCATGAAACAAGAGTGGTATTGGTCTTTTCCATGAAGTCAGTTATTCACCCAGGTAAGGTAATTAACAAATTACCAAAAGATAACTACTAAGGATGGAAGATTCTTCTCAGTAAAATCAGGTAAATGACAATCATCATCATCACCATCATCATCGGTCATTATGTAAAAAATATGACTTTCCAAAAAGTCATAGGAACATAAAGTGAAAAAAGTTATAAAAAATGAGAAGGTGAAGATCTTGTGGGACTTTTGAATACAGATGGATTGTCACTTGGAACACAACACACCAGATATCACAGTTGTCGAAAACCAAAATATACAATTTATTGACATCGCGGTACCAGGAGATGCCAGAGTCGAAGAAAAAGAACTGGAAAAAAATCATGAAATATTGCGACTTGGCCATTGAAACTACACGACTATGGATGAAACATGTAACAGTGATACCCATTGTCATCGGGGCACTTGGTACCATGTCCAAGAATTTTATAAGATACATCAACAAATTGCAGCTTCCTGCAATAACACCAGCAGAACTGCAAAAAAACTATGCTACTTGGAATGTCGTACATCTTAAGAAGGTACTTGATTGATACTTAGGACACTGGCAGCAACCCAGATCAACTATCAGCACCAGTCAATGGTATTTGTGATGCCTTTTTGAATGTTCAGTTGACTGAGTTTCATGTTTAATGAATAAAGTTAATAACTTTTTAACTCTAAGACCTCTGCAATCTTTGATACCCAAGCCATTATGCTTGGCATAATAGACAGGATCTTAATTATGAAAACTAAATTTTTTGATAGACCTCATCAATAGTTGAAATTAGTGCTATTTATTCCTCAATTCCAAATATGATATTTTACATCAGTGATGATATACCCTCCCTTTTTCATACATATATTATTTGCAGCAAACTGGATTTTGGGAATATAGATTTGGAATTAAAGAAAACTCAGAAAGGGTAACATCTGGTTTTGGTAAATAAAATAATTATTGAACTAGCCACTTTGTATATGAAATAGACAATATAATATCATTTTTAGATAGTTCTCTTATTGTTAAATGTATCAGTCTGATACCAGATCTGTTAGTTAAAGAAAAAAGAATATGAAATTTCTGGCCAAAAATGCAATAGCAATAGCACTTATATACCATTTCACAGTGCTTTGCAGCCCTCTCTAAGCAGTATACAGAGTCATCATATTCCTCCAACAATCTGGGTCTTTATTTTTACTGATTTCAGAAGGATGGAAGGCTGAGTCAGCTTAGGAAGGAAGGAAGGAGGGGGGGAGGGAAGGAAGGAAGGAAGGAAGGAAGGAAGGAAGGAAGGAAGGAAGGAAGGAAGGAAGGAAGGATCAACAAAATGCAGACCAGATCAGAAAGAGCCAATGTCATCACTTTGAAATTTATATGGTAACTATGGCATTTCTGCATTAGATAGGATTCAATGGCCTTTCATTTTTACTGCTCTCAAGCCTTGGTAGATTGGATTTAACAAGAGCAAGAAGTTAAAAGAAAGACTTGACTTTGAGTAGGTATGTACCAGAGAAGGGCAAAATATTTATAACATTAAAGGTTAAAACTGGCTTATTAAATTGGGCTGTAAACTACTCTTTGTTTCTTCCCACTATTAAATGGAACAAAATAAATGATCCAGTACATTTACTGACAACCACTGAGTCTTTTGTTACATGTGTTTTCTCTCTATTAGTCTCTTTACAGAGTTTATTCTAATTAATTTATTTTCAAATGTATCTAGCCATTAGGTTCACAGGTTACAATTCCATCAACACAGCCTGCAACAAAATAGACTGAACTCAAGACTCTTTTAGTATATTATGTAATTCTTTTCCCAACTCTGTTTCTGCAGTGTTTGCAGATAGAAATAGGAAATTTTATTCTCATACTTGTAGAAATAACTAAATGTATGATGGTAAAATATTTTTTATGTAATTTGCACTGCTGAACAATTGGAGTGCCTCTGACCAGAAGTTCATGCACAAATTGTGATTTATCTTCTAATTTCAACTTCTTCCTGAGCAAAATGGCTTTTAAAAACCACTTTTGCATAATCAAAGTAAAATATGTCATCTAAAAAACTTTCAAATGATAATGTCCGTCTTAAGTGACCACTTTAAATAGCAATGTTTAAGTGGCATTTAGTAGCATAATGTAGCCCTCAAATTGCTTAATCTTTATGAAAAAATAAAATCCATGATCCTCATCTATCTCAATTATTTGTCTTTAAATAATGGCTATGGTGGTTAAAATTTACTGGATCCATTTCATCATTTTATGGCTGATACTATTGATACTTCAATAACAAAGAAAGGTATATTTCCTTTCTAATTTGCTTGAAAAGATGATCTATAGCTCAGTAATAATTTTCCATCCTTCAGCTTTCTTTCCTATCACTGACTCCACAAAATCTTTTCATACATGCTCAGTTTCCTGGAATTAGCTTTTGGGGCTGTTTAAAATAATAATAATAATATTTCAAGATACGAAATGTTAGGGGATGAATCCCTTTGATATCTTGCATAGCTTCTTCTCCGATAAGATTACACTATTAACCAGAGCATACAAAACAGTTGCTAGACCAATTCTCAAATACAGCTCATCTGTCTGGAACCCACACTGCATATCGGACATTAATACGATTGAGTGCATCCAGAAATATTTCACAAGAAGAGTCCTCCTCTCTCGCAACAAAATACCTTATGCCAACAGACTTGAAATTCTGGGTTTAGAAAATTTAGAACTATGCCACCTTCGGTATGACCTGAGCATGGGTCATAAAATCATCTGCTACAATGTTCTTCCTGTCAATGTTCAACCACAACAATACACGAGCACACACAATAGATTCAAACTTAAAGTGAACCGCTCCAATCTCGATTGCAGAAAATATGACTTCAGTAACAGAGTTGTTAATGCCTGGAATACACTACCAGACTCTGTGGTCTCATCCCAAAATTCCAAAAACTTTAACCTAAGACTTTCTACTGTTGACCTCACTCCATTCCTAAGAGGTCTGTAAGGGGCGTGCATAAGAGCACCAGCGTGCCTACAGTACATGTCCTAATGTTCCCTTTAATTATATTCATTTTATGTATTCAATTCATGCACATACTTATATATATTATTTAATATGTACTCGTCAAAATAAATAAATAAATAAATAAATAAATAAATAAATAAATAAATAAATAAATGTTATTTAAAGCTTGAATGAAGGCTTAGCAAACTTACTGCTAATTATTATAGACTAGCAGGAGCTCCATGCATTCCAAGAATTGTAGAAATATTTTATTTTAAACATTTTTTATTGTTCCATAGTTTACTTGGTTGAATATTCAAAGGGGCGCCTCACTTGGAAGGATATCATAATTCATTTTGCTTTGATTGCTAATAAGAGTTTCAGTGTATATGTTCAGTGTATATGTTCAACTTCAACCAAAACAATACAAGAGCACACAATAAATACCAGTTTCATGGTAAACCGATCCAAACTAGACTGCAGAAAATACGACTTCAGTAACAGAATTGTCAATGCCTGGAAATGCACTACCTAACTCTGTGGGTTTGGGGGTTCTCCAATCCTTCAAAACTTTAACCTTAAACTATCTACTGTAGTCCTCACCCCATTCCTAAGAGGTCTGTAAGGGGCGTGCATATGTGTACCAGTGTGCCCACCTATCCTAATGTTTTCTTTTATTTGTATCCTCTACATAGATTTATAATTATGTTTACATTTGTATCTGTCATAAAATACATGCTTGACTAAATAAATAAATAAAAACAAACAAACAAACAAACAAACAAACAAACAAACACAGAAGGGCACAGAAGTTGCTATCTGTAAAGTAAATTTGCTAATTGAAGCAAATAATCCATGCTTTGTACCTTTCTGAAACACCCTACTATGCCAGGATTTGGTTTGCTATGGCAGGATCATGGCAGGATTTGGCATGCCATAGTAACCTATATAAGATACAGCATTTCTTCAAGGTATCTTTGAATTTTACTTTTATTTTTGATGGTATTATTTATCCCAGTCAAATGTAATGTTATGTGTATATTTCATGATCATTCTTTCCACTTTTTCATCAAAGTCATGTTAACAAATATTGAGAAGGGAAGGATCAGTAATTGTTAGAGATGTGTAACAGTTAGAAATGTTCCATCTATTTAATTGATTAATTCCTGAACTTTGTAACTCAGGCCACTTAATTGCTATGCCATTCTGTCCATACTTAACTAAATCATTACTCAGCATATCACAGAATACTTTTTCAAATGTTTTGCTGGTCATGTAAATACCATCCCCTTAATTTACAAAGAAGTTACCTGATCAAAATTGAAATAAAGTTAATCTGGCAAGATTTGGTCTTAACAAATCCATGCGGACTTCTAGTAATTATCATGTTGTGCTTAGTGGTGAGTGTGTTTCTCATCTGCTAGAAGGTTAAAAAAGATTCCAGGTATTGAATGTCTGGCTTGTTATCTATATTTTTCTGGATATCCTCCTCTTCTTTTTGAAAATAGGGACTATATTTGTTCTCCTTCAGTCATTTGACACTTCACCCATTGCCTGAGATACTATTGCATAAGTGTTTGGCTAGACTAAGTTTTCCAAGTTCCTCTAGTTGTGGAGATTTAATTTATTCAGAGTAAAAAGGGTATTTACCCATATTGATGACCTCCTCTTCCTCCTCCTCCTTCTCCTCCCTTTCTCTAGCAGTAGGATTCTACTTATTGCTGCAATTAAACTGTTAAGATCCACTTTTTTAAAGTTCAAGATATACAATATTTTTCAGAGTATAAGACGCACCTTTCCCCCCCCCCAAAAAAAGAGGGTGAAAATCTGGGTGCATCTTATACTCCAAATGTAGCCCCGCCCAGCTTCTCAAACAGTGGTTTCAGAGACTGAAAAAAGCATTAGAAACAGAGCTTCAGAAAAAAAAGTCCCAAATAAAGCTTAGGAAAAAAAGCCCCAAACAGAGCTTCAGAAAAAAAGCCCCAAACGGAGCTTCAGAAGCTTTTTTTCCTGAAGCTCTGTTTTGGAGGCTTTCAGAGGCAGAAAAAAGTTTTTTTCTGAATTGGAGTTTCAGAGGCAGAAAAATAAAGCCAAAAAAAAAAAAAAAGCAAAGCACAATGCTCACAACCAAGGAACCTGTTGTTAAAATTCACTTCTGAGAACAGCTGATTGGGGGTATTCCAGGAGGCCAATCCACCTGCCAATCAGCTTTTTTCTTATTTTCCTTCCCAAAAACTAATGGGTGTCTTATACTCCGGTGCGTCTTATACTCCAAAAAATACGGTATGTTTGCTCATCTCAGTTTTTATTTTCCTTAAAATCAATCCTGTCTGTATTTGATGATCATGTTCTTGTTACTTTCAAGTTTTCAACTAACTCTTCCTGTTGGTAGAATCTCAAGGGTAGCTATTCCTCTTGTGCCTTTCTTCACTTTAGGAAAGAGAAAGTTGTCAGCAAGAAAAGTCAATAATTTTTAGAAGATCCATGCTTGGCAGAGTTTGTCTTCCAGATGTTGTGGTAATTAAAAATTTCCATCAACAGAATGTCATGCTTCTTTGAAAGATCTGCAGTTTCCTTTGGAAGCAACATCCACGTCTCTTTGACTGGCTGGTTGACAGGAGATACTGTTCTTGCACTTTTTTTTTTACTCAGATGCTTTGTATAGCACTGCTACATTAATTTATTTGGATTTCTGAACAGGAATAGACATTTTTAACATCTATTGCAACTCTTTTTCTCCCTCGCTTGCTTGATTTCCTTTTGAGGAAATAGTGTCTTTTAATTCCTATTTTTCATTGACAGGAGTCCTCCCGTGAGGTTTCCATTACATTTAGAAAATCATATTTGCCTTTCTGTATTTTCTATCTTGTTTATTTCTCATACGCTGAGCATTAGACAGTGCCATCAGGAATTTTATGAGCCAATATTCTTTCTGACTGTTCTCTGTGTAGTTTACATCTCCTCATTTGAGCAATATTTTCATTTTAAGGCACACAAGCTTTATGTAAGAACTTTAATTCTCTTATAACATCTACAAAGTTCAGTTCAAACTCTCCTAATCAAGCTCACCATGTTTTGATAAACAAAATTTTTACCAATCCATGTAGGTCCAGTGATCAAGATCAGAGGTTTTTAAAGTTTTTTCAGGCTCTGGAATCTGTTAGAAAATAAAAATAAAGAATTCCTGGAAGCCATATTTAAGAGGGAAATTTCCATGAGATAAAATTGGCTGTGTCTGAGGTGATTATTTTCCCTTGTCTATCATGGAACCTTCTTAGAGTTATGCACAGTTTGAAAAACCTGTCTAGATAACTCAGATCAGAGTTCTGAAAACCAAACTTATCCTGTTGGCATTATTTGCACATCCACATCGCATTGAGTTCCAGCATTCTTTTTCTTTCCAGTCCCTTTCTATAGATTGAAAGGATGGTCAGAAATACCTCTGTAGTTATTCTTTCCAATGCTATCATTTGGTACCATATGCACCAGCAAGAAAAGAGAAGAGTTAGTGGATTCTCTGAGTTTTGAAAAGTGTTCTTGGTTTAAGTGGACACATATCACAAGCTGTTGTGTCCAACTAGCATTAATTTGCTTTCATTCTTCTTAATAATGAGCCATCAACTACCAGCACTTTTCACTTCATCATCATATAGAGCACATTTTGATCCTTCAGGGATCACCCATTACTTCCACTATTATCCACTGGCCACCCAAGCATGAAGATAAGCTAAAATAAATAGATATCATATTTTCTTTATTTTTTTTCCAATAAGGCACTACTGATAGAAAGGTTTTTATTTTTTCCCCCCGTGTGAATTCCTGCTACCTTCCCTGCTTGTTTCCTTATAATCCTCTTACAGTCTCTTCTTACTCAATAGAAAGCAGTCACCCAGACACCACGTAGGCAACCAACAGTTCTAAAGGAACAATTTTTGCAAAAAGCAGTTATTCAGAGATTACATTTCCATTTTTACAGCTCAGTACACAAAGCTTCTGTGATCACTGTCCTGTCTCCTGATAAACTCTTATTAACCCCCTGTTCACTCAAACTTTTTAGTTTATTTGGGAGAAGTAGAACACTTTTTGTTTGTTTGTTAAGGGAAATACAAGGGTGGGAAGTATCTTGGCATAGATGCCTTTCAGTTCCTAGGAATTGGGGCCCTCTGACACACTGAGAGCTATTGGGTACTGATTACCCATCATTGTTATCTAATCAAGGCCAGTCAGTCAGGCCAAGTCACATCAAGTTATTAGCCCATTGCTATATTGCCAGCAAGATGGGGAATACAATGGGCTTACCAGAATTTGGCTACTTCCTCTATTAAATACTTTAATCTCCTACCCAGAAATAGATAACGTTATCTGCTATCAGTTGATACATGGCATTGCTGAAACTTCCACCCTACCGTCAAATTCACAGAGCTCTCTAGAGAAGTATATCCCAACTTAGGTCAATTCTGTAGCCACATTCCTCCACCAGCCATTATTCTGCTGACCCAAACAGAGCTCCAATCTTCACTATGTGCTGGCAGTGCTCTCGTACCATACTGAGCTTCAGTTCATAAGAGGTCTGAAGATAACCAGCCTTAACACCAACCTAATGGAACCTCCATTGACACCCTCGACATATAGAATAGAATAGAATAGAATAGAATAGAATAGAATAGAATAGAATAGAATAGAATAGAATAGAATAGAATAGAATTTTTATTGGCCAAGTGTGATTGGACACACAAGGAATTTGTCTTGGTGCATATGCTCTCAGTGTACATAAAAGAAAAGATACGTTCATCAAGGTACAACATTTACAACACAATTGATGATCAATATATCAATGTAAATCATAAGGATTGCCAGCAACAAGTTATAGTCATACAGTCATAAGTGGAAAGAGACTGGTGATGGGAACTATGAAACGATTAATAGTAGTGCAGATTCAGTAAATAGTCTGACAGTGTTGAGGGAATTATTTGTTTAGCAGAGTGATGGCCTTCGGGAAAAAACTGTTCTTGTGTCTAGTTGTTCTGGTGTGCAGTGCTCTATAGTGTCGTTTTGAGGGTAGGAGTTGAAACAGTTTATGTCCAGGATGCGAGGGATCTGCAAATATTTTCACGGGCCTCTTCTTGATTCGTGCAGTATACAGGTCCTCTATTATACAGGTCCTATAATATACTGTATATATATATAATATACAGGTCCTATATTAAACAGGTCTGAAGCCTGACAAAGAAAGAAAGAAAGAAAGAAAGAAAGAAAGAAAGAAAGAAAGAAAGAAAGAAAGAAAGAAAGAAAGAAAGAAAGAAAAGGAGAGAAAGCGAGAAAAGAGAAAGAAAAAGAAAAAAGAAAAGAGAAAAGAGAAAAAGAAAGAAAAAGAAAGAAAAAGAAAGAAAGCTGTATTTTCTTTGGCAATCTGCAATTTGTGCAGGTTTGCTATTTCATGAATCATTTCTATTTCACACTGGATTCTGTGAAACATACTGTGTTCTTTAATCTTTGCCTTCTGTGTTAGTACCTCACTCACAAAAAGCTTTGTATCAAATGTCTCATGAAACAGCTGGTTATTTTTTTAAAAAGGAAAAAAAAATACTGGCGGTGTCGTGAGTATAAGAGGAATAAAACTCATCAATGGGTATGTAGGGATTCTTTTTAATTCCAGCTGTTGCTTTTGCTTCTGCAGTTGTTATTATTACTTTTCTGAAATTAATTGGATCCAAAGTTTTTCAGGGCACTAGTCGAAGATACAGTATTTGAGGAAAATGTTAGAGTAGAAACAGGTGTTAAACATTGCAACAAAATCAATCACATTTGTCTTTGAATCTTCACATTTCAGAGTCTTTGTCTTGCCTGACACAGTTGAGTGGCAATTTCTTCCTTTTTGTGTAAATCAACATTCTTTTTTTAAATAATTGCACTTTTTATGTCTTGCAAACTAAAATGTCATATATCTCCCATCTCTGACTTCAATATAATTCAACAACTCTCTCTCTCTTTCCTATCTATCTATGTATCTATGTATCTATCTATCTTTCTTTCTTTCTTTCTTTCTTTCTTTCTTTCTTTCTTTCTTTCTTTCTTTCTTTCTTTCTTTCTTTCTTTCTCGTCACCCTTATTGGTGTCTTCCTTAATCTCAAATCCTCTTGTTCTGCAGTGAGTTCTGCCACAGCTAGTTGACCAACAGCAAGTTGTCTGCCGCAAGTTGATTGTGTTCTGACCCAGCTTTAGCAAGTAATGATAAGCCACTTACTCATGAGTAAAAACAAGTCTTTTATTCACATGGATAAACAAAAAACCAAACATATTTAGTCCCAACAGACCTGGTTCTGGCCTAGAAATTGCTTGCTGTATCCTAAAAACAAATGGTTGTCTATGACAACCAGCCAGTCCCAAACCCCTACTATTTATTTTCCAGCCAAGAGGGGCTGGCTAGCATCTACGTCTGCTTTTCTTTGACAGCCTGCTTATTGTTTTCCTTTGCTCTCCTTTCCTTTCCTCTCTGTGCATACGTGCATATGGGATGGACCCCATCTGTTCCTCACTCTCACTCAGTTCAGGCCTCAAAGACAGACTTGGGGGAGGACGGAAGGCTCCGGCTCTTCCTCTGTCTCTGGTGCTGTTTCCTTATCAGAGACTTCCAAAGGCTCCGAAGCTGGCCCAGGCCCTCCCTCCACCTGCTCATCTGATTCTGCTGCTAGCTCTGCTGGCAACTGATGGGCTATAACACTTGCAATGAGTTGACTCAATCAATTGGCTGTGGTGAGTTGGTCATAACAAGTTGTCCTATACCCTTCTCAGGATATATGAATTAGGTTAGACGATATAACTTTAGTTTGGCAAATTTCTGTTCATTAGGTGTAAGCAAAGAAAGAATTAGACTCTTATTGATATTGCTGGATTGCCTTTTGGCTTGAGCTTGACAGTTGTTATATTTTATGTATTTTTTTAACCCACATATTGTAAAGATCATTTGGAGCCAATTTAACTGGAATGGGATAGATGACATGGTAATAAATGAATAAAAAAATAACTATCTACCATTCTCTAAGTGGTTGGGAAAGTGGGATGGGAGAGGCAGGTGAGAAGGCCACATGGGAAGCAGTCTTGAAGTTCAGTTTTAGGTGGACCACAGCAGATATATTTCACAAAGCAATCTGTTTAACAGAAATTTGATGCCAAATTGGGTGTAATGAGACTGGTGGGATTGCCATTTGGCATCCCTTGGTTCAAAACAAGATAATTTTTGAAACAAACATACTCTCTTTACTCTTAGCCAAGAGGAATTCCCACAGTATTTTCAGAAATGTACTCTGAACTGTAATTTTTGATTTAAATCTGGTTTAAATTGCCATCTGCATAAGTGAATGTGACTACAGCTACATTTTGCATTTTAGTGAAAAATGGTCTCTTACTGTAGGAAAAAAATCCCTATCTCAATTTTAGCTCTATTAGTATGATTAGATCTTTTATTTATTTTCAAGGAATACTAAATAGATACGTTCTTCCTACTCACAGTCTGTTATGGAAAATATTAAGTAATTTACATGTGTTCAGTTAATACAGCTAAAAATGCTATACTTCCTGTCCTCAGTGTTTTGATTACATCTTTGAAATGGGAGCACTTCAGGACCATAATGCGCATTTCTCAAGAGACAATATGACATTAAAATGGAAGATCAGCTTTCCACGAGTTATTAACCAGGATAACTTTTGAAAACATGAGAACACTGAGATGTTCACTAATTTAGGAAAGCTCTGTTAATATGAATCGTAAATGATCAGAATTACTGATGTTTGTTACCCAGGCTCTATCTTTTTGGCCTCTTCTTTTAATAGGATGGGAAAATGTTTCATTTATTTTAAGAAACCTGATTTGAAATAGCATCTACCTTTCTGTCTTTTCACGTTGGGCCAGAACTACTCACTGGTCACTAAAAACAGGTTTCTTTTGCTAACCATTTATACACAGTATAAATAGTTATTTCCTTACTTAGCCAAAGAAACTTTAAATACATACAGATATAACATAAAACAAAATCATATTTATTATTTATTCTTTTCTTTTGAATATTTTTATTAAAAATACATAGACTGGAATACACTTTACAACCAGTGGTGGGATTCAGTCCGTTCAGGCTGGTTCAGGTGAAGCAGTAGTTAAATTGCTGGCTGGCACTGTCCCTTCCCACCCCTCCCCTTCCAGGAGTCCTCATCCCCCATTTTGGCTCCCAGAAGGCTGCAGGGAGGGCTCCTAGGCTCAAAATGGGGCATGGGGTGGTGATGTGCCCCCATGGCCTATTTTTGTTCCCAGGGGGCGCAGGAGACTGAGTGCTGCCTGTCACACCCCCTAGCCATGCCCATCATGGCTGCACCAATCATTAGGGCAGAGAAACGGTTGTTAAATTATTTGAATCCCACCACTGCTTACAACTAATGTGTTTGGTAACTTTTTCCCAGTAAAAACATAGACCAAAATGAGAAAATCAGTCAATAAAATATCCTAGTGAACAAAAAAAAAAATGAGGCCAAACTTTACCGATTATGACCTAGGCCTTACATATACTAAAATAAGATGCATATTCATTTATCTTAGAAGTAATTGAGCTGTGTGCTCAAATTTGTTCTCTCTCTCCTGTAGAAATGCACACCATTCACAAATATGTCCTTAAGTTATAGGTGAGCAGAAAAACCAATGAAAAGATTTGTCTTCTAACAATTTCTTTAGACTTACTTTCTCTTTATGAAGGGATATGGTTGGAATCTTCCGGCTAAATGTAATCAACTCTCTTTTGATCTCAAACACTGGCGTGAGATTGGGACTTAGCAGAGTGAATTGCCTGAGTTAATATTTCAGACTAGAGTGCTCTTCAGTCACAGAAAGGAAGAAAAAACAGAATGAAGAACCATGACAAAATCAAGACCTCTATCCTACAGCCTCTTACTACCTAGTTTTGAATTCTTAGACATGGATTAGAGCAGGGGTCTCCAATCTTGGCAACTTAAAGACTTATGGATTTCAACTCCCAGAATACCTCAGCCAGCTTTGAATTCTGGGAGTTGAAGTCCACAAGTCTTAAAGTTGCCAGGATTAGAGACCCCTGGATTAGAGACTATATGCTCACAAAATTAAATTAAGCATATCATCTTCAACCTATGGTTCCAAGCACAAATTCGCAGTGCCCCGCCCTGCTTTGTATTTTTCTATCTCATTATTGTGTGCACATTGACTATTCTTTCAATAGATGACTAAATAGTTTCACCCTTAACATGTTATATTTAGCTTGTGATTCCACTGACAAATGAAGCATCGAATAACATCTTATTAAGCAGCAAAATCAAACACCTAAATATAGAGAGTGACAACGTATGATTCTGTCTGCTGAATAGATAATTCTCTTTATATTGAAATCTTCTTTGGGAATCTAATTTCTTATGTGAGGGAACCCACAAGAATTCTTGCTTTCTTCCTTCTCTTTTTTTAATAGTACATCTGCTAACATGTTTGAATCTTCTGATTTTAAACCTTGTCCTCACTTATTGTTTATAATAGCTTTTTCATTTATTATTGACTTTCTATTTAACATTAATTTGCAGCACAAATGCTGATTAAAATTGTATCAAGCCACGCCTGTTGGTTTCCTACTGCTGCTATGGCGTTGCTATAGCAACCAAAGGCAGTGAGTTTATGCATAGCTGGAAAAAAATGTAATAACTGCTACAATTTGTTCTGCATTGTGTATATATCACTAATCAATTCCATAGGTAACTGACTCTAAAAGTTCTCGTCTATTTAGCCTCCTATTTATTATCCAGTGAGCCTTCAGATTTTTCTGGGAAGATCTTATTTTTACCCATGATCGTGGCTGGTATCTGAATCCAGATAGGAATAGTAAACAAGGGATAACTGTGATCTCTATATAGCCTGGAGCTGTGTCAGAGCCGTACTGGGGAGAAGCGGTCAACAACATTCAAAACAGCTAGAGTAACCAGAGCAATTGCAACATGACCCCTTTTTATATGGGGAGGATGGATGTGATACATGTTAAAAAAAGGAGGTTGGGGGGCTTCCACTGCGTGATCATCCTACCATTTGGATTGTGTTGACTTTCCTGTGGATGTCTCTGAGCCATGCAGAACTGTTCAAGTGTCTCTGCTCCCAATGGTCTTCCCTTAATGTATATATGGCTGTGCTAGTGGTAGAAGAGGTTGCAATAAAATTAAGGCCAGAAAAAGTTGATCATTGCCAGTCGAGCAATCATGGCAAAGGAAGCTGGGGTATAAACCAGGGAAAACAGGGGCTCAAACCTAGTGTATCTGATAAGCTACCGATGATAATTCTCTTTCTTATGGTTTGACATCTTATGTGGGCTACATAAGCTACATAGCTTGGAAGAGTGGGATGTACAATTTTAAAAAAAACACAAAACTGCAGAGTAGGCAGAGGCCTTCCTATAAGTTATCTCAATAAACCTTAGAGCAATCTTTCACTGACTGACAACATGATTTAGATTTCTGCCCTAGAAAAATATAATGCAGTGCTTAAATGCAGGCCATCTACCTAAGAACTGATAAAATAGGAGATAGAATAAGAGCTGATAAAATAGAATAAGAGGTTGCCTACCTTATGATACAGTGCTAATGCAGGCTTCTGACCAACAAGGAGAGACTTAAATATGTTTTTTTTATATCCTTTTGGTAGAATTATATTCAACATTAAAAAAAAATCCAAGGGCTGAAATAGAAGCTTTCATTATAGCTTATGTTGTTACCAGCTCCCCTTTAGCACAGTAATGCAGATTAGCACAGCAAAATGTTTCCAATATTGCTCCTAAATTTGAAGTTATGATGGTTGTCCATGTACAATTAGAAGTTCTCAAGCCATCTGTTAAACCATCTTCATTAGCAGACTTATGAAGAGTTAATCTTTTTAATGACTCTGAAAATGAAAATTTACTCGTAGTGAAACCAAAGCAGAATGGCTTATTGGAAAGCAAACCCTCAATTGGACAAGTAAGTGATGGATATACAACAAAGAGGGACAACAAATCTTAAGCTTCAAATCATAATAAACTGCTCCAATAGGACAACTTCCTGGGAATATCAAACCTTTTCAGGGCCTCAATAATGAAAGTATGGTCTGCTTAGAGTTTTTGCAGTTTCATGTCCATTGCCTCACTTGAATGAAATCTTCAAACTTGGCTCTGCAGCCTTGCAAAGGGGATACAAGGGCCCACACAATCATGGTGCTGGCTGAGTAGAACTTTCCCCCTGTCTGTATTAAAAATTGCCAACCCTCCATTTCATCTTCTGAAATTTTATAATGTTGTTCTATAACGTTATATTTTAACCCTAAATTATTCTGATTTTAATGTTTATTTTTATTGAGTAAATCGTACACCACCCAGAGCCCCTCTCTGAAGGAGATGAGTGTTTAAGAACTATGATAAAATAGATAGATAGATAGATAGATAGATAGATAGATAGATAGATAGATAGATAGATAGATAGATAGATAGATAGATAAAATCTTACAGGCTGCAAAAGTCATTTTAATCATAAAAACACCAAGGTAGGGATTGTTTTAGTTTCTTTAAATAGTGGTGCTAATAATTTGGGACTTTTAATTAGTGTGTGTGTGTGTGTGTGTGTGTGTGTGTACCATTTTTATAATCATTATTATCAGAAATAGTCCTTTGTGTGCCAAAATATCACCTCAACAATATGAGATGATGAATAAATAAATAAAATAAATAAATAAATAAACCATGGAGTTCTTTTCAAAAGCTGCACTCCAATTAATTGTATACAATAAAATTATGAACTTACAACATTTTCATCCTTTCACCTCTAGATGACAAGCATCTTGTGTCTTTGCTTTTCTTCTACTGTAATTTGGCCATGAAGTCAAATAGCTCTTCTTGTATTGACATGCTTAATGTCCATTCATTGGTCATTTATTAACCCAGATATTTTATGCTTGCAAGCTGGAGCTTCATAATAAAAACACCACTCCATTCCTCTATGCTTCGATGTGCAATTTACTTATTGGCTCATGCAGAATGTCCTTCTAATCTAATTGTAATTCTGTAAAAACCCACCGCTTCCAAACATTTCCCACTTGTCCAGTTTTGTTCCATGTCAAATCCTATCAGTCAGGCTTTTGGTGAATGAGCAAAAACATGTACTATTGCATAGACAAATCATACTCAGAACAACATTTCCAGGAGGACAGCTTTCTGCAAAAGTTTATTTTTAACTGAACAATTCATTTAAGCATCTTTTTTCCTCTAATTTCTTTCTTCTGGAATTAGAAGTGTTCCAGGCTCATATCTGGAAGGAAGGAGAAAAAGTGGTTGACCAGCAGGAAGGTGGAAGGACTTAATGACAGTAGCATTGGGTGCACTATTGAAAAAAATGAAACAAAAATTCTCCTGGAGAAAAATATAACGTATTTTTTTTCCTGCCTGAAATGTCTGCATTAAGAATATTAAAAATATCAGCTTTTTCTTTTTTCAAAAATTATGAAAAATAGTAAATCTTATTGACTGGTCTACTTAAGAAGGAAATCTCAGATTACTATAAAAGATAGAGATGATTTTATTTTGCCCTTGATTTCTCAAAGATCAAATTCCTGAAATATTTGTGCAAATGTGTTAATTGTGCTGTCAAACCTGTCTAGGGATTCTTAATGGGGAAGAATTGGCATGGTTATAAAATAAAAGTGAGAGCATGAACAAAAATTCAAATTAAAGCCTCATTCTTAAAAATAAGAATGAAATTCTGATTCAGTACTGAATTCATTATTCTTCCATTATTCTTTCTTTTTCTTTTTTTAGTTCATTCAATGTCCTAATTACTGGTATTGGGAGTCAACACAATGGCAATTTGAGCCAATCCTTGTTTACAAAATCAGTCATATGAGGTGATAATGATACTGTATGGCTTTACAGATTTAGCTTATGTCTCCAGGTCACTAACACTGTCTCTAAAACTCAGAGTGATGCTAAAATAATTATGCATTACATTGTCCTCCTGTCAATTTTGTTACAATCAAAGACAGAAGTTTCAAATAGAAGTTGTTTTCCACTAAAGGCAAACTTAAATATATAGATAAAATATGGGCTTTTTAAAAATCAAATTGCTTTAACAGTATTTAGTTTCTAATTTGCTATTTCCCCCCCTTTTTGTGTGTGCCTCTTCTCACCTATAGTATCATCAGAATCTGTCAGACATATACACAGTCACAATACTATACCATCCAAAATTAAGATACAAATTTTGATAGCAAGTATCAAATATATAAAATATATATTGTGCAATTTAAAGCATCATAGGATTAATTTTTCTGACTTTATATTTTGCAAATTGCAAAAGTAATAAAAACATGGCAGGCTAAAAGTTCTCCTCTGACGAATCCAGAAATGCAAAATGCTAAAGAGCAACCAAATGACAAAATCAGCAAAAATTATTTCTAGTATAAACAGCTCCAAACATAACAAGATAGCTAGACTTTTTTTTTGTAGACTTGTAATAGGATTATCAGGTGGCAAGGAGCAGCAATATGCTTCCTCCCTGTCTTTAACTTAAAAAAAAAATTAAAAAGGAACCTGACATGCAACAGAGGAAAACAACTTTGCCAACATCTCTATAAGCTGTGTCTGATTCTTGGAGACTGCCTGGACAATTGCCTGTAGTTTACTTGTCAAGGTTTTTCATAAGTGACTTACCATTTTCACTTTTCTAAGGCTGAGAGACAGTGACTGACCTGAGGTCACCCAGTTGGTTTTATGGCTAAAGTGGGACTAAAACCTAAGCTTTCCCAGTTTCTAGCCTGATGCCTTATCACTACACCAAACCGGCTCTCATATAAATTATCATATATATTGACCATATAGATATTCTAAAACCATTAAAATGGAAGGTGGATGGAATCTAGTGATTGACGATGACACCACAGGAGACAGGTGGGGGGAGGGGGAGGCAGGGGGACAGAGAAATATGCTGGAGTCATGCACAGTACTAGATAGGGTAGCAGGAAGCCAGATTAAGTATATCTGTACAACTGAAAAGAGAACAATTGGTGGGAAAAGGAGGACATACTAGTTCTTTGGCTTTCTTGACACTGCAACAAAAATTACAGCAAAATCAGGAAAGGGAAAGGGAAAAGGAAAAGAATTTTAGGCTTATTTCAGGGGTGAAATCCAGCAGGTTCTGACAGGTTCTGGAGAACCAGTAGCAGAAATTTTGAGCAGTTTGGAGAACTGGCAAATACCACCTCTGGCTGGCCCCAGAGTGGGCTGGGAATGAAGATTTTGCAATATCCTTCCCCCAGAAGTGGGGAGGGAATGGGGATTTTGCAGTATCCTTCCCCTGGAGTGGGGTGGGAATGAAGATTTTGCAGTACCCTTCCCCTGCCACCCCCACCAAACCATGCCACACCCACCAAGTCATAGCCACAGAACTGGTAGTAAAAAAAAAAATTCAGCACTGGCCTATCTATATATGAAACTAATTTTTCCAGCATCAGAAAGACTTATTTTACAATTGCTATATTTTCCAACATAGCTTTACCTTCCACAACATATGCTAGCAATAATACAGAATTGTAGATAGTGTCCTTTTCAAATTTCACCATAGAAACTATAACAAGTCACAGTTTCATTGATTTGGAGAGTCCATATTGACACCACTTGCTGGAATCGTGAAATCCATTAAATAATATAAATCTAGGCTGTTGAATCTGTCAGTGACTGAGAACAAGAAAGAAGCAGACAATTTGCAGGGTAATAATACACAAAAGTTTCAATAACTACTTGTGATCCACTACCAAAAATAACATCACAAAACAATCAAAAAGCTGGACAATATTTGTATTCAAGGCAGATGAAAGACATGAAGACCAAAGAGGACTTTGCCTCCTTTTGCTGGACATCTGGTAATTCTAAGCAGGATACTTTATGATTGTTGTATCCGTTCACTGACAGCATCCACACTATGCTGTCACATTACACTTGCCACTCCAAAGAATTTGCCTAAACATGTCTTTTAAAATGTTTAAAAATATCCTCTAGGAATCTCTAAAATTAAATGCTGTCTAGGAATTCTACACACAAGCTTGTAAAAGCTTTGGGGTGGGATAGGGAACTGTGTTCTGCTATATTCATCAAGCCACAAGTAATCAAGCAAATTGTAGCAGTGGTATAAGGGAATTGAACATCAACAACCATTGCCAATCTGGAAAAACAGATGGAGAATGAACTGAAATTCGGTTATTTCTATTAAACGACTCCTAGGTACTATTGAATCTGGTTCAATATTAAGGAAGAAGTAGAATGACCATATGTGATTGTAGCATTGGGGCTATCTTTAGCTTTTGTAAAAGCTTTTTTTTCTTCCCCAAGGTAAAAGTTTCAGCTATTTTTTTTTCTTTCCTTTTTCCTTTTTGTTTTTTTGCATGCTTGCTTGCTTACTTACTTTCAGCTAAACTAAACTCAATGTCCCATTATGCAGCCAAAATAAAATAGACCCACTCAGCCAGAAACAATATGCTTTTGAGAAGATGAGGCCAGACATAAAATTAGCTGTCTGTGGACATTACAAACAAAAATTATGTATCAACAATGGCATGGATAACAATTGAAGCACCAGTCTTGCATTAACTATTTCTTTTCTTTTCTTTAGCTTTAATGTATAAAGGGAATTCGAAGGGGTTTTGAAAATTACTACGAATGATTCCTTTCTCTGTGTATTTCCTATCTTTGCACATTTGACTCCAGGGCAAATGCCAAATGAAAGTGGTGCCAACCCTTTAAATGTTTCCTTAAACTTGTACCATTTACTTTTATCTGCCCAGCATTCTTTTCAGTGAGACTGACAGAATTAAAGATGCATATAGTAAGATGTTTCACTTTCCACAACGTTTGAACATTTTAAAGCAGAGCAAACTTTCCACCCATATTCCATTTTTTAAAAATTAGATTTACTGTATATTCCATATTTATTTTGTTATACATAATGTTCCCACCTCCTTTCCCCCCCCAAAAAAAATCCCCTGTGAGATTGGTTGGATTGAGAATCACCTAAGGAGTTTTCTGTGCCTAAGGGAAGTCTAGAATTCAAGGTTTCCCAGTCTCCGTCTCTCTCTCCCTCTTTCCCTCTTCCTCTACCAATAGAGTATAGACCACCATGGCCAGTTAACTCTCATAGTTTGAAAAATCCTAGATAAGATGTTTGAGCATAGTTTTGTATGTATTCCTCCCCATGCTATATTAATATCAATACATTTTTGTGTTCAATTTTTACTTTTTGATATACAACTTTCTACTGTGTAGACAAATATATATAATACTAAAAATTAAAAAGTGGGGAATCACATTACTAAATTGGAGAATTGCCCAAAACAAAGGGAAATTATGTTCCAGTTTGGGTATTATTGGAAGAAGAATGACTTAGGTTAATGTCTATTAAAATAGGACCATCAATTTTCATCCTTCATAATGCATATACTTCAAATGCAGAGGCCAAATGCAAAAGCATTACGGAAAATAATTTTATTAATTGATCTCAAAAAGAAAGTGGATGTGTAGCATCCTTTTAATTACTTGAGAACTCACATTTGTAACCAAGAAAAGATCCCTGGACTTTTCTTTGTCATGTTCCTTATCACTCTACAAGGGATCCTTTTATCTGTTTAGTTCTCCTGTGTTGTTGTTGTTTTTAGTACTGATAGTGGCCAGTAAAACTGAAAGTAAGATACCAGATACAGTTCATTTTTAAAAGAAAGATGAAAGGAGGAGTTCAGGAACCAGGAAATATTTTGTATTGTACAAGGTAAAGTCTGGAAAACAAGTTCAGTTCTAAGTTGTAGAAGAAGCCTGCAATGCAAGAGAAATTCAGGTACTAGCCGGAGATCAGAAGTCAGAAAACCAAGCAACAAAGCTGGATTTCAGAAACATGGAAAGCTGGAAGTCAACAAGCTTTCATGTATAAGGCAAGATTAGAACTCACAGCCTCCGGATCTCTAGCTTGGTGTCTTATCACTAGACCAAACTCTCTTTTGTACATTTAATGAGGTAGCCCAGCCTGTCCTGTTAGCCACAAAACTATTAGAAAAGTTTTCTTTCTTCCTCTCAATCTCTTTTCTTTCTTGTTTTGGTATGCTACCTGATAAAATGAAACATTTTGGGGGGAAAAATAGTTTTCTGCAAAATGGCTTTGTGGAGTTTTACTTTCCCAATCCTCTGTGGCAAGCAGAAGGCTAGTTGAGACAACCAGGAACCAATTTAGCACAATAAGGTCTACTGTAATCAAAACCTTGGATAGCGAAAGTAGTTTTGTTTTGCTAAGCAAATAGCTGTTTTGCTAAGAAAAGAAATGTTTAAGTGTACAGTATCCAAAGTGATGTTAAAGATGACTTTGCTGGATTTACCTTGCTTATAGAAAATTCCAAATTATGAACAAACTTTGTCTTATAATATATCTGTATAGATTCTTTTCTTTTGTTTCTTTGTACCATAGAATACCTATAAAGCACAGGTGTCAAACTCACCATATCACGTTGCCATCACATAATGTATCATAATGTTTTTGGTGTGGCCTGCGCATGACACATCAGGTCCATGAGTTGCCAGTTTGACACTTCTGCTATAAAATCCATTATCTAGGCCTGCTCTTCCTATAATTGATCTACTCTTGAATGAGATAATTTGGTGCACTGATTAAGGTATCAGGCTAGAAACCAGGAGACAACAAGTTCTATTTCTCCTTTGTGCAAAAAGCCAGCTGCATGATCTTGGACCAGTTAGTAACTCTCAGCCCTAAGAAGTAGACACTCCTACCAAGAAAACTGCAGGCACTTACCTGGGCAGCCACCAAGAGTTAGCATTGGCGTGAAGGCGTATGCGCACACAACAGACAGACAGACAGACAGACAGACACACACACACACACACACACACACACACACACAGAGAGTTTGAAAATGTAAGCCATTCTGTTATCCTCTGTTAATTGGCCATTTTCTCTGTAATGTAATTAGGAAAATCTATTCCACCTCTTTCTTTTGAGTTTTGCAAGTTTTTGTATCTTATAGTTTTTCTGCCCACTCCATATAAACCTGTTAATTATTCTTTGCCCATTCTGCAGATTTTTGTCTGCAATTGGAACTAGTGCCACATGAGTACACCCTTCGTCTTTCTGTCTATGGAGATTCTCAGTCATCCAGGTCATAGTTGTCTCAAAGGTGCTTTTTCAAAGGACAACTGGACTGTGTTTTTGAGGAAGAAGAAGATGTTTCGCTTCTCACCCAAGAAGCTTCATATTTATTTATTTATTTATTTATTTATTTATTTATTTATTTATTTATTTATTTATTTATTTATTTATTTATTTATTTATTATTTATTTATTTATTTATTTATTTATTTATTTATTAAATTTGTATACCGCCCTTCTCCCAAAGGACTCAGGGTGGTTCACAGCCAATAAAACCACAATACATATAATACACATTAAAAACAGTATAAAAAATTATTTCAATATACGGCCTAAAAAGTTTTAAATACAATTAAAAAACCCATTTAAAAGCCCCAATTTAAAACCCCAAGTTAAAACTACATTTAAGCTAATCCTGCACATCGAAACAACAACGTCTTCAGCTCGCGGCGGAAGGTCCGGAGATCGAGGAGTTGACGGAGCCCCGGAGGCAGCTCATTCCAGAGGGCAGGAGCCCCCACAGAGAAGGCCCTCCCCCTGGAGGTCACCAGCTGACATTGTCTGGCTGACGGTATCCAAAGGAGGCCCTCTCTGTGAGAGCGCACTGGTCGGTGGGAGGCTACCGGTGGCAGTAGGCAGTCCCGTAGATACCCCGGTCCTAAGCCATGGAGCGATTTAAAGGTGATAACAAGCACCTTGAATTGGACCCAGAAGATCACTGGGAGCCAGTGCAGACTGCGCAGGAGAGGTGTCACATGGGAGCCACGAAGTGCTCCCTCTATCACCTGCGCAGCCGCATTCTGGACCAGTTGAAACCTCCGGGTACTCTTCAAGGGGAGTCCCATGTAGAGAGCATTACAGTAGTCCAGGAGGGATGTAACAAGGGCATGAATGACCGTGCACAAGGAAGCCCGATCCAGAAAGGGGCGCAACTGGCGTATCAGGCGAATCTGATAAAAAGCCCCCCTGGCGACGGCCGTCATATGCTCTTCTAAAGACAGCCGTACATCCAGGAGGACGCCCAGATTGCTAGCCCTCTCCATGGGGGCCAATGACTTGCCCCCAATGGAGTTAGCTGACTGTTTCGGGCTGCCGGCATCCACAGCCACTCGGTCTTGGTGGGATTGAGCCTGAGTCTGTTTCTCCCCATCCAGACCCATACGGCCTCCAGACACTGGGACATCACTTTAACAGCCTCGTTGGGGTGGTTAGGGGTGGAAATATACAGCTGTGTATCATCAGCGTAACCATGGATGATTTCACCCAGCGGCTTCATATAGATGTTGAACAGAAGAGGCGAGAGAACTGACCCTTGCAGCACCCCACATAAGAGGCGCCTCGGGGCCGATCTCGGCTCTCCTGTCAATACCGTTTGCGACCGGTCGGAGAGATAGGAGGAGAACCACCGATGAACGGTGCCCCCCACTCCAAGTCCTCCGAGTCGGCGCAGCAGGATACCATGGTCGATGGTATCGAAAGCTGCTGAGAGATCTAATAGGACCAGGACAGAGGAATAACCTCTGTCCCGAGCCCTTCAGAGATCATCGACCAACGCGACCAAGGCCATTTCTATGCTGTAACCAGGCCAGAAACTGGACTGGAACGGGTCTAGATAGACAGTTTCATCCAGGTACTGGGGTAACTGTCGTGCAACCACACTCTCAACAACCTTTGCCACAAAACGAAGGTTGGAGACAGGACGATAATTTGCCAAAACAGCTGGATCCAGGGAAGGCTTCTTGAGGAGGGGCCTCACCACCGCCTCTTTCAAGGCGGTAGGGAAGATACCCTCCATCAAAGAAGCATTAACAATTCCCTGGAGCCAGCCTTGTGTAACCTCATGTAATCTTTCTGAACTTTCTAAACAATTCTTATTGAGGTAGAGGGACATCAATTAATCTGCTTATTTGTAATTTGTAATGTAAATGGTAATTTATTAAAATTAAACATCAGGTCACATGGAAGAATCAGAGTGTAAACAGTGTAACATCAAGGACAATCAAAGAAAGAAAGAAGTACATCATACATCAATATACTAGGTTTGCAATATACTAGGTTTGCAATATACCATATACTAGGTTTGCAATTCTGAATTACCTATAAATGGTTTTTTTAGAAACCTAGCTTTCTTTTCATGTTCTTTATGTGTCCCTTTTGGTTTTCAGAGCTTTACTAAGCTTTTGGTATACCACATAGGTTTTTTTTTTTAATATACCTCTCTTTACCTACTGAAAGTTTTTTGAATTATGCTTTTATTATCTCCTTTCTAGGAACCTTTATGATCAAGTTCCTTTTTCTATCAGCTTCTGCCACCATGAAATCCCAGCTATCATTGTCCTAAATTATTAAACACTTACAGTGCCTTAGTTTGTTGTTGTTTTTTTACTATGACTGCATTTGTATGCCTGTACACTTTTCTAGTATAGGCAGAATTAATCTATTTCTTGGCCCAAGGCATTTCCTCGCAAGCTTGCCCATACATCCAGTCTTTCTTATTTTCACATTAATCTAACGTTATTGCTATTTTAGTTTCGAAAATCCTGTAGGAAATTTCCCGTTCAAGGAAAAATTAGACTGCCTTTTCTGGAGATTTATATTCAAACTCTGATGAAATCGAGATATGAGCAGGATCTGGTGCTTTTCTTAAAATGAGCAGAACAGCAGCACGCCATCGTGCTGCCAGCTGTGCTCCTCTCATATATGCACACGACATCATGACAAATTGTAAAAGAAATAGAATTTGCATTGTGTTGGTGCCATCATCATCCACAGTCCCTTGAAAGGTCTTTTAAGACTATCCCACTCCATTGTTTCAAAGTTTCATCTGAGAAACTTTTAACTTCTCTTGGGATAACAGGCCAAGAAGGGGTCAATGTATTGAGAGTAGAAGAAAGAAGAGGAACAGCTCTTTATTTTCTTTTTCTACTCTTCTTTTTTCTTTCAATAGCATTCAGCATGTCAGTAAGTTGCAGTGACTGGACTATAAAACTATAAACTTGAATCCTCCATTAGCAATAAGCCTATCACTCAGCAGTAAATTCACTTCTACCTAATTCAATTGAGTTTAAATGAATGGGTTCCGGTTTTAATTTTTCTGCAGTCAGAAAGATAAGATTTTAGTCCTGTCACATGTCATAATAGAGAACAAATTATTCTTTCAAGAAAACCTAAATTTAACACTATTAGCTCATTACAGAAAGATTTTTCTCCCCAGAGAACACTCTAATACACGAGGGTTAATTATACATATCTTCAATGCTTCTTGTTAATTTGGAAAGCCTTGCCTTAGATGGGATTTTTCATGTATCACTTTATTTGATTTTGGGGTTGTTGTTTTAGTACTTCATTAGTGGAATTATTTCAAGTTTGGTGGTGGAAACAGAAAACAGAAAAATGACCCCTAGAGAAGAAGATTTCTTCTTCTTTCTTTTTTTACAAATACCTTTTCTTCAGATTTTTTTTTCATTTGCGGAAACCAGGAACAAACACCAGTTTTATGCATCATTTTGTATTTATGTGAAAAAAATTGTGTGACCTAGTCTCTACATTATTTCTGATAGCATTGACATGGAGCTAGAGTCATTAGTGTCAGTCACCATGTTGGAGTGAAGTAAAGAGGAAATTTCCTGAACAGGAACATAAATCACAGCCCCTAATTCTGGAAGTGTCAGGACAAGGCACTGTCAGGAATCCAAATCAAACGATACTGGAAAATGCCCTGGGCAGTTTCAAGCCATAGGTAGCTCCCATTGAACCTTTAGATAGGAACTGTCTAGTAGGTCATTGAACTGAAGCAAGCAACATAATACAGCATTCTATACATGTTGTGGCATGTCGGCTGCTGGCCCCTCCAGCAGCCAAATCAGAGGAGGCATGGGAGTCAGGATCAGATCTCTGAGGGGGTAGAGGGAATGGAACTGGCAGAGAGAGAGAGGGAGAGGGAGAGGGAGAGGGAGAGAGAGAAGGACAGAGCCATCCGTCAACCCTCAGATGGAGAGTCAACAGCCCCCAAGTCTGGAGGTGTCTGATGAGGAAGAGGAGGAACAGCAGGGTCTAGTGCAGCGGTTCTCAACCTGTGGGTCGGGACCCCATTGAGGGTCGAATGATGATTTGCCAGGGGTCGCCTAAGACCATCGGAAATATGGGAAGTATACTTGCGAGTCAAAGAATTGCGCTCCAATGGTTGACTCCACAAGCCAGCTGCAGGCTCTTCAAATCACTAGCCGAATTCGGCTTCAGGCGGGATGAATTAAAAAAGAGAGAAATCTTTGCTCTGATGTCTCCCTCTCAAGCCAGCTGCAATAATTCCCAATCGCTAGCCTAATCTGGCTTCAGGCGCGATAAACGTAATAGGGGAGGAATCTCCGCTTTAATGCCTCCGTCCTCAAGGCAATTGCAAGCAGTTCAGTCCAATACGGCTTCAGGCGCAATAAATTCAAAACGAAAATAATTTTACGGTTGGGGTCGCCACATTGTGGGGAATTGTATTAAAGGGGTCGCAGCACTATAAAGGTTGAGAACCAATGTGTTGTGACCCAGGTTCCTGGACCCGGACTCCTGGACTCGGATGATTCAGAAAGTGAGGGAGAAGACCTGGCAAGCCCTGCTTCTCTTGAGCCCTTTCCCTCCCTGGCACCCACTCAAAGGGAGGAGGAGGGGCTGGCAAGACCTGATTCTCTGGAGCCTTCTTCTGATTTGGCAACGCCCCAAGAACAGTTTTGGAGTGATGCAAGACTGCGCAGGCGTGAATGGCGCGCGCAGCAGAAGCAGTGTTGGGATAAAGCCAAGTCATAATTGTCATGCAGTGACATCTGCAGAGACTATAAATAGGAGGCGGGACTTCCTGGTTTTTTGTCTTGGACAAAGCAATGAATTTGCGCGGGCAAACTGTATCAATGGAGGGAAGAATATATTCGTGAGTAATTCTGGCCTTATCTATAATTTCCTCGTTATCTCCAGAAACTTGGCAGGCCCGTGGGTAGACGTGGCCAGGACATCTATTTATGTAAATAAAAGGAGAAAAGAAGGCCTCTGACTGACTCTTTGCTGGGAGTATTGGGGGGAGGGAAACAGAACACACTGGTCTAGTGCCTGATGTGAAGATGCACAGAAGGCAGAGGAGAGAAGAGCAGTGGAAATCTGTGAGCCGGTCCTTGGAAAGGAAGAGCCACCACTGCTAGTGAAGACCCACCCTAGCTCTGGGGATAAAAGGCAGGGGGCAGGGATGAATAGATGTGGCAGTCAACTATTCATCTTCCGGCTGGATGGACTTGTTAGCCTGCGGTTAGAGAGAAACTTTTTGCCAGGGCTGCTGGTGCTAATAAAAGAATCTTTGGATTAACTTCAGATGGTTTGTCATGTTTGGGGAGCTGGGTCAGAACAATACATTAATGTTGAATTCTGTTGCACCATATTAAATAATAAATAAATGTGACCAGCCCAAGGTGTGCTATTGTTCATATTTCCAAAAGATGTTATACCCTGCTACATTGGAGGCACTGTGAACTGGGCCTCTGGTGGTTCAGACTGCTAAGACAGTCTGTTATTAACACAGCTGCTTGCAATTATTGCAGGTTCAAGTCCCACCAGGCCCAAGGTTGACTCAGCCTTCCATCCTTTATAAGGTAGGTGAAATGAGGACCCAGATTGTTGGGGGCAATAAGTTGACTTTGTATATAATATACAAATGGATGAAAACTATTGCTTAACATAGTGAAAGCCGCACTGAGTCTTCGGAGAAGGGCGGGATATAAATGCAAATAATAATAAAAAAAACTATATTGACAGAAGACAATATTCTTACGTCAGGATTAAATTGTAGAAACCTTGGTCCTCCCTGAACTTTGTGGTTTTCTTGCAGACATTTCATTACCAAGCTAGGTAACATCATCCTGAATAATGAAACATTTGTAAGGAAACCATCAAGCTATGAATTACTAAATCACTGCATTGCATTTCCCAGATACTTACTCAGATCTCCTGACTTCATTTTCTGAAATTATATTGCATTAGGGTTATTGTAGGGAATTCAAACATTTGTTTAGCAGATCCAGTAATTTAAGGTGGGAATATGTGATGAGTCATGGTAGCTGCCAGATAATGTAGTACAGCATAGCTGAGTTTGACTACAGCTGTTCAGAAATCCCAAAACTTTTCCATATATAGAGACTAAAGAGCCTCTCTTTAAGTATCAGAACCTGTTTTGCGATTTATCTCTCTGTTACTTGATTAGTGAATGTCATGTTTTACTTAATTTCCATTCCCTCTATTGTGTTTAGAGCTGTCAATATTTGATTCCTTTTTCTTTTTTCATTTTCTAATAGTACCGTGCATTTTTTAAAAAAAAACCCTCCCTAATATTCCAACAAATATAAATCGTTGGGCAGAAATACAAATATAATAAATATGAGTGGAATCAAATAACATTGCACTCCAAGCGTAACCTTGAAACAGACATTGCTAACTTAGATGTCCCAAGAGCACTAATAAGGCATTATGACCAAAAAAAAGGCAGAAGACTTGTTTGCCAGTTCAGCAAATTCCTGCCACCAACTTTGTTCTTAATAAAAGGGCATAAAATTTTCAGTTGAACAATAAGTTTGTTTGTATCTATCTATCTATCTATCTATCTATCTGTCTGTCTGTCTGTCTGTCTGTCTGTCTGTCTGTCTGTCTATCATCTATCATCTATCTATCTATCTATCTATCTATCTATCTATCTATCTATCTATCTATCTATCTATCTATCTATCTATCTATCTATCTATCTAATCTAATTTAATCTATCTGCCTACTTACCATCTGTTTGTCAATCCATCACTCCATTGTTCCTCTTCCTAATAGCGGCTCCCACTTTCTAGCCAACTTCTATTTTTGCTATGTTATTTCTTGCCATATAAAGAATAAATTATCCTATTCTCCAATTAGCTTTGCATTGCCATTACAACTTAAACTGAGAAACACCTTTGCCGTTCTCCAAATCTGTTATGTCATAATAACAAAAGCAAAGAAGGCCTTTATAGGCAATGAAGAATTTCACAAAGATAAGTGGTAGGATTTAGCACAATGGATCATTTGACCCAGAACTTCACTGGAATAGAATAGCCACAATCCACAAAGCTGCACTTCACTAAATCAGCCCCGATTGTTCTAAGATACAGAGGGAAGGTAGTATTCCAACACTGTGACTCACATTGTGCTATCAGTGAAAGAAAGGACTTTGTAATGTATGATAATCTGTATCAACAGAGCTCTATTAGACTGGGCTACATTAGGCACTAAATGCTATTGTCTATTAAAAAAAATGAACAAGCCATTATCTCATTATATTTTTATATGTCAGAGAGGAGTTGCTTTGCTTTGGTTTCCCTATACCATAAAAGCATTGCCCATGACCTCATGGGAACAATATTTAATATTTAAGAGCTAACTGAGGAGCCATTGTGATAAGTATTGTTTTCTTTAGATCACAAATTTAACGTATTTCTTAAAATGAAGTAAGTCCATAATGACGCACTTTACATGGAGAGGAAGAGACTTTAATTCACTCTCTTCAAAGAAAGAAATAACTATAATAACTGCAGTGTCTTGGGTAACATTAAACAAATAATAATCATTTCATTATGCTAGCGACTTTCAAGGCTTCTATCCATAGAAAATCTCTTCCAGATCCACTTATCAATTGTAGAATCTGTTGTGCCTTTGATAGAAACAACAGAAAATGAAATCCATTGTAAAAGATTGTGTGACATTTTATTTATTTATTTATTTATTTATTTATTTATTTATTTATTTATTTATTTTGTCACAACAATATATATAAGCATCGTACAAAAGGTTATATAATATATAAACATATATATGAGTAAATATTAGGAGGTATAAGCATATATATATATATATATATATATATATATATATATATATATATATATATATATATATATATATATATATATATATATATATATATAAAGGAAGAAGAAAAGAAAAACAATAGGACAGGAACGGTAGGCACTTTTGTGCTCTTATGCACACCCCTTATGGTCCTCTTTGGAATGGGGTGAGGTCAATAGTAGAAAGTTTTTGGTTAAAGTTTTTAGGATTATGGGAAGAGACCACAGTCAGGTAAAGTGTTCCAAGCACTAATGATTCTGTTACAGAAGTCATATTTTCTGCAATCTAGATTAAAGCGGTTAACATTAAGTTTAAATCTATTGGTTGATCTTGTATTATTGCAATTAAAGCTGAAGTAGTCTTTAACAGGAAGGACATTACAATAGATGATTCTATGAGTTAAACTTAGGTCTTGTCGAAGGAGTTATACCTTGTACATCTAAGAAGTACATCTTCTTAGATGTACAAGGCAGGTGTAAACAAATGACTTTTCCTTATATATAAAACCAAGGAAACTAGCAAATGACTCCAGCTATTTTTTCTCGCACTAGTTTGTGTCCCATTCCTTGCTATCCAGGCAGAAAATATCATCCATCAACTGGAATATCACCTAAGAGAACTTGCAGTTATGCAACAGTATGAATGTTGAATCTCCATCTCTAATAGCACATAATTTCCGCTATCTGCCAAATGCATTACTTGTCCAGGGAATGTTTCATTCAGTTTGCAGGTGCTGGCTAAGGTCAGAAATGTAAGCAGTGGAACGTGCCAATTGCACACGGGCTGTTGAGAGCCGTCATTTCATCAACTACAGGTTCTCCCCTCTCACTTTACAACACTTTGTTAAGTGCAGGCAAATTGATAGATGAGTATTTCTTGGAAATTTGAAAAGCCCTTGCTAAGCAGGTAGAGGATGCCAAGCTTCCCTGAAATTCAATATACAAATACCATCATTATACTACCTAATGTAATAATGACAGATTTACACTACAGTTCCTATAGAGTCTTTCTGTTCAATTTCCAGTTGGAAACTGGCTCTAGATCTTGATGAAAGATTTGATTCCTTCTTTCTTACCAGATTTCGGGATTAGCTGTAATGGCACAGTGGTTAGAATGCAGTCTGCAGGCTACATCTGCTGACCTGCCACTGCCAGCAGTTCAAAGTTCAATTCTCAACCACTCAAGGTTGACTCAGCCTTCCGTCCTTTCAAGGTGGGTAAAATGATGACCCAGATTGTTGGGGGCAATATGCTGACTCTGTCAACTGCATAGAGAGGGCTGAAAATCACTGTGAAGCAGAATATAAGTCTAAGTGCTATTGCTATAAGAGGAGAATGGAGCTTGGGCCTCATTGTCCTCCTAGATTCCAGCCATTAGAAAAATGGCTCCTTTGCCTTAGTATATTATGTAAATTTATTATGTGATTATGTGCTATTAGAATATCCCCAATCACTGCATCATACCCTTGGGTCCTAGTTTGTACCTGTAAGATTACCCAGAAGATTGATATTTGTTTCCCAACACATAAATCAGTTGTTATTGTCCCACAATATAAATATGTAAAGCAGCTGACGAGATGGTACAATGCATTCTATCCCCAACTAGATGTGCTGATGCATGTAATATTTCAGTTTACCTTTATTTTGTGGCAATACATTTTAAGAGGCAATGCAGACAAGCTACCATGGTGCAGTAATAGGAATTGGATTATTGTAATCATCACAAAACTAATGTAAAGCAAACTAATACTTTTTCGTTTAAAATGACAGAACATTCATAATGATTTATCATTTTGTTTGGAAGTGTGCCCTGTGCAATGTTTTCCTCTCCTTTGACCATGAACTTTTGACATGATTGTTGATCAGTTGTTCTACACACAGAAATAATTCTTTTCACGTTTCATCATTTAGACGGGTTTTGGAAGGGAGCAGAATATATTTACTGGCATATTTCATGCTGACTAAACTAAAAGAGGCATATTTAAATCTGCAGTATGACAGAGCTATTTGCTTTGCTGCAGGCGTGAAAAGCTTCTAAAATGTACCCAGAGTTAAAATTAATTCTTTAATATCTTAGCAGCTCATGGCATTCTTGGTTGAAATGAAATGGACTTGTGATGTCAACAAAAATCCTTAAAATGAAACCTTCATTGTGTGTGTGAGTAAATGTGTTCATTTAATCACCAGGAAGGATATGTTTTCATAACTTGTGTTTAATATTATACTATAAATTCAATGCATTTTGAATTTTTAAAAAGTTCTATTTTATTTGACTGTTGAGTTTTCTCAGTTGTATATTTGGCCCCTCCCAAAGAACTAGTTATTTGCTTAATGTTATTTAGCTTCCTGTTCCCCAAACTTTATAGAATATTTTGCTTGCTTAATATATCTGTACTTCATCTCTTTACTGGTGAGACTAGAACACATTTTATTCTTTTTTGTTCTTTAGGCTAAAAGGTTTATTTGTGTTTGAATGGCTTGCTAGGAGCTACTCCAAAAAGTAAAAATGGCTAGAATGAAGAAGTAGACACGTCCAGGATAGCAGTGAAATGTCTTTTAATTTAAAATATTCAGATTTATTAATGATATTCCATTATAAAAACTTAATATGAGTATTCCCCATGTATTTAATCATTATTACCCTGAACCATAATGTAAAAAAAAAACAAAAACATAATTTGGAGGCAACTATTGGAAGGATCCTGGGGCCACACCAAAGCTTTGAGATTTGGAGGATGATTCAATACGTCTGTGGCTCAGACTGGTAAGACAGTCTGTTATTAACAGCAGCTGCTTGCAGTTACTGCAGGTTCAAGCCCCACCAGGCCCAAGGTTGACTCAGCCTTCCATCCTTTATAAGGTAGGTAAAATGAGGACCCAGATTGTTGGGGGCAATAAGTTGACTTTGTATATAATATACAAATGGATGAAGACTATTGCTTGACATAGTGTAAGCCGCCCTGAGTCTTCGGAGAAGGGCGGGATATAAAAAATGCAAATGCAAATAATGCAGCTTTGGGGGCTGAGATTGTATTCCCCTATTCGAGCCCAAGAAGATTACATTTAATATTATTTTGCAGTGAATGAACAATTCAGTGGGAAGGCCTTTGAATGAACACACACACACACACACACACACACACTATACAGGCTTTATAAGGCTATGTAGGCAGTTGGAGCAGTTGGAGAGTTCTTGACTAAATTTTCATTTTCTTCCTGTCTGCATAGCTTTCCAGCATCCATGTACAACTAACTAACTAATAGCTATCAAATTATAGAAAAGAGTAAAATCTCCCTTGAATCAAGGGAAATGAATTATGGGATATCACTATTATGGCCCGTCATAGGCAAAGAGCAATTTTCTCATAAACATATTTTTATCAGGAGCCAGTATACTGACTCAATGTGTATGTATCTATCGTGTCCCACTCCTCCTCTGACGGCTGGGTTGGGGAAGTCCGTATCAAGCGTGCCTCTGCAGCTCTGCCAAAGTCCTATCAGAGTCCTCAGGGCAGGCAGGAATCCAAGGTGTGACTTCAGCAATCCAGATTAGACTTTGCCTGACTCAGAGAATGCCAGAAAGCAGATCCTTTATATAGGCCATGCGGTGTGGCTCCATGACTCAGCACTTATCCAGGCCTGCCCCTCCCTTCCTTTTGCTGACGTCACCTCTCCATTCTCCGGAAGCGTGGATCTCTCCAGCTTCCGCTGTTGGTAATTCCAGCCCAGCTGTTGGTAATTCCAGCTCGTGACTGGCGTCATATTCCGCAGGCTCACATGCTGTGGGGAAGGGGCCCAGCTGCTCCGTTTGTCCGGGCATGGTGCCAGGACTGGGGGCTGGAGGCATCTCAGGCCATTCGTCTTGCTTGGACTGTCCGGGCGTGGTGCCAGGACTGGGGGCTGGAGGCATGCCAGGACATTCTTCTGTACTATCAGTGTCTGGCAGGAGATGAGAGGGGCCCGGCTGCGGTGAGGGGGGTGAGCGAGACACAACAGTATCTTTCAGGAAAATTTTACTCCAATGAGAGGTTCCAATCAGGGGTGAAATGCTCCCTGTTCAGACCGGACCAGCCAATCCAGTAGCAGTGGCAGTTGGTGGTTTGGAGAACTGATAGCAAAAATCCCTGGCCCCCATGTCCACCCAATGCCCGGTCACCCACTTCCCTGCTTGCTGCTTCTTTTAAAAAAAGCTTTTAAAAGGTAAAAAAACAGAGCCTTTTTTATTTTTAAAAACATTTTTTACAACCTATTTGGCTGAATAGGTTGTAAAAAAATGCTTTTAAAAGTAAAAAAAAAAACGCACCACAGCTGATCACACCTCACCCTGCATGCTATTCTACTTACCCCATGCCTCCTTTTGGCGTGCATTGCACGCACACACACCTTGCATTTGGTGCATGGCGTGCACTGTGCATGCACGTGTGCAGCGCGCATGCACAGCCAGCAAACCAATAGTAAACCGGTTCAGATTTCACCACTGGTTCCAATATAGGTGAGCCTTGAGGGTAGGTTCAAATGATCATCAGTTTGGAATCATGACATCCCTGTAAGAAACCTAAGTCCACCCCCTGAAATCCATTGCCTCTTTTCTTGTGCAAATTTGCCTTGACCACAAGTAGATCAGATGTATAGGTAGCATGAAATAAACTTGTGTTTTTTGAACTATATCCTGGCTTCTAATAACTTATGCCTGAAGCTCCAACCAACTGTTTCTTGGATTATCTTTTAATGTGAGTCAAACAATGTGGAAAATTCTTCTGAGATATTCCATAAATCCAATCAAAACTCCGTGGATTTTTCTTAAGGTTCTTCAAAGTTACAGTCTGACCAAGAACCTCCACATTCATTTCAAATTTGATTTAAAGTAGAAATGGTGGCAATTATTATATACAATGTTGTGGAAGAAATGACAACATACTTTTTATTTTATTTTTTTGTTTATTCTTTATTTCATTTATTTATTTATCCCACTTTTATTATTCTTTACAAATAACTCAAGGTGGCAAACACATCCAACACACTTTCCTCCTCTTATTTGTCCCACAACTTTATGAGGTGAATTGTGCTGATGGAGTGTGAGGGGCCCAAGGATATCCAGTTGGCCATAGCTAAGGAGGAGCTTGAAGCCATGGTCTCTGGCTTTCTAGCCTGGTGTGTCAACCACTAGACCAAACTAGCTCTCAGTTTATTTGTAATGCTGTTTCACATTTTAAGGAGTTATAAGAACAAGAAATCTGAAAGAATAAAAGCAATATATTTTGATTTCTTAAAACTTACCATGGGTTTAGATATATAGTTTGCAAAAGAATGTTACCTATATTTGGCTGTCTCAATGCAAAAGTGTATATGAAAGAAATTCATACATACAAGGTTAAATAATTATAAATGAAATACAGCACAGTATAACACATAAAATGGCATTTATCAGCTTTCTTTTAATGCTATAAGAGAAATAAATAATGTTTGTTTACCATTAAGCTCTCTCTTTTTTAAATGCACTTTCTGCCATCTGAAAGGGAAGAAAATAGAGCAGAAGGGAGCTGCGTTGAAAAGCTGTCTTTCTGACAAACATTTCCCATAATATATAGTGACACTCAATTTTGCTTATTTATTTCTTGGAGGAAAAAAATTCATCATTAATGGCAGAACATTTAGAAAAAGGAAGACTTTGGCAGAAAAAAAAACTGCTAGTGAGGATGATGTAAATATGAAGTTAAAATGTGCACTAAAGGTTTTTTGTTAAAAAAATCTATTTCAGATATGGCATGCAACTATTTTTTTTTAAAAAACCCCGATCTATTATTTATGGGTAAGCAAATCAATAGAATAAGGTTGGCTAAAGGTGTGGAAAACCACTTTGTAAGTCAGGGGAATAAAAGCCAAATATTTGATGCTTTCCACTGCTGGATCATTAGAATGTAGCAGGAAATGTTTCTATTTTCAGTAGTTTTCAGTAGTTCTATGGCATCAATGATGATTCTTTTTGAACACTGTTACTGAGATATTTCTTTCTAATCCTTCCAAAAGGACCATTTAAACAATTTCCTGAATTCAACCTACACACACACACACACACACACACACACACACACACACACACACACACACTTCTCAATAGGAACTCACTGAATGTTTGCAATGTTCATTACAGTATTTAAAAACAAAAAAAAATCATATTGAAAAATGGCTGTTTTTTTTTTAACTGTTTATAGCTTAAATATCTCGAGCCACTTGATTTCACTGTAATTGTAGGAACAGAGAGAATCAGGAATATGGTCTCCAGGAAAGCTTTGTATATAAAGAGATGCAAAGATTCCTATATTATTCTCCATTTTGTGTTCTGATCTTTAAAGTTGATTGCAATGTACAGCAAACAGAGATAAATTCATCTGGCTCAGTTCTCCTTTTTCACATTTAACTAATATGAACAGAATATTGAACTAATAACATTCCTTGACTCTTTATCTCTGTGACTGTATGTATGTACATATGCATGTGTGTACATTTATGTATATACACACATATGATGTATGTGTGTGTGTATACCTATAGGTATAGGATCTATATAATTATAGATCATACATACACATCTCCCAGAAATCTTTTGTTAATAAGGTGGCTACTGGAAGGAAACCACCTTAATGGTTTCTGTGTCTGTGGATGTTGTGTAGATGTGTATGTGTGTATTTGTGTGTGCATGTGTGTGTGTGTGTGTCTGAATGAGAGAAAGAAATTATTGCACGATATTTATTTAATATAGCAATATATATTTAAAGAAATATATTTCATTTCTCTTTGTTAAGTGCCTAGTTTTTATTGTAGACATATAAAGCTGAAACAGTTTATTCAGATGAATAAAAGTTTGTGTTTGGGGGTGCATATGCATGCAATCAGTATATTACTGAGGGAAAATTGGAGGAAAGCTTTTCTCTTTTGATTGAAAATAGGAAACTTGCAATAGAAAATAAGGAGCAAGATTACAAAGGTAAGCATTTACTTAAAAACCAACAGAGTCATAAATTTATATTTGAGTAACTTTGCTTGATAAAGAAACAACTTGTACCATTTTATATTCTTCGGAAATTATTTGGCTTCACATCATTGAGGCTGTTGGGTATTAGGCGTAGTACAGTATGAAAGACACTTTTATGTCCTCCATACTATGTCTCAAAGGACAGGAGTTTAGTAGTTTGGCTTATAATAATCAAGTTTATTTTGCATAAGAGGTAAAGGTGATATTATTTGACATTTAAAAAGGTTGTAAAATAATTATGTCTCTCATTTGGTTGGAGATTATTTCTGATTTTTCATTTCCAGCAGATCCATCAAGATAGAAGAAGTGTGGACTTAGCTCATATCTTTTTTAAAACTATAATTTTTAAAGGCCAGTGAATTTTGAAAATATTGAACTGTCTGGGGCTTTTTACATTTTTCCTTATTTTCTTTAAAAAAACAACTACCGCTCTATTCATGGAAGGGATTAAGGGATTTCATCAAAAATGTACCCTTTTTAGCACATCCTTGAATGTTCCTAAGACTCTAATACGTATAATAGAGTGACTTGGTCATTTCAGAAGAGGCAAAATCCACATCTGAAGACTTTTGTCACTAATGTAAGGTCTTGGAGTATTTTTACCATTTTCAAAATGAATGAATAAGCATCAAGATCATAGTCTTCATTCAGAGCTTCCAAAATAAATGAATTTCTCTTTTCCCCAGAAATGAATATGTGAATATTTAAAACAGTTCAGATCTACATCAATCTACACATTCTTAACCTTAAGGTGTGAGTCCTGAATGATGTTGAGAATGTCCATGATTTGTTTAAAGTAGCGATAGAGCAGATACTTCCTCATAAAACTCTGCTCTAAGGCTTCATATGAAACTATGTGAAACTAAATTGTATTTTTAATCTCTGTTACTTGCCAAGTGGAAAAGGGATTATGAAAATGGTAAAATAAACTGTTTAGTCCTTATGCTGTACTAACTGATACTATTCTAAATGTCTAACCAGATCAGGGGTCTCCAACCTTGGCAGCAAAGCTGGCTGGGGAATTCTGGGAGTTGAAGTCCGCCAGGCTTAAAGCTGCCATGGTTGGAGACCCCTGAACTAGATTATATGCAACCCACCATACCTGTTATGCATTTTGAATCTTACCTTTTCTCAAGGAGTTTAAGTGACACATATTGAAATTCCTTCTGTGAGACAGTATGGCTGGGACTCCACAGATACCGACTCCATTCTCAAGTGAGGATTTGAAATTTAATCTTCCCAACCTTCCAGTTCAGTTCTACTATATTACATTGCTTCTTCCATTTAGAAATACTTTCTTTTTCCCATTGCTGTGAAATGTGTTTGATATGCATCCTGCAAAAGAGCAAGATGAGTCACTTAAATGTATGTTATTAGCAAGTGAGATGGAATGGAGAATATAAACAGTGTCTACTATGTGATATTTCCAAACTTACAACTTAACTGTGGTAATAACTACTAAAAAAATAATAATACTACATTCCATTTTCCTTAGAAGGTAGTCTCCAGAAGAGAGGGGGAAGTGAAACACACAGTGTAGACATTAGTTGAATGCTGTTTGCATGGTTAGCTGACTCAAGGAATCAATCTAATATCTTTCTATCCTTACTATGCTGCAAGTAAAGAGAACAGTTCAACAGGAAGGCCTTTCCATGCATGCTGTATCTTATCTGATAAATCCTTAGAATTCACAATATTAAGCAACCATTTTTGAACATGTAGTATTAAGTTGATCACTCGTGTGAAAATAAGTAGCAAGACTGCCTTGATTACCTGAATACTGCATTTGTATTCCTTAGAGAAATTCAGGTTATTCTGCATTGTTCACATAAAGTATTAAAGGCTTTCAGCAAAAAGTACACAGCTTACAGGCACAAATTTATACATCCTTAGCTTGTGTTAGGGCTGAAGTTGACAAAGCAAAGCTCAGACAAAGCTACTGCTCAGGCCAGGAAAAAATAAAACCAACAACCAGTCAATCGTTTTATAAACTTAAGCAAGTATATCTTAAATTAAAGGTTTGGGGAAAGAATAATCAATTCTGGCTAGGAGAAAAACCTCAAAATATATAGCTTTCAAAAATATACACAAATATGTACACACACACACACACACACACACACACAGATATATATATATATCTCCTCAAGGTAGCATTCTTGGACCAACACTCTTCATACTATACATAAATGATCTTTGTGACCATATCTCAAGTAATTGTGTTCTCTTTGCTGATGATGTCAAACTATTTTACACCACTGACAATACATCTACCATGCAAAAAGACCTTGATCTTCTAACGCTTGGTCTAAAACTTGGCAACTCCAAATCTCAACCAGCAAATGCTCAGTCTTACATATTGGAAAAAGGAACCCGAACACTAAGTACATGCTTGATGGACATTACTTTACAGATGAACCCCACCCTGTTAAAGACCTTGGAGTTTTCATATCAAATGATCTAAGTGCCAAAGCCCACTGCAACTACATAGCAAAAAAGGCTCTAAGAGTTGTAAACCTAATTTTACACAGCTTCTTTTCTAAAAACTCTACACTTCTAACCAGAGCATATAAAACATTTGCTAGGCCAATCCTTGAATACAGTTCACCTGTTTGGAACCCACACCACATTTCTGACATCAATACAATTGAACGTGTCCAGAAATATTTTACAAGAAGAGTTCTCCACTCCTCTGAAAACAACTAAATACCTTATCCCACCAGACTTGAAATCCTAGGTTTAGAAAACTTAGAACTCCGTCGCCTTCGACAAGACCTAAGTTCAAAGACTCATCTATTGTAATGTCCTTCCTGTTAAAGACTACTTCAGCTTCAATTACAATATACAAGAGCAACCAATAGATTTAAACTTAATGTTAACCGCTTCAATCTAGATTGCAGAAAATATGACTTCTGTAACAGAATCATCAGTGCTTGGAACACTTTACCTGACTCTGTGGTCTCTTCCCATAATCCCAAAAGCTTTAACCAAAAACTTTCTACTATTGACCTCATCCCATTCCTAAAAGGACTATAAGGGGCGTGCATAAAAGCACAAACGTGCCTACTGTTCCTGTCCTATCATCAACCGGCATGTCATCGATGGCGGCTCGGGAGTTCAAGGCCTCCATGACGGCCATGGACCTGATACAAGTAGTTGATGGCCCTACTCACATTGGGGGAGGCACACTGGACCTGATTTATATCTCTGGACAGTGGATATCTCTGGATGATCTGGATTTAGGAGATTTAGCAACAGAGCCGTTGTCATGGGCAGATCATTTTCTCCTTCGCTTGGACTTTCGGACCGCTACCCACTACCACAGGGAGACGGGACCAATACGGTGGTTCCGTCCCAGGCGCCTGATGGACCCGGAGAGGTTCCTGACAGAGCTTGGGCCGTTCCCTGAGGATCTGGCCCATGGCACGGCTGAAGAACTAGTTGCGGCCTGTTCCCAGGCCACGGCTGGGGCTTTAGACCATGTCGTGCCTTTGCGGCCTCTGACCCGGCGTAGATCTCAACCAGCCCCTTGTTTCTCCGAGGAGCTGAGGGAGATGAAACGCCGGAGAAGACGCCTAGAGAGTACCTGGAGATCCAGCCGTTCCAAAGCTGACCGGACACTAGTTAGATCTTATACTAAGACCTACCTAGTGGCATTGAGGGAAGCGAAGCGTTCCTACTTATCTTCCTCACTGCGTCGGCAGATAACTGCCCGACCGCACTGTTTCGGGTGACCCGCTCTCTCCTTCATCAGGAGGTGCGGGATGACCCCTTACAGGGACATGCCGAGGAGTTTAGTGGTTATCTATACGATAAAATCATTCAGCTTCGGGATGGTCTGGATCAAAATTGGGATGATCCAGGTGAGAGGGTGGAGACTCGTCTTGTTGAGATTGTTTGGGATGAGTTTGACCCTGTGGCTCTTGAGGACGTGGACAGGTTGTTGGGGAGGTTGCATGCCACCACATGTTTACGGGACCCTTGCTCCTCCTGGTTGGTGCTGGCCACACAGGAGGTGACACGAGGCTGGCTCCGGGGGATTATAAATGCTTCCTTGTTGGAAGGGGCTTTCCCTGCCGCCTTGAAAGAGGCAGTGGTGAGACCCCTCCTCAAGAAGCCTTCCCTGGACCCAGCTGTTTTGGAAAATTATCATCCGATCTCCAACCTTCGCTTTGTTGCGAAGGTTGTAGAGTGTGTGGTGGCATGTCAGCTACCCCAATACCTGGATGAAGCTGTCTATCTAGACCCATTCCAGTCCGGCTTCCGGCCCGGATATAGTACGAATACGGCTTTGGTCGCGTTGGTGGATGATCTCTGGAGGGCCAGGGCCAGGGGTTGTTCCTCTGCCCTGGTCCTATTAGATCTCTCAGCGGCTTTTGATACCATCGACCATGGTATCTTGCTGCACCGGTTGGGGAGTATGGGAGTGGGAGGCACCGTTTATCGGTGGTTCTCCTCCTATCTCTCTGACTGGTCGCAGACGGTGTTGACAGGGGGGCAGAGATTGACCGTGAGGCGCCTCACTTGTGGGGTGCCGCAGGGGTCAATTCTCTCGCCTCTCCTGTTCAACATCTATATGAAGCCGCTGGGTGAGATCATCAGTGGCTTTGGGGTGAGGTACCAACTGTACGCTGATGATACGCAGCTGTACTTTTCCACCCCAGGCCACCCCAACGAAGCTATCGAAGTACTGTCCCGGTGCCTGGAAGCCATACGGATCTGGATGGGGAGAAACAGGCTCAAGCTCAATCCCTCCAAGACGGAGTGGCTGTGGATGCTGGCACCCCGGTATAGTCAGCTGCAGTCGCACCTGACTGTTGGGGGCGAATCATTGGCCCCAATGGAAAAGGTGCGCAACTTGGGTGTTCTCCTGGATGGACGGTTGTCGTTTGAAGATCACTTGACGGCCATCTCCAGGAGAGCTTTTTACCAGGTCCGCCTGGTTCGCCAGTTGCGCCCCTTCCTTGACCGGGATGCCCTATGCACGGTCACTCACACTCTTGTTACCTCTCGCTTGGATTATTGCAATGCTCTCTACATGGGGCTCCCCTTGAAGTGCACCCGGAGGCTCCAGTTAGTTCAGAATGCAGCTGCGCGGGTGATAGAGGGAGCCGCACGCGGCTCCCATGTAACACCACTCCTGCGCAGGCTGCACTGGCTGCCTGTGGTCTTTCGGGTGCACTTTAAAGTTCTGGTTACTACCTTTAAAGCGCTCCATGGCTTAGGGCCAGGGTACTTATGGGACCACCTACTGCTACCAAACGCCTCCCACCGACCCGTACACTCACACAGAGAGGGACTTCTTAGGGTGCCGTCCGCCAAGCAATGTTGGCTGGCGGCCCCCAGGGGAAGGTCCTTCTCTGTGGGGGCTCCCACCCTCTGGAACAAACTTGCCCCTGGCTTGCGTCAACTGCCTGACCTTCGGATCTTTTGCCGCGAGCTGAAGACGTATTTGTTTATTCACGTGGGACTGGCTTAGGAATTTTAAATTTTAAAATTTTAAAGGGTTTGAATTTTAATATTTATATTCGATACAAATTTTAAGGGGTTTTTAACGGTATAAATGTTTTAAATTTTTTGCCAAACATATAATAAGTTTTTTAATTTCTGTTTTTTATCTGTAGATTGTCATTGTTTTTATTGTGGCTGTGAACTGTCCTAAGTCCTTCGGGAGAAGAGCGATATAAAAAATTTAATAAATACTAATACTAATACTAATTTTTTTTGTTTTTTTGTTTTATTCTTATACATATATGCTTATACTTCCTCATATTTCCTCATATATATGTTTATATACTATATAACCATTTTGTGTGATGCTTATGTATATTATTGTGACAAACATAAATAAATAGATAGATAGATAGATAGATAGATAGATAGATAGATAGATAGATAGATAGATAGATAGATAGAATACTGCTGAAGGCAGAGCTTTCTCCTCTGTATAACACAACTTATGTAGCAGTAACAAATCTGTATACCAAATTTATGCCTCTTATCAATTTCTGAAGGCAAAGTTTAAATTTAGACTGCTTTGATTTATAGCCATGTCTGGCAGAAAGTCTGACAGCTTACCTGGGCAAGATCAGTGGTATTTACAGACATCTGTCATTTATCAATCAGAGTAAAAGTGACAATTTATGTATTTGTTTCCATTCTCCCATTAATATCTAGAAGCCAAGCACCATTTTAAGCATGCCCAAATGGCAAAGTTGACTTTTGAAATATTCTATTTGGGAGGGGGAGGGAGGTTGAGCATGCAGTTTGTTGTGGAAGACTTCAGATATGATTCAAAGACTTTCAAACTCATGCCAATGGTTCTGAAAAATTATGCTGGGTTCCTGTCAGATCAATCTGGCTTTCATCTGAATGAGTATGCATTAGCTATCTCATATCCAATCAATTTCTTTCCTTAAGTACTGTGCAGAACCATCATATTCTTAAATGGAACAAATAGTAATTGGGCATTTAGAAGAAAGTAAAGTTTACCAATGTGTGGTTCTCATGTGCAAAACCTATAGTTGCTTTATGACCTGGTGACTGCAAGTTTAAACTGTAAACAGATCCTTAATATTCTTCTCTTCAGCCAAATAAGAGTCCCTGGAGTAAGTGTTTCAAAATCTGCAAGGTGGTGGGTTTGTCATCATGATTGAAGCACTCTTCCCATACTCTACCCCACCCATTGAGGGACTGTTTGTCAACCCTCTGAGGTGGCAACATCTCCCCAGGTTTGACTGGAACCGTATTGATATAGGTTATAGCGACTGAATTTTGAAGATTCTGTAACACAGGCGTGTCAAACTCACGTCATCATGTGACATAT
Organism: Ahaetulla prasina; assembly: GCF_028640845.1. NCBI lineage: Eukaryota > Metazoa > Chordata > Lepidosauria > Squamata > Colubridae > Ahaetulla > Ahaetulla prasina. The sequence continues at coordinate 130,073,431 of NC_080541.1, forward strand.
CAGGACTTTTTCCCCCTTCACTAAACTGGGAGTGGGCATTGCCTGCATGTGAAATATCCAGCCCTCAGGCCGTGAATTTCACACCCCTGTTGTAACAGCTTTGTTCCTGATGCCATTTGTCTGGTAAACTTGCAAGATATGCTTCTCTCACCATGTACATGTATACATCCAAACTAGACTGTGTTGTTTCTCCGTGCTGTAAAATATATATGGGTGCATGCATAATTTTGTATTTATTTATTTATCTTGTCATGTTTATGTTTATGACCCTTTGAGAGCTGTATGCAACATAATTTCAATGTATGCTGATTAGTGTATGTTCAAAGTGACAATAAAGGTATTCTAAGTTCTAAGTGTGAAACCTTGAGTGTATTTTCTTTTCCTTCATTCTAATACTCCAAGGAGTAAAGTGGAATCAGTCTGAGTTCCTTACTTATGCTTTCCTAATTTCTCAGGCTTAAATCATGCTTTTGTCTCTGTTGCTGCATAGATTCTTTAAAATGGAAGAGGTTTTGATCATGATACCATATTCACCATGTTGTAGATTGTGACAGTAAACACTCCCCTGTCAGCAACTAAGTACTATAATCAAAGAAACAATTCGTTCATCGGTTTTGAGAGCACTTTTTAGAAAAACAAATCCCACATATTATTAAAGCTAACTTCAGGCACAGTAACATTATGCTTATTTTTGTTTTATTTTAATCAAATATATTAATGTAAGCAGGAAACAAAGAGTTTTTATGCTGCCAAAAACATTCGGGAAAGATAATTAATTTATAGTTAATTTTCAGTTTTTCTCATTCCATATCTACAAATACATTATAGAATTATAGAAATTATAATTATAATTTATTATACAATTATAGAAATTAAAATAACATTGGAAAATTCATATGGCAAGCAAATGTACATCATACATTTAATTCTTCCTTATTTCTGTAAAATATGTGGTGTTTAAAGGACAGGAAGCAGTGTGTTAGTAGGTGTATGGATGTAGTAAAAATATGATTACAGAAATATGTTTAATCCTATTGGTCCAGACTGGAATAAGTTAGATTTTTTTTCCTCATAATTGGTGTTTTTCATTTTTGTTGTTGTTGTTGTTGTTGTTGTTGTTCACTGCTTTTCTGCATAATGTTGCTAACCCCAAAAGAGCATAGGCTGTTAACTGTGTATATATCTGTGCATGATTTTTCAGTGAAACGTCTGTGCGGAATGAACTTCTCAAGAGTATTTGTAGGAAGATAAGAAAATACTTTAAATTTTAATCAGATATTGTTTTGCGGGGGGAAAAAATAAGTCCGAGAATAGATTAAAATGACAGAAACAAAAACCCTTGCAGCTATTCATATCCTTCTAGATCCCAAATAACACTGGTTAAATTATGCTTACTAATTGCCTCCAGCATTTAACCATTCCTCTTAAATTGTGAATGTTTGCAAAAGCAGCATTAAAGGGAGGGTGGAAATCGATTAGATACATAATCACTGCCAACTCTCTAGGCATAATCAACAGTGGAAAGGAAAAGCTGTAAGTGTGCATTCCTAGACCATTTTTCACTCAGGCAATAGAATGAGTTTAATAAATTGCCATTATACTTCTGTAGTTGAGTATTTAAAAAAGGTGAAATACTGAAACTATAAGTAAAAAGTAACATCATTCAATTTAGTTTTGAGCACCTGATACTCTCACATTGTTTGTTTTCTTCTGGGCTTTTATTTATTTAATTCTAGGGCTTGCAACTACACACGTGTGCCATGGGCACGCATATACTGCACACCACACATACAGACACAGAAGTTTCTAATTAGTGAATAAATAAAATACCCATAATGACCCTTCTATGTCATTAGCACCATCTTTCTCAAGTTCAGAATGAAATGCCATATAATTCACCTCCAGGTCCTGAAGTATCTGTATAAAAGCAAGAGTCACCCTTACCTACAAGAGTAAGCTATATCAGAGAAGGGAGCAGGTTAGTTTCAAGATTCTCATCTGTCTTTTCTCCTGACAGATGGAACCTATGACAGGGGGTCACTCTTCTAGATCCTTTTGGGCAAGCAGATCCTATTTCGAATGGGATAGTCTCAATGATATTCAAATTCCAAACGATATAGGGCTTTATAGATTATTACTAGCACATTGGTTTGCACTTTGAAGCAAACTTGTAACAGAGAGATTACACAGCTGTAATAGCTCTCATTTGTTATTAAGCAGGCACGAGTAGTAGTTTTTAAGAAACCTTCAAGGCAGCTTTATATAAAGTGCATGTCAAAGAAACAAATAACTTCATTCAACTCAACAAAATGTCACAACTGATGCATCAGTCATACTTGCCATCGGATTTTATAATTTGAGCCACAAGTGTAGGAGAGACTTACCTACCTGTTCCTTCAAAGAGAGTTCAATTCCATATAGAGCCAAATATATCACTAACCTGGCCTTTGATAGCTATCAGAACAATAGTCACTCCTTGTCAGGGTTGAATTTGAGCTAGTTTTTTTCCATCCAATCCTTTATAACATCCAGGCACTGACTCAAGACCATTCCATCAACTTCTTGCCAAGCAATTATCTCTTCCAATGTTTTGAGAGATATTGATCATATCAGGGAGAGGAGCAAGCTTTGGGACCAAGGGTCAGATTCTGCTTTTTTACTACTGCCAACTAAAACCAGTGACTTAAAATGAGTATAATCCTTGTAACATAGTGCTTCCAACTTTCAATCCTTCCAGGTAGCCTACAGGACTACCATCAATAATGGTACTGAAAGCCATTAAAGTATTGAGCAAAATGAAGAATACCAAGAATGATGATGTTGAAAGCCATTAAAGGCCCACACTTTTCTCCATGTACCATTTAAAAGAATCACCAGTATGATTCACTCCCATGCAGCTGGTTTCATGATTAAGGTGAGACTAAAATTCACAGTTTCACAGTTTCTAGCCTGTTAGCTTAACCATTGCACCAAACTGTCTTGCTAGTCTACAAATATTTTACAGAAAATATGAGGACTGATATATGGATTAAGTAATGGGAAGAAGGACCAGAACCAGTCATTCAATAAACAAGGAAGGGGCTTTGAGCTAGGCATGATTCTTTAAGCTGCTAAACTGCTTATGATAGAAATAAAACATGGTTAATACATGAATGTATTAACTAGCTTTAATTTAAATTACATTTGATGTACACGACACCAGATTTAGCAATTGTTTTGTCCACCTTTTACTTTAAAAGTGTAAATCCCTAAGCCTTCTATACAGTAGCTCTAGACTCAGGAAAAAAAAAGTGGTGGCTTTTCAGGGACCATCTAGAATTCTTGGAGGAAAGATTTCCTACATATAAAAATAATGAACAAAATTACACAGCCTGTTGAAATGCATTTCACATAAAAATTTGCCCACCCAGAGGTGATATTCAGCAGGTTCTGAACAGCTCTGGAGAACCAGTAGTGGAAATTTTGAGTAGTTCAGAGAACTGGTAAATACTACTTCTGACTGGACCCACCCACATCTATTCTCTGCCTCCCAAGACCCAGCTGATTGGGAGGAAATGGGGATTTTGCAGTAACCTTCCCCTGAAGCGGAGTGGGAACAGAGATTTTACAATATCCTTCCCCACCAAGCCATACCCACCAAGCCACGTCCACAGCACTGGTAGTAAAAACATTTGAATCGCACCACTGGGCCCACCCATATTTAACATTAGCAAGTCAACAACATGCCTGCTCAAAACAAACATCACAAGCATGCAACTTGAGCATGTAGCTAAGCCAGTCATAGAAGCAGATTGTCCCATATGGTGCCTCCTATAATTCAATGGCATCCCCTGTGCAATGAAAGGAAATGTTGTGGTCTGCCAGCAGCCTGTGGAGTTGGCAGCAGAGTCAGGCAGTAAGGAGAATGGGGAGGAACATAGGCCAGTCCTGGAGTCTGGGGAAGGCTCGGACGAGGGCTCTGTGTCAGAGGGAGAGATGGGGCCAGGGCCATCTGGGAGTTAAGTGCAGACTCTGGAGCCTCCAGAGTCGGACATAAGAGAGGCAGAGAAACAGGGAAAGCCTGTTCCTAGTGCATGCATGCGCAGAGCTGCCAGAAGGCAAGAACAGTTAAAACAAAAGGGACAACTCGGGAGATGATTGGCCCCTCCCATAAGACATAAAGGAAGAGCAAAGGCACGTGGGCCTTTGTAGGAAAGAATGTTGTGGATGGTGTCAGTTTGTACTTTGAAACTCCGTTTTTGACTCTGTGTTTCTGTGTGGCCTTGCCAAGATAATTGCCAATTAGGTCTTTGGCAGCATGTCAAAGAAGATAAAGGTGGGTGTTTACCAGCCTTATTCAAAGGACTGTGGCAGACTTCTGTTGGACTGTTTATAAACTCTCGGTTATTCAGCATGTGCTGTGAATGAAAGGAATTCACAGCCGTTAAAATAATAAAAAGCGGGGGAGGGTTGGGAGTAATTGTGTGCTTTTTACTATATCAGGAAGCCTAGGTCATAACAGGAAAGCAGTCATTCTGAACTCACCCTCCACCTAACATTATGAGTGCTCTAGGAATAGGGAATAAAATGTTCCTAAAATAATAAGTGTTCCACTCATCCACTTCTCTTGCTGCATCAGAATGCATTAGTGAGAGCTGTTTATGGAAAGTAAATTAAATACTGCCAAAAGGAAATCTCTACATGGAACATGGGCTGTTGGGTGCTGTTCAATAATAATTTTATTGCTGCTTCACTGTAAAATTAAAAGAAAGCAGTTGTTCTTGCCAGCAGTATATTTGGAATATTTAGCATTCAGGTAGAATAGGCAAAAGTAACTGAATGCTAACACAAGGTAATATTTGGTTCAAAACTCCTCCTTAAGCACCTCCAGTTTCCGTTTGGCTTTTTATATGCAACCAAGTGATCTTTTCAAAGTCTACCTCTAAAGCATATAAATCAGTGATTGTTCTGCACTGAATAACAATGCCCCCCCATTTCTACTGAAAATCACTGTTGCTCAGAGGTTCTGAAAATCAAGTGTCATGACTGAGATGGCCTCTTCTATTCATATGTTCAGACGATCGCTTCTTATATCACACATTTGAAGTCATAAAGGTGTATGGATGAACTGTAATGGAATTGGTCAAAAGTACCACCCTGCACATTTTTTTTCTTTACATTTTAAAGCCATAAAACAAACATTTCAACTATTTGGAAAATTGACAGAGAGCAAATTAAGGTGGTATACAGATAGTCCTCAAGTTATAACTGTTCATTTAGTGACTGTTCAAAGTTACAATGGCACTGAAGAAAGTGACTTATGACCTTTTTTCACACTTACAACCCTTGCAGCATCCTTATGGTCCTGTAATTAAGGTGGCCTACAAAATCCTGTTCAGGACAAAGGTACATGAACTCTAATTATATTCACAATAAGACTATGTACAGTTACTGTAAGGATGGCCAGAAAGTGGTTTGCTTCAGCTCTACTACCCCCCTCAGAATGACCGTTACCTTGTACAGAGGGTATGCCGGGGTCCATATGGGTAAGATAGAGGGCAGATATAAATATGTCATCCATCCTCTCTAATTGTTGTCTGCAAATAGATGAAACAGGAAAAGTGATAAAGCAGTTGACCACTGAAATTCGGCAGCTTACTCATAATCCCGACCAGGTATGGAAAAAGAACTTCAACCTACAAGAAATCTTTGGTACCTGGTTTCCCAAGTTACCAGGCTTACAAGCGATTGTTGCTCTCATAGGCTTAATTGCTGCTGGCTGTGTAATCATACCTTGTGTAATGCCTATCTTTGTGTGAACTATTTCTAACAGTGTATCCTTGTTAGCTGAGAGAAAGGCTACAGCCCAGGTCATGGCTATGTGGCAGTTGGAACGTACGGTCGCCGAGGAGCTCGAAGAACCTGAATATGTTACTCTTCTCGAGAATTGAGATGAGTAACAAAGGGGGGAATAAGGTGGCCTACAAAATCCTGTTCAGGACAAAGGTACACATAACAGGCCGCAAGCCATGGGAAAAACTTTGGTCAAGCATAGCTCCCCGCCTGAGGAAATGCCTTGTCAGCTATATTAAGGAAACCGCTTTCTCAGCTTGATGTATGGCCATAGCAAGGCCAAGATACACCCATAAATATGCTGAGCTTAGATAACCATATCCTCTTGTCAAGCAATAACGACATCCTGGTATCGGTACAAACATATTGTGTTGCCTCCCCTATGTCTGGTATCAGTTCCCCAATATCTAGTTCTTGGAATTATAGCCATATATGGAATGTAACATGCTAAACAATGTATACGCTGCTTATACGTAACAAAACAGTATATAAAGCCCTGTTGGAAACCCCCTGACTTTGTTCAGACCCTCAGCTTTGTTCTGTTTCCTGAACCTGCGCATAAATAAACCTTTCCTTCCCAGAAGAGCTGGCTTGTGTCTCATCTTTCCACAACATAATCAAAATTCAAACACTTGGCAACTGATTCATATTTATGACTGTTGCAGTGTCCCAGAGTCCCGTAATCTCCTTTTGTGACCTTCTGGCAAACAAAGTCAATGGGGAAGCCAGATTCGCTTAACATCTGTGTGACTAATTTAAGAACTGCATTGATTCACTTAAGAATGGTGGCAAGGAAGGTTGTAAAATGGGGAAAAAACTCACTTAACAAATGCTTCACTTAGCAACAGAAGTTTTCCGCTCAATTGTGGTCATAAACTGAGGACTACCTTTAGTAGACAGTTTTGGTTTTTTGAATTCAAAAATACAGATGGACGGGTGAAATAAAGAAAAAAATTAGTCTTAAGGAGGAATTTGATGACAGCCATAATGGATAAGTATATTTCTATGACAAGAAAGATAGTTGAAAAGCTCTTTGCAGTCATAAAGCGCTCCATGAAAGTGACAGAATTAAGATGAACAGTTTTGAAATATGGATGAGGAATGGCTGCTAAGAAAACCACAGACTGGAAGAACCAATACTTGAGGGGTGAAATTCAGCAGATTCTGACAGTTTCTGAAGAACTGGTAGCGGAAATTTTGAGTAGTTTAGAGAACTGGCAAATACCACCTCTGGCTGGCCCCAGAGTAGGGTGGGAATGGAGAGTTTGCACTATCCTTCCCCTGCCACGCCCACCAAACCACTTCCACCAAGCCACACCATGCCCACCAAGCCACGCCCACATAACTGGTTGTAAACAAAAAAATGAATTTCACCACTGTAATACTGATCCTTTGAAAGAATGACCACCAAGCCAAAAAAAAAATCACATATTTTGAGCATATAATTAAGCATTGTGAGCCAGCATTATGTGTTCAAAGCATTTTGAGCATATAATGAACATTGCCGAGAGGGAAAAAAAAGTCATGCTTGGCAAAGATTAAGGGAGTAGAAGAACGGAACATAACACATACTGGGATCAAGAGATTATATGACTGTGCTTGAAGATTTGGTTCTATTTATTAAAGACAGGATGAGGCATTGGGCATTTGTTCATACAGTCCCCAAACATTGTGTGATGACTTGGGGCTGGGCAAGGAAGCAACACAGCCAGAACAAAGGCTTAACTCCCGTTTATTGCTCCAACTTTTCCCCAAAAGTCCCACTATTCACTGCAAGCTCAGGAACAAAGCTCTAAACAAAGCCTCCAATAGTCCAGAGGAGCAGCACAGTTCTGAGAGCAGCCACAGTTCAGGGAATTTGGTTCCAAGGAGTCCTTGTCACAGGAAGAGTTCACTGGGACTGCAGCACAACCCAGAGCAGAACTGGGTTGCTGCGAACTCACACATAGCCAAGCAAGGCAAGCAGGGCAAGGCAAGGAGAATATCCAGACATCGGTAACAGCACGAGACTGAGAAAAGGCAATGCTTGTTCCCGACAAGTGCCCCTCCCAACAGCATCACTATTCTGACCTAGGCTTCCTGATACAGTAAAAACACACAATGACTCCCAAAAACCCCTCTTTTTATTTCAACAGCTGTGAATTCTGCTCATTCAGAGCCTGCTCATTCTCAATCTGTTCATTCACAGATGAGTCCCAAATAGTTGTAAAGAGTCTGACAGAAATCTGCCACAGTTCTTCTGATAAGGCTGATAAACACCCACCTTTATCTTCCTTGACACGCTGCCAAGGCCTAATTGGCAATTAACTTTGCAAGGCTACATGGAACACAGAGTCAACGCAGAGCTGCAGTCTTGAAACTGGCCAACACAAACAACAGTTGCTTCCTGCAAAGGCCCACATGCCTTTGCTCCTCCTTTATGTCTTATGGAAGGGGCCAATCATCTCCAAGCCCTACTCCTGAGTTGACCTTTCTGACAGCTCTGTGCATGCGCGCACTGGGAACAGGCTCCTTGTCATGCCACTGTCAGAGTCTGAATCCGAAGGGGAAGAGGAACGGCTGACAGAGAGTGAGAGAGTGGATCTATTGGCTGTGGAAAAAATTGGGGAAGAGAGCAAAGTGAGGCTGGGCAGAGCAGAGCAAAGGTAAAACAAGGGAGAGGGGTTCAGATGAAGACCAAGGCCTACCCCCTCCTCATCCTAGGCAGCACAGGGAGGAAAGGAGAAGAGAGCAATGTGGGTTGCCGTGGCTTACGAGGGAGGAAAGGGATCCAATCTTCTTTACAAGGCACAGCTGCTGATGGAGTTTAAAAGGAAAGGCAAATGGGAGGGGCATTTGTCGGGAACAAATGCTGAGTTTATCTGGTGTTTCTTTGAATCCTGGCATCCTCCCAACAGGTTTGATTTATTGCCGTGCTACTTTACTTGTGGAATTCCTTATTTTGCTTGCCCTTCCAGATTAATTATCTTGTTTCGCCTTTGGATTTTTTGTTAGAAGTTTTCTGTTTACAAGGGACCTGGGACTCCTTTATTCTGCTCCTCCAGTCGTTCCTCCATTGGTCTTAGCTTCGTCTCTTTGTCATCAGACCCAAGCTCATATGGGGCCATGACACATTGAGTCCAATTTGATAACAGTTCTCGAACAGGGAAAATAGATAGAAAATTAACTGAGACTTTGCAACTGTGGTGAGCTGGCATCTATCATTGTAGATACCACAATATGCATCAGCTGTCACAAGAAAGGGTAACTCCACATTTTTTTTAATACTTAAGATGTTAGGAATATTGGTTGGTGTTATCACAAACATATTGATGCAGTTTAATATAGATTGGCCTTTTTAAAAACAAGTTGTTTGAAATTATTCTACCTAGACAGCCTCTTATTGATCTCTTGAAAAGGATTTTAAGGAAGTCCAAATCTTTTCAAAAAGGCCAATATTATCAGCTTTATTTCTTCCAAATTCAGTTCCATATGAAAAACGTTAAGAATCTTTTTGTTGGGGAATGAATACACCAAAGTCAGATTACTATTCACTGATGACGACAACAATAGCAGGTTAGGATGACAAAAAATGCCCAAGCAAAGCAAACAAGTTAGAAGTCTTAACTTCTACAAAAATTCAGAGGAATATTGACTTTGACTGTGTACTAAGAGACATCTGCCAACTGGGAGAAAGATCGTGAGAAATTTAGGTAAAAATTAATATGCATAGACATCACAATGACAACAAGTCTTTATTGTCAAAGCCATGATTCTCCCAGGTATTAGCTATAACTGTGAAATCTGTACCATCTGTTTCTCAATATATTTAAATTCATGAATCTATTGCAAGGTGTGGGAAATAGATTTGTGGATTTGCTTGTAATGAACACACAAATGAGGGATAATCTCAAAAAAACTGAGTGAAGAAAAGGGAAACCTTTAACAGCAGAATGTAACATAGGTAGGAAATATCCACAAGAAAAGCAGTAAAAGAGAACATGAGAGCATGTAACATAGGAATAAAAATATTACTCAGTGCTTAGACGCTCACCCATCTTCAAAGTTAGAAGCTAGATTGCCCTGGATCTACCGATTATTTTGAGCATGGCCTCATCTGAAGCTCATTGCTAGGTGTAGTTTCAAAGTTTATAAAGAACTCTATTGAAATTTTTCATACTTTTAATTACACATGGTTATTATTTGCATTTTTGCATATTACCAAATATATGTAAGGCAATACCAGTTCCCCTGTCATTTCCTTCCTGTGCAGGTAGCTGGTCTTGAAAGTAAAGGGGGTGGGGGGAAAGTGATAATGCTTTTAAGCTGGATGCTTGAGAAAACAGTTAATTGTGTGAAACGACTTCATGAGAGAAGAATGCACAGAGACTTGCTTTTGAAAACTCAAGTTTTAACAATACTGTACTGAGCACAAGAACATAGAAGAAAAGCTATTTTGTTCAGGAAAGCACAGGGGGGAAATGTAGAATATAATATCTAAGCTTCCATGCCTTTAGAAATGTCTTTTGCAATAAGCACTAAGCCTTTAGAAAGGCTGAATGAAGAAATAAAATCATGCTTCTCAATTGTGGTACGGGGAAAATTCTTTAAAATGTGACTAATGAAAGAACAGATCATTTAGTACTAGACAAAGTAAAACCAGTTTGCACTAGTAGCACTAATAATGAAGGTAGCACTTAAATATTTTGAACACATACTGCGAACGACTAGCCTTGTGGTGCAACCAAAACAATCTGGAACTGAACACACACAAAACCGTAGAAATGGTGGTAGACTTTAGGAAAAACCCTTCCATACTTCCACCTCTCACAATACTTGACAACACAGTATCAACAGTAGAAACCTTCAAATTTCTGGGTTCTATCATATCGCAAGATCTCAAATGGACAGCTAATATCAAAAACATCATTAAAAAAGGACAACAAAGAATGTTCTTTCTGCGCCAACTCAATAAGCTCAAACTGCCCAAGGAGCTGCTGATCCAATTCTACAGAGGAATTATTGAGTCTGTCATTTGCACCTCTATAACTGTCTGGTTCGGTTCTGCAACCCAACAAGAAAAACACAGACTTCAGAGGATAATTAGAACTGCAGAAAAAATAATTGCTACCAACCTGCCTTCCATTGAGGACCTGTATACTGCACGAATCAAGAAGAGGGCCGTGAAAATATTTGCAGATCCCTCGCATCCTGGACATAAACTGTTTCAACTCCTACCCTCAAACGACGCTATAGAGCACTGCACACCAGAACAACTAGACACAAGAACAGTTTTTTCCCGAAGGCCATCACTCTGCTAAACAAATAATTCCCTCAACACTGTCAGACTATTTACTGAATCTGCACTACTATTAATCGTTTCATAGTTCCCATCACCAATCTCTTTCCACTTATGACTGTATGACTATAACTTGTTGCTGGCAATCCTTATGATTTATATTGATATATTGATCATCAATTGTGTTGTAAATGTTGTACCTTGATGAACGTATCTTTTCTTTTATGTACACTGAGAGCATATGCACCAAGACAAATTCCTTGTGTGTCCAATCACACTTGGCCAATAAAATTCTATTCTATTCTATTCTATTCTATTCTAACCCAAGAGTCATTGGAGAAGAACCTGCTGCTTAGAAAAGTCAAAAGCAATAAGAAAGAAGACAAGATGGTTAAATACTGTTATTGATGAGACAAGCATGACTTCCAAGAAATTCAAGAAAGAATTAAGGTAAAGGTAAAGGTTCCCCTCACACATACATGCTAGTCGTTGCCGACTCTAGGGGGTGGTGCTCATCTCCATTTCAAAGCCGAAGAGCCAGCGCTGTCCGAAGACATCTCCGTGGTCATGTGGCCGGCATGACTCAATGCCAAAGGTGCACAGAACGCTGTTACCTTCCCACCAAAGGTGGTCCCTATTTTTTCTACTTGCATTTTTACATGCTTTCGAAACTACTAGGTTGGCAGAAGCTGGGAGCAGGAGCTCACCCCATTACATGGCAACACCAGGGATTCGAACCACCGAGTTGCCAACCTTTCAATCGACAAGCTCAACGTCCTAGGCCCTGAGCCACCATGTCCCTTAAGAAAGAATTACTGATGTCCAAATAGTGTCCATTAGGTAGTGAAGAGTTAGAAGAGCTGAACAATGATGCCAATAGAAGAACTTTGTTGTTGCTTTTTTTGTCGTATAAGCAAGGATGAAACAAGTCGAAATAGTACAATAGAAAGGAGGACATTCACACCTCCCATTGCAGTTGCCATGGCTACCTAAAGCTGCTCCCAGCTGATGCAAATTAGAACTTCCAGCAGGGGGAAGTTGTAAAAGTGCCACTGAAGGATTAGTTCATTTTTTTCCACTTCAGCTCAACAATCCTAACACAGTTTGCCAACTCTAATGACAGCTGCAACCTACTAAGCCTCTGCATGGATCAGTCAAACCAATTTGGGGATGGATCCTAAATTCTAGAAATAGATGGATCCATTTTGCATTGATCCAGCGGTAGTTTTTTCCTAATCTGTTCCACTTTTAGAAGTAAGAATAATAAAAATAATTTAAAAATTCCAAGTTGCTATACCAGTGCCTAAGCCTATTTTATTAACGCCAGTCATTTTATTTACTATATAAACAGAAGAGGCTTAGAGTCTTTTGTAGCTTATTCAAAAACATGGAATTTTGCTGATTGTTTGTCTTGATTAGATGTTTGTGGCAGTAGAATTTGAAAGATCTCTGCCTCTAAAATTCTGGCTGAATACATTTGGTACTTTAACCATCCATTTTGGGTTCCTAATAGTAACTGCTAACACTTGAGAGGGTAAATTAACACTGCCTGTTAAAGCTGCTCCTTTTCTTCAAGCTTATTTACTTCAGCTTCTTCACTGAAAAAGAAGCAATTCACAATTATAAAGAGACTCCTTTCGTGAGGCAGAAAGATGACATCAGCCAACTTTAACTCAGGTGACTGACTATATCTTTATGGATTTATCCTCTGAGATCAGGGGCAAAAAGTCAGAACATTCAGTCACGGCCAGTCATTTGGATCTCCTGACAGACAAAAATCCAGGTCAGTATTTCTACTGAATGGAAACCCATAAAGGTCAAGGTGTAAATCATAAAGATCAGAATCATGCATTTATTCTCTTGCCTAAGTTTTAGATGGGATATTTGGATAGGGTGGATCAAAGATGAAACTTGCAAGTAGTTAATGATTTTTTTTAAAGTTACAAGTCGGTCTGTTTTTCAGAGATGGCTGTACCCCAGAGAGATAAAATTGTATCTTAATTCCTATGGGAATTGCTCTGTAGTGGCACAGTTGCCTAGAGCATGGGGAGATTTTGGATTCAAAATTCATCTTCCAGGTCAAATTGGAACACTTCATTTTTAAGCGACAACTGGTGACTGGTGGAAGTGATACAAAAATTATGGCTGGAGGATGAAAAAGCACCGGAGTTGACTTGACCACTTTAGCTTGCTTAGCTTGAAGCGCTTTTTCATCTCTTGCTACCTGTACCAAGAAACATCTGTTGTAGACAAAAACAATCTGTCTGCAAAAGCACCCTTGTTATATTTTATTCTTTGGGTCCATTTTTACATTTAAACACTTTTGCCACTCTGCCTTCCCACAAGTTCTTTCAACCATAGCTGGGTCTGTACAACTTCGCATCTCTCTGCATTTGTCTTGAGCAGCAAGAACATAAATCAAAGCACCACCAATCTGTCTTCATAAACTGATACCAGAGAAAGCAGTGTCTGAATTCTAACCTTGTTTAATAAACTACTGGGATTGTCAATCAAGAAAATAGTTCCTGTAATTCTGGCCACTGCTAAACATTCTCTCTCTCTCTCTCTCTTTTTCTCCCCCCAGTACTATTATATAACACAAACACAAAGACATTTGTCCATTTGTAACTTTCTAAAATAAAAATGTTATTCATTCTTTTGCTGATTATTCCAGAATAACAAATAAGTTATTAAACTTGTATTGAAAACTTATTTCACTAACTGTTGGAAGAAATGTCCATCTGGGTTCAGTTCCAAGTGGAAGAAAGACACTGGAAACATGGAGACTGCTTGGAAAGATAGTTTAATTGTGGACAGGACCACATGGTTTGAGGTCCTAGGCAAAAAGAGCACATGGGTGAGAAAGAGAGATTTATACCCTCTCTTGGGCCTCACCTTGGAACTTCCTGTTCCTCTGTAAGAAATGTATTCTGATTGGTTGTCAGACTCCCACGGGGCTATGCAGGGGTAACTTTGTAGGTTGTCTTGAGTCCCAGGCTTGGTTGAACCTTGCTGGGCGATGCAATATCCCCAGATGCCATGTGGTGAGTTCTGTTGCTAGATAGGTAGAGGGCTGATCCTATTATGTCATGAGGGTGAAGATCTATTGTTTTGTAGATAAGCTGGACCAGTCTTTTGTCTTGTAGATAACCAAAATATCTGCTGGGGACAGGGAGTTGGGGCTGTGTTTCTGTCTTAAGATTTCTATTTCTCTTTCAGGGGAAATATTCTGCCTTTTTAATATTTCCTAAAATATTTCATTCTTCTAGGAGAGTGGTGGTTGCTAACTTTCTACACTAACAATTAAAGGAAACCTACCCAGTGCTGCAAAACCTTTCAGTCTAATGGTTCCTGACACCTAAAAAAGTGGTTAACAAGCAATTTTGAAAGTGAATAAAAAAGGAAGTAACAAGTATCCTTTTGAAGATAGCAACTCTGGCTTCAGCAAAATGATGGCTATTTCCTCATGTTTCATAGCATTAAACTCACCGCAGGCTGCTTTGGTCTCCTTACAAGGAATAATTGTATGAAATTCTTATGGCGGTCTCATGGCTTCTCCTTGTTCTGGGAGAAATTATAAAGAATTGGCCTATTTGCCAGCTCTTAATTCTGAGATGTTCATCAGTTCTACTTTTAGCATGGCCATCTTAGCAATTTCTTCCCCAGAGGTCCACCACTGCTAAACTCTATTCTCAAGTTACAGCAATGGTTGCCCCAAGAAGATCAGGAGCAAACCACCAATTGCAATTCTGCAAAGCTACTCAAACAGACAAACAAACAAACTGGCAAAAATTTCGTACTTGGTATCCCATGTTTCCAAAAAAGTCTTCTTTTTTCATGTCTAGTTCAAACTTTAAACTGCCAGATCTTCCCGAAAAGTGTTATGTATTATGTGATGATTTCAATCTTCTTTGGATGTTTGATTTTTTTATGATGTTCACCTACTATTATTTTTATAATGCCATTTATTTTAACAATGCATTTAGTAAGAAAAGACTACTAAAAGACATTGTAAATTAATCTGATTTTAATCTCTATGTTGATTTACCATGGACTCATATGTTTACTCTCAGTTTTGTTATTACGCCTTGTTTTCCCTTTAGGAAAAAATAATTACTTTGAAAACAATTGTTAAATTATTACATTGTTACTAAAAATTGTCCTTGAATGACAAGAGGATTTGAGTTTGATGAATAAATTTTAAATATAAGAACATTCTCAAAACATTAAGGTTACAGAAATTGAAAGCATAACCTGCTAGTAAGAAAAAATAAACTATAAAAAGTGCAAAATGAGTTTCAATCAAGTCTGTAAGTTGAGTTCCATACATTTTGAAGGGTGATTTGGTAGGAGAAGACTAAGCAAAACCACTTGATTTGTGCCAGTGTCGTATAAATTTACACACATACCAGTTCAAATCGGTTTTAATGATTAACATGTAGAGAATGAAACAAAAATGGACATATTGACAAGGTCTGTCAGAAAACAGCCAAATACGGAATAAAGAATTGGAAGAGACCTTGAAGGTCTTCTAGTCCAATCTCATGTCCAAGCAAGAAATCCTATACCATTCCAGACAAATGGCTGTCCAATCTCTTCTTAAAAACCTCCAGTGATTGAGCAACTCACAACTTCTGATGGCACTGATCAATTGTTCTTACTGTCAGAAAATTTCCCCTTAGATCTAGATCCTTTAATAAGTTTCCATCCATTACTTTTCATCTTGCCCACAACTACTTTGGCAAACAGCTTTTTTTTATGCCAGTCTTCTAATATTGGAAGACTGCTATCATGTCATAACCAGTTGTTGTGTTTTCTCAACACAACCAAGCAGTATAGATCAGTAACTGTCAAAAAGTAACACTGATCCTTCATGAACCACCAAGACATTATAGCAATAGCAATAGCACTTAGACTTATATACTGCTTCACAGTGCTTTACAGCCCTGTCTAAGCGGTTTACAGAGTCAGCATATTGCTCCCAACAATCCTCATTTTACTGACCTCAGAAGGATGGAAGGCTGAGTCAATCTTGAGCCTGGTGAGATTTGATCTGCCAAACTTCTGGCAGCAGGTGATCAGTAGAATAGCCTGCAGTACTGCACTCTAACCACTGCGCCACCGCAGCTACGTTCATGTGCTTTCCTCAATGTAAGCAGTGCAACCACTTGGCCAGTTCCAATTGTAATCTCTGTTGTCCAAGATGGTGAACTATCTACTGCATAGAATAATCAGTTTCAATCAGAAGAAAGGAAACATTTGACCAAGATGAATAAAGGGCTTTGAATCTTTGAATGGTGAAAAAGAGGTAGGTTGGAGCAAAACAATGCCTTTTGGGGAATATACTTTTTTCCATCTTAAAGAATCAACCTAGTATAATGTGTGAAGCAAATCACTGGCTGTATTTGCCTGACATATTAAACTTGGTTAATATTAATTTGGTTTTGCTGAATTGACTGAATTTCTTGAATTTCACAACAAATTGAGGAATAAGTCAACTGCTGGGTTTTTCACAACAGCTTAAGTGTTTTTGTGTATGTGTGTCAGTGGTGGGTTGCTCCCAGTTCTGTCCAGTTCTTGAGAACTGGTAGTAAAATCAGCAGGAGGCTCCACCCACCGGCTCTGATGTCATATTTGGCAATCTGCACATGCACAGAAGTGCACATGTGCTCCCGTTGCGAACCCATAGTAAAGGTAAGTAGAACCCACCCCTGATGTATGTGTATATATATTCTTCCACTTTATCATTCTTGGAAATGACTGGACAAGTTGCTACAGATATTTTGGCAATTTTTTTTAGAATTAGTTTGCCATTGTCTCATTCTTAGTGCTGAGAGAAAACGACTATGTAGCCCAAGGCCCCCAGCTCGCTTTGTGCCTAAGGACTAGAATTTATGGTCTCCCAGTTTCTAGCCTGAGGTGTTTGATTTTTTTTAACCTCCACATCAGACTCACTCTCTATAAAAAATATTAATCACATTAAAATGGATTAAGAAAATGAATTTTATTACTACATTAGATGGGAGAATATACCCAATGGAGTCAGTGGTAAATGTGCTGTATAACTAATTCATCCTTCTGTTTATAATAATAGAAATAGTTGGATTAATGCATTCCACACAATTTGAAGCTGCATGTTTCCCACTTGAAAACTTTAGCTTATAAAAAAAGTTGGTGTTTGGACAGTTCTGGTATTATCATAAAATATTATTGCTATAGGAGATCCATTGATTATATGTACATTTCTGAATGCAATTCAAGGTTCCATGAATAGAATAGAATAGAATAGAATAGAATAGAATAGAATAGAATAGAATAGAATAGAATAGAATAGAATAGAATTAGAATTTTTTATTGGCCAAGCATGATTGGACACACAAGAAATTTGTCTCGGTGCATATGCACTTAGTGTATATAAAATAAAAGATACATTCATCAAGAATTCTAAGGCACAACACTTAATGATAGTCATAGGATACAAATAAGCAATCAGGAAACAATCAATATCAATATAAATTTTAAGGATACAAGCAACAAAGTTACAGTCATAAATGTTAATAGTGTAATAATATATTCAGCCAATGTCGTACTGATCTCCTCCAGACATCTGGGAACACAATCAAATATTCCAAATTAATTTCCCCCTCCAAATTCAAAATAAAATTCCTTCACTGATGAGGAATGTGTAATTGAAACAATGGAGGGATAATTATGTTAATTATATTTAAGAATGAAATCAAATTTAAGATTTTTTTTCCCCTTTCTAATCATAGCCCTGTTCAAGTTTTTGTCCTGTCTTTAGGACTGTGGCACATAGCAATCAAAGGCCGGATAAGGCTGGTTGGCTCCTACATTTCACATCATACACACTCACCCCTTAATATTGGTGGGATTTCAAAGGAATTAAAAGCAAGTTTAACCAGAACAATGACTTAAATTAGAACATTTCTGAATTCCCACATAGGGTTCATAGAAAACATTAGTGCAAGTAACTAATCAAACAGCACTGCAGGGGTTAGTTATCTCTCCCCACCACTGGTTTCTGTCAAAGCCAAGGTCTGGCAAACAATCTTTCCAAGGAGTTTGAGGTTACCTTTGCATCTGGGGCTACTTTGAACTATAAATGAATGCCAGGATGCTATGCAAGGGCACATGGACACCAGAGGAAATAGCCTCTGATGCAAGAATTAAAAACATATTCCAAAACAGGAAAAGTCAAACCCTTTTGAAGTCCTATGATTCAGATTCAAAGTGCTTGTTGCCCTATGAGAATCTTTGAAGATTCTCAAAGTTAAAATAAGCTGCAGACTGGGAATGATGTCATTTCTATTTACAAATTCATTTAATTTTCACACAATGCCTTTATTTCTCATTCCTTTCTTCTTTGACTATTGGTCTCAGTTAGTGTTTCAAAGGTGAGAGTTTGCAGAATTGTCACGTAGGCTCTTCAGAGCTGTCATAATGCAAAATTGTCTCAAATTTGAGACATTATCTCTTTTCTATGGCAACAGGCAGGTATCAATGAAAGAAAATTAGACTTTCCCAGCAGGATCAAGCAGTAGGAGAAACAGAAATATGAAGTGGCAGAAAGACTTTTATCCTAACGCAAATGCTTCCCATAATAAGACAAAGGGGGAAATAAAACTCAAAAACTGCTGGGATAATAAATTGCA